>NC_090823.1:370305-680305 GCF_000390325.3 Nicotiana tomentosiformis | reverse complement strand
TTGTTGGCTGCCTCGACTACTCCATTCATTTGTGGTCTGTAGGCTGTGGAATTGCGGTGGACTATTTTAAACCTCTCACAGATTTCTCTCATGAGGTCGTTATTGAGGTTAGCGGCATTGTCAGTGATGATGGACTCTATTATTCCAAATCTGCAGACAATGTTGTTTCAGACAAAATCTGCCACTACCTTCTTTTTGACGGCCTTGTAAGTAGATGCCTCGACCCATTTGGTGAAATAGTCGATAGCTACCAAAATGAAACGATGTCTGTTTGATGATGCAGGCTCTATGGGCCCAATCACGTCCATGCCCCAAGCGGCGAATGGCTAGGGTGAACCTATTACATTTAACTCATTTGGTGGAACCCGGATGAAATCTCCGTGAATCTGGCACTGGTGGCACTTCTGTACGTAGCAAATACTGTCGCTTTCCATTGTCACCCAAAAGTATCCAACTCTCAAAATCTTCTTGGCTAATGTGAACCCATTCATGTGGGGTTCGCACGTACCTGTATGTATTTCTTCCAATAGTTTGGTTGCTTCAACGGTGTCTACACATCTCAGCAAACCTAAGTGTGGGGTCCTCCTGTACAAGACTTCCCCGTTGAGAAAAAAGTGGTTTGCTAACCTTTTGAGGGCTCGCTTTTGACCATTAGTAGCATTCTCTGGGTACTCTTGGGTCGCAAGGAATTTCTTGATGTCGTGATACCATGGTTTATCATCTGGTTCTTCATTCACATGGAAGCAATAGGCATGTTAATCCCTGATCTCTACCTCGATAGGGTCGATATAGTTTTTGTCTGGATGCTGAATCATAGATGATAAGGTTGCAAGGACATCTTGCACAACTCCTTCACGTAGTGCAGGTACGACAGTATCTTGACATTCTTGGTGGACCATTCTCCTTGGACTTGGTGTATCAAAAAATCGGAATCTCCTATGACCAAAAGTTCTTTGATGTTCATGTCTACTTCCATTCTGATTCCACGGATGCACGCTTCGTATTCAGCTATATTATTGGCACAAGGAAATCTTATCTTTGTCGATGCTGGGTAGTGTTGTCCAGATTCCAAAATCAGGACTACCCCAATCTCAACTCTTTTGAAGTTTGCTGCTCCATCGAAAAACATTCTCCACCCGGGGTATGATTCTACAATATCCTCCACTATAAATAGTACTTCTTCATCAGGGAAATATGTGGTAAGTGGTTCTTAATCTCCATCCACTGGATTCTCGATGAGGTGGTCAACTAAAGCTTGCCCTTTGATAGCCTTCTGAGTTATGTATACAATGTCAAATTCGCTGAGGATAATTTTCCATTTAGCTGGTTTCCTGATAGGCATTGGCTTCTAAAATATTTACTTGATGGGGTCGAGCCGAGATATCAGATGCGTAGTGTATGCTGACATGTAATGCCTTAGCTTTTGAGCATTCCAAGTCAGAGCACAACAAGTGCATTCTATCAAGGTATACTTGGCCTCACATGGTCTGAACTTCTTGCTTAAGTAGTAGTTGGCCTGCTCCTTTCTCCTAGTTTCGTCATGCTTCCCCAACAGGCAACCGAAGGCGTTTTCCAAGACTGACAAATAGAGCAACAATGGTTTCCCTAGTTCGGGGGGAACCAGCACTGGGGGTTTGAAAGATACTCTTTGATTCGGTCGAAGGCTTTCTAACACTCCTCTGTCCATTTCGTGGTAGCATCCTTATTTAGTAGCTTGAAAATGGGTTCACAGATTACCGTGGACTGGGCAATGAAACGACTAATGTAATTCAATTTTCCCAGGAAATTCATGACATCTTTCTTGCTCTTTGGCGGCGGTAATTCCTGGATGGCCTTGAATTTTGATGGATCCAGTTCTATCCCCTTCCTGCTTAAAATGAAACCCAATAGTTTTCCAGCGGGGACTCCGAACGCACACTTTGCTCGGTTCAACTTCAAACTGTACCTTCGCAAGCGTTCAATATATTTTCTCAAGTCGTCTAAGTGCACTAAACTCTTTCGAGACTTTATGATGATGTCAGCCACATAAACTTCAATCTTCTTATGGATAATACTATGAAAGAGGGTCGTCATGGCCCTCATGTAGGTGGCGCCGACGTTCTTGAGACCGAATGACATAACTCTATAACAGTAGGCTCCCCAAGGTATGGTGAAAGCTGTCTTCTCTGCATCTTCTGAGATTTGATGGTATCCATCAAAACAATCCACAAACAACTACAGTTCATGCTTTGCACAGTTATCGATGAGGATGTGGATATTTGGCAGGGGGAAATCATCCTTTGGAATAGCTTTGTTGAGATCTCAGTAGTCCACACATATTCTGATCTTTCCGTCCTTCTTGGGCACTAGGACAATGTTTGCCAGCCAGCTTGGATAGTTGGTGACCCTCACTACATTTTCTTCTA
Organism: Nicotiana tomentosiformis; assembly: GCF_000390325.3. Taxonomy (NCBI): domain Eukaryota; kingdom Viridiplantae; phylum Streptophyta; class Magnoliopsida; order Solanales; family Solanaceae; genus Nicotiana; species Nicotiana tomentosiformis. The sequence goes on along the minus strand of NC_090823.1, from coordinate 677,900 downwards.
TCTGTTTGGTCACTTCTTCCTTTATCCTCAGACCTAAATCAGGTTTGAACTTTCTAGGCTTCTGCTTGATCGGCGGTCTGGTAGGGTCAGTGGGTAGTTGATGTGAGGCAATGTCGGTGCTTAATCCTAGCATGTCATCATAGGACAATGCAAACACGTCGATGTACTGTCAGAGGAGCTCAATCATTTTTTCCTTCTGCTCGGTTTCTAGGTGAATGTTGATTCTGATTTCCTTTACATCTTCTTCGCTTCCAAGATTGACCACTTTCGTTTCTTCGAGATTGGGCTTCTTCTGACTCTCCAGCTGCTCGATCACCTGTGGGAGATTGTCTGGCATCATACTCTCATCATATTCCTCGTAATCCGGGTTGTTGCGCTCATCAGTTTCGTTACATGTCATAATGGTGGAACATGGTTTTTTATCGGTTTGATTACTAAAAAGAAAAGCTAGGTATAAATAAAGCAGTGAAACAAAGTTGCAATTTTTGGGAAAATGATTCTTTTTATTTCATCAAAAGGGGAACTTCTTAAGCGTTCACAAGAGGCCAATGACAAAAGGGTGCAGGCATGGTACATGCCTCAATTGACCGTGCTCTTTTCAAAAGAAAACTTTTATAGTTCGATAATACTAAGACTCCCGGTGATCCAAAGACGGACTGGTGATCCAATTCTGCAGAATAGTCGGTATCTTGATGTTAGTTCCTTCACAACATTCTTCAATTATACTCACAAGCAACTTTCCCATCCAGTCGATGATATCATCTTCGGGTAATGAACTCTGTCCCGGACTTGCAACATGAACTGGCACAAAAAACTTTTTCCCGGAGCTAACGGTGCGAGCTTTCCCTTCTGGAGGCTGATATCCTATGCCAGCCCTTTGATTGGTCTTTAGGATATCAGCCTCCAGAAGGGAAAGCTCGCACCGTTAGCTCCGGGAAAAAGTTTTTTGTGCCAGTTCATGTTGCATGTCTGGGACAGAGTTATTTTATGAACTTTTGACAGATCTTAGACCTAAGTAAGCCAAGGAGGAGGTGGAGAAGAAAAAGCTCAAGGATTTCATCATTCAATCCTCACTCAAGACAAGGGTTTGGATTATTTTATGTTTTTCTTTAACTTAAACATTGTTATGATGAATTACTGCATATCCATGGAATAGTTCTCTTTAGGGTTTGATGAATTTGGTGTATTGATACTTATTTGTGGATAATTAACTCTAGTTTTATGTATTGAATTATATTTCGTTGGTTGAAGTCATTAATTCTTCTTAGTAATCGGAAGAGGCTAGTTGAATTGTTGATTAAACTTAGTTAGGAGGATAATCGAGAGAGGTTCTCCTAAAGACCAATCCACTACGAATTTTTGCATATCTTCACGTGCTTAAAACTGGTTCATCTTGTGAGGTTGAGACTTAATCGAGAGAGGAGTTTATACTAATCAATTGAACTAATAACCAAGTGAATTCGAGAGACTCACTTGAACATTAGAAGTGAATTATCTAGAGTTAAATCCCAAACATTTATCTAGCATCTATCCTATCAACCCTATCTTCTCCCAATTGATAACTTCCTTTGCTTAATACTTGCGTTAATTGTCATTAGCCAATAGTATAGATTCTTAGTTAATTTTAGTTTTAATCACATAAACCTAAATTGTTGATCATCTTGGATAGCAATCTAGCTACAAACTATGATAATATTGTTTAACTCCAATACCTGTGGATACGATATTTAAATTTACTATATTCGACTAGCGAGCATATTTTAGTATGTGTTTGAAGCTTGTCACCCTTCCTTTCTGCCCATTATGTTCAATTGGCTCTGTGATTCCATCTGACTTGGCTCCCAACCCTGTTCCTGGCCTATATCCATATTTCATAATCTCTCTCACAACCATCTTGGATCTATACGGTGACTGCATTCCCAAATTTTGTTCTGTCTTCTCCACCTCAGTAGTCTGAATGATTTCCACAGCGTGGAAGGCAACTCCGTCTAGCCCTTCAATGAATGGAACAACATACTCCAAATAGGCGGAGTGACCCCACTCGCCGTGAACCACGATCTCTTGGCATCCCCACTCGAATTTTATGGATTGGTACAAAGTAGATGGCACGACGCCTGCCATATGTATCAAGGGCCTGCCCAATAGCAAGTTGTAGAAAGAGGAGATGTCCATTACTTGAAATAATACCGAAAAATTGGCCGGCCCAATTTGCAAAGCTAGATAAATTTCTCCAATAACATCCTTTTGTGAACCACCAAAGGCTCTTACCCTTACGTGACTTTCCTAGACTTCCCTCAAATGAATTCCCAAGTCCTTCAGGATAGAGAGTGGACAAATATTGACTCCCGACCCTTCATCAACCAACACCCAGTACACCACTTTGTCCCCGTATTTGACAGTGATGTGAAGAGCCTTGTTGTGACTTGCGCCTTCGACAGGAAGTTCGTCTTTTATAAAAGTGATCATGTTTGCTTCGACCATTTTCCCAATTGTCGCGGCTAATGCCTCGCTAGTGGTGTTACTTGGTACACTTACCCAACTTAGTACTTTCAACAAAGCATCCTTGTCAGAGCTCATTAATAGATCTATGATGGATATCTGTGCTAGAGGTTTCTTCAACTGCTCTTCCATAGAATACTCTTTTTTTGACATTTTTTCCAAAACTCAGTGGCTTCTGGGTCTGTTATGCTCCTCCTTAGAATTTGTTCTCTCCTCGTATTTCCTTGATTGACATCTTCAGGAGCGTAGCATCTTCCAGAACTAGTCATACCATGGGCTGTGGCAGATTCTGTCATTTTGGCCTTTCCATTTTGCTAGTATGTCCATGGGATGGTTTTGTACTCCCGATCTTCTTCATCTCGAGTAGCATCGACAGGTTGATGCGGATAGGTTTATACTATCACTGTAGGCCTTAGTTGTACTATGATGATTGGAGCCTTTTAAGGAGGGATCCTTGTGGCTTCTATATATCCTATGGTGACAATCGTTCCCTTCAGGTCATATTCTTTGTCTAATGTGATCATGTTAGCTCCCTGGTTTCGATGATTTGGTAGTGGGTTGCAATTCACATTAGGTGGTGTCAGAGTGCACTGAATGGCTCTGCTCTTGATTAGGGTTTCAATTTTATTTTTCAACATGAAACATTCTTCAGTATCATGCCCGTGGTACATTGGAATGATACACTCATCTTTTAGTGGCATCAAAATATTTGGAGGGATATTCAAGAACCCTTCCCTAGATTGGGTGTATCAATCTTGCTCTGCTCAACCTTTCAAACAATTGGGCCATAGGCTCAGCAATTAGGGTATAAGTTCTGGGACCCCTCTCTTCAAAGTTGGGATGAGGGCATGGTGCATAAACAAGTCGGTTCTGATGAGTAACAGTTTGGATAGGAGCATATGGCCGTTATGTGTTTTGGTTGTTGTTGGCTCGAGGAGGGTTGTATTGTGGTTGAGGGTGGTAATATAGCTGGGTATTATAGACTGGAGCGTAAGTGGGTGGTGGTGAGTGGTTGTTTGAGGAATAAGAGGTGCTTCCGTGAGGTGGGTTGGCTTGGTAGTAAGGGACTACTATTGAGACCTCCTCTTTCTTCTTCTTTCTGCTACCGATTAACTCTGACTAGCCTCTTGCAGTGCTACCATGGATTGTACTTTACCAGATTTTTTGCCCTCTTCTAAAAAATCTCCCATCTTGACCAGCTCGGGGACTTTTGACCCATCATTCCCATCATCTTTTCAAAGTATATTTCCTCCTGGGATCTAATGAAATACTTGGTTAGTTCACTGTCATCCAGCGGAGGTTGGGCCCTGGCAGCCTCCGACCTCCACCGTCGTGCATATTATTGGAATGACTCAGATGGTTTATTCTGCATGTTCACCAGTACGAACCGATCATGAGTGATCTCTGTATTAAATCGAAAATAATTCATGAAGTCCTCTGCCATATCTTGCCATGTTCTCCAATTTCGTGGGTCCTGCCGGGTATACCAGATGAGTGCTTCTCCCGTTAAACTTCTTATAAATAATTTCATCCTCATATTTTCGTCCCTTCCCACTCCGACTAGCTTGTCACAATATGCCCTCAAATGTGCGTGAGGGTCCCCCCGTCCTATCGAAGATATCGAACTTGGGGGTTTGTACCCTGCTGGCATATCCACATCTGGATGAATACACATGTCCTCATAGTCCAAACTTTCACTACTCAGGGCAACTTGGAGACTTTTTATTTGTCTTCTCAACATTTGCAACTGCTCAGATACTGACTCTTCTTCCTTACGCATGGCTTCTCTCTCCATATCAGCGTATTGATAAATCTCATAAGCCACTCTGACCATGACAAGTGCTGTAAATATAGGATCAGAATCGGCATATACAGGGGGAACGTACCACTCATGGGTGGAGGCATGTGCCACAGGTATGTGCTGGTTAGTGGTAAAAGTTACTCCGTCACGAGGAGGGGTAGTTGCGTTAGTGGTAATAGGCGGATTATGTGATGTCTGAGTGTATTGTGGTATGTAAGGAGTGTGAATAAGGGGATTTGGTGGGTTAGCGAGGGTTACTGGAGGTATGACTTGAGTGGTGGGCAGAGGCGGATCCAGGATTTAAATTCTATGGGTTCAGCTTTTAAAGTTTTTAGTATTAAACTCATTATATTTGTAAAGTTATGGGTTCATATCTACTAATTTTGCAAGTTTAATAAATTTCTACATGTAAATGTTTACTCCGTATTAAAAGTTATGGGTTCAATTGAACCCGTCGGTAATACGCTAGGTCCGCCCCTGGTGGTGGGAGTTGAAGTTGGGGTGTTATTATTTTGGCGTGATGTGGAAGGAGAGTGATCTGGAAGTGAATCCAAAGAAGGGAATCTTGGTGGCTGAGGAAGTGTTGTCATGGCCAGGTGCGCCAGTTCTCTAATATGCTGTACCTCTTCCCTTAAGGACTCCATTTACTGGGCCATCCAGGCCACGTGTTCATCATTCCTAGTATTGTCCTTTTCCCCCGATATCCTCGAGCTGTCGGCTATGACCAGAGCATGTTAAGTTGGGTCTTCTGCAGCTGACATCTTTCCCTTTGACCTTAGATTGTATGGTGGTTCCGCAAGTTTTGGTCGACACAAACCAACTTTATTTTCTTTTTGGGGATAATAATAAAGCAAAAGAAAAATAAGAAGAAAGAAAAGAAAAGGAACAAGAGTCAGTTTCTTCATTTATATGAGCAGGAAATCACACAAAGCAGATAATTCGTGTATTATAGCTAGTGCGTTCCTAGCATTTGTGGGGACTTCTCATTACCGGAGGTAGGCCTAGTTCACAGATATTTGACAGACATTTAGACTAGACACATTCAGATCCGAAGCAATTTGTTTTCATTGATAATTTAGACTGATACAAGTGGGAACAAGAGTTACATCATTGTTTCATGGAACTACATGGGCTTGGAAAATTATCCCTTTTGGAAAGAAAAAACTAGGGATAAGGTACAAAGTGGGAAAAAAGAGGGAAATCAACCAACTCTAATAACCACCCCCTAAGTCGTTTCCCGTGCCCTTCTTTTCTTCCGGCTCCTCTTCCAGATCTTCTTCCGGGTCCTCTTCCGGGTCTTCCTCAAACTCCTCACCATCATTGTTGAGTTCAGACTCCTCCTCCGGATCTTCTTCTGGCTCTGTACTTGACTTTATCTGGATGCACTCCACTACCCGATCATCATCTTCAGCCGATGGAAATATGTGGTCAATGGATCCTCGGACCACTTGACGATGCATTGATGTGGTCACAAGATAATGTGACAGGATCTCATGGTAAATCTGCAAGGCAACCACTGCATCCTCTATCCAGGTTATACCCTCTCTGCATGGGTGGGCCAGTTCTTCTTCTTCGTTAATCCAGACGTAATACTCGGGAGTACACCATGAGTTTTGACCCATAAGCATTGTCACCAGGTAATTCCACTCTTCTTGTAATCTTCTTATCCTCAGAATTGGGATCTGGCCATTTTACTCATCCTCGTACAGCGCCGTCCTTGTCCACAGAGGCACGTCTTGGATCATCCCAAATTTTTTGAGGACCCACATGGGTTACTATAGTTTAATGCCTTCTAGTTCGATCAACTCAATGAAGTATTTCTGAGGAGTCCTTAAGATTGCCCTTCCACCTAACTAAGATAATTTCCAGTTGATCCATTCTCCTATCAGATTGGTTAGTGTTTCTCTCCATTGTTCTTCCCCACACGGGGAGTTCCAGTGCCTCATTCTTTCATTGTATCTACGGATCATATTGTTGACACCCACGAAGTGGTCGATAGTGGCCTCTCACTGGAAGAAGTGTTCAGTAGCCCAGATCAGAAGTAGTAAGTTACAACCCTTAAAGAAATCGTACCCTCATGCACATGAGAACAAAGCTCTCAGCATCTCAGCTAACACCATCGACACCAAAGTAGCTTGAAGATTACCGCGCAAGGTTGCCAGGACCACTGGTAGTAAATTGATGTTGATAAGACCCCTTCATTTTGGGAAGACTAATAATCCCAACAGTGCCATTGCGAAAGTGATAGGCCTAATACTCTCCCACGTTGCCTGGTCACATTGAAACTCCCCTGAATACCATTCGTAGCTTTCATGGTGCCCAAATCTGTCAAACATCTGGTTGAGGCTCACCCATCCGTCCTCGATACTTCTGAGGTTTATTCTGTTGGTAAGACACAGAGCATCCAAGAATTGATAACCGGGAAACTTGTGACTTCTTCCAATGTCGGTACCGGCTCACAGTCGGCAAATTTGAACACCACCTTAGCTAGACCCCAAAATTCTATCAATAGGCGAGTGAGCACCCTATCTGCTCGGATGTTCATCAATGCAGTTAATGCCCCTAGGTGCCTTCGAACCTCGTCTCCGTGGTCTCGATGAATATTCTTCCACCGCTATTTTAGCTTATGTGGTGCTCCCACTACCATGCTGATTTCAGGGATGTTTTTGATGATTTCCATTTTTCTGAGGTGGGTAAAAGAAAGATATTTGGGTAAGAGTGTGCTTCGGATCCTTAAGTGTCTTGTCATGTTTGTTTGTCTTTGCACAAAAATTATGTCATTGGGTGCACGACCCATTGACATCAAGGTGGCTTTCTAATTGTGTGTCGGTACCAAGGACCGACACACCTAAGGTTTATGCAATATGAACTATTTTACTAGAGTAGAGTATTTCCTATTTTGAATTGGACTGAAAGCTGCGAGAAGTTATTTCGGTTGACCTGACAAACCCATTCTCTGAAACTAGATATTTTTGAAAAGAAGGTTCAAAAGGTGTAAAAGACAACCCCCGCGTGCCATTGTGTGTATTAGTGTACGACCAAGACTCGATTGGAAGGGATGTGATGACAATGTATATAAAGCAGTAACAAACAAGGGTGTAGCAACAATAAGCACGGTGATCATAAAAGCAAATAATTATAAAGAGCAAATAAAGAATGTAAGCATGTAATTGCAATTTCTACTATAATCAAAGCAAGGTATAAATAAATCTAGAAGCCAAATTAATCTAAGTCTGCTAATGTCAAAACCTAAGTGTGATTATCCCCAGCAGAATCGCCATGTTTTGCACCCTATTTTGCACTAGTCAAGATAGGATTGAACTTGTGATTTCTCTGTTGTTGATGGAAGAGAGTCGCCATCTAATATTTAAAGGTATACTAGGGTACCTATTTAATTACTAAGTTATTGTAATGACCCGACTGGTCGTTTTTAGTGTTGTATCCCCGTTCCCCCAGTTACTGCTCATTTTATGCTTAATTGTTGTTATGTGACTTGTCGGGGAAGTTGGTTCGGTTCCGGGGAGTTTTTGGAATGAGATGAGACACTTAGTCTCAAGGTTGGAAGTTTAAGTTGAAAAGGTTGACCGGATGTGGAATTATGTATAAACGACTCCGGAATGGAGTTTTAATTGCTTTGTTGCGTGATTTTGGACTTAGGAGTGTGTCCGAATAGTGATTTGGAGGTCCGTAGTTGAGTTAGGCTTGAAATGGCAAAAATTGAAAAATTAGAAATTTTGAAAAGTGAGAAGTTTGACTGAGAGTTGACTTTGTGGTTACCGAGCTCCGATTTTGGTTGTAAGAGTTATAGTAGGTCCGTTGTGTCATTTATGACCTGTGTGCAAAATTTGAGGTCAATCGAACTTGATTTGATAGGTTTCGGCGTCGAATGTAGAAGTTGGAAGTTCATACGTTCATTAGGATTGAATCGATGCGTGATTCGTGGTTTTATCATTGTTTGATGTGATTTGATGCTTCGAACAAGTTTGTATGATGTTTTAGGACTTGTTGGTATATTTGGTTGAGGTCCCGGGGGCCTCGGGTGGATTTTCGATGGTTAACAGATCAAATTTTGGACTTGGGAGATTGCTGAAGTTTTTCTGGTGCACAAGTCTGGTTTCCTTATACGCGATAGCGTGGACAGGTCCACGATCACGTAGGCTAAATTGAGTAACTGAAGTTTCTGTTCTACACATTCGCTAGTTGAGGGATGCGATCGAGTAGTTGAGTGAAGCAGTAAATCGCGAATGCGTGGATAAGGTCGCGTTCGCGTAGAGTAAATGAGGCAGAAGCTGGGTCAAGTGTTTTGGTTCATCGCGAATGCATGAAGTCATTCGCGATCGCGTAAGTCTAAGGCCAGTGCATCGCGTTCGCGATCGCGTAAGTCTAAGGCCAGTGCATCGCGTTCGCGTGGAGTTTTTCACATTTGCGTAAGGTTAATTCGTGGGGCAGCATAGTTGTGCTTCGCAATGGTGAAGTAGTTTCCGCGATCGCGATTAAGGACATCTAGGCAGAACTTAAATATTTCAAAAATGAGAGTTTGAGTCATTTTACAAAATTTGATTTTGAGAGCTTAGTTGGAGGTGATTCTTGGAGAGGTTTTCAAAGGAGTGATTGGGGTAAGTGATTCTTACTTAGTTTTAGTTAAATTCCATTATTATATCTTTGATGTAATCATTTATTTAGTAATTTAGGTTGAGAAATTGGGGGAAAATGGAGGAAACTTCTAAGGCCGGAGTTTTGGGATTTGAGCGAGATTTTAATATCGGATTTGAGTAATTTTGGTATGGTTAGACTCTTGGTTGAATGGGTGTTCGGGTTTTATAACTTTTATCAGATTCCGAGACATGGGCCAGGGGGTTGACTTTTGAGTTGACCTTTTGACTTCTGATTAAGAACTTAGTATTTTCTTATGGAATTGATTCCTTTAGCTCTTGTTGATTTTATCAAATTTTTTGTGGATAGATTCGAGGCATTCAGTGGCTGATTCATGAGGCAAGGGCTTGTTCTAATAGATATTTGCTCGGTTTGAGGTAAGCAACACTTCTAAACTTGGTTCTTAGGGTATGAAACCCCGAATTACGTGTTATGTGATTGGTGTCGAGGTGACGCACATGCTAGGTGACGGGCGTGTGGGCGTGTATCGTAGGAATTATGACTTGGTCAATTCTATGGTACTGTATAATTGAATAATCTTTTCGTTATCCATATATTCTCCATGTGTTAGAGAAATTGAGTTGTAAGTCATGTTAGACATCATGCTTATGCTTCATGCTAGTATGGTTGGGGAGCAATAAAGGTCGTGTTGCATGTTGAATTATCTGCTTAAATTGCAATTATGTACTCAGTCACAACTATTATTTGCATATTATATGTCAGTATATGTTGTCATTTATTCATACATCATATTATTATTGTTTGGGCTGATTATCATGATTTTTGTCAGCCCGAGAGACCAGAGATTGATGACTGAGTGAGGTCGAGGGCCTGATTTTGACGATATTTATGGGATCGGGCTACACGCCATAACATGTCTTATTGATTCATGCCATGATTGTATTATTACAACGCTTGGGATGGATTTTCCCCTCCTGAGTCTGCACACCCACAGTGAGCGTAGGTACATACTGAGTGCGAGTGCGAGTGCCGAGCGATTGGGTGGATTACGTGACTGTGAGGATGGAGTGATTGTGAGGACTGAGTAACTGTGAGGAATGAGTGACTGTGAAGATGGAGTGAATGGGAGGACTGAGTGATTGATACTCTGAGAGTATGTATATGATTTCATCACTGTTTTGTACTCGAGTTGGCATATATAACTAACACGTAGATATCGAGATGCATCATTTCTTATCTCCGTTGTATTTGGCATATCCTATCTGTTTGGGCGTTATTTGTTAAATTTGGAAGCATGTCTACCTTTCTGTATCGTATTTTTGTAATTGAACTGTACCATGTGAAGCTCATAACTGCCTTTAGCCCAATAGTAGACTTGTTCCTTACTGAGTTGGTTGTACTCACGCTACACCTTGTACTTCGTGTGCAGATCCAGGTGTTTCCGGATACGGTGGTTGCTGATTCTCATAGTTGTTCAGTCATTCAGAGATTTTCAAGGTAGCTGCTCTGGCGTCCACAGACCTTGACTCTCCTCCCCTATCCCTCTGCTTTATTTATTCAGTTTCTGCTTTCTTAGATAGAGTATCAGACTTTATATTTGTATAGATGTTCATGAACTCAGTGACACCCTAGTTTTTGGGAAACTTCTGTATCAAGTTGTGATAGTTTTTATCAGTTTTTATGAGACTTTTATTTATTTAAACATTTTTAGCATATTTTTAAATTTGAAAGTATTGGAAATGTATGAGTGTGGGCTTGCCTAGTATCATGATAGGCGCCATCACGACGTAGTTGAGTTTTGGGTCGTGACAAGTTGTTATCAGAGCCTAGGTTACATAGGTCTCACGAGTCATGAGCAAGTTTAGTAGATTCTTGCGAATCGGTACGGAGACGTCTGTACTTATCTTCGAGAGGCTGCCGAACCCTTAGGGAAACTTCACATTCTTGTATCCTTGTCGTGCGAATTTGTTGATTTCGGGAACTAAACTTCTGTTATTCTATTCTCTCACAGATGGTGAGGACACATGCTACCGGACCAGACGGACAACCACCAGTACCACCGGCTAGGGCCACGAGAGGCCGTGGTCGCAGTAGGGGTCACGATAGGGGCCGAGGTGCAGCTCGTACAACAGCTAGAGCAACACATACAGATCCACCAGTTGCACTAGCTCAGGAGCAGGTTCCAGATGTGGTTGAGCCAGTGGGTCCAACTCAGGCACCAGCTATGCCCATTGTGATTCCAGGCCTTCAGGAGGCTTTGGCTCAGATATTGACTATGTGTACTAGCCTTGCTCAGGCGATTTCTGTTCAGACTGCGCAAGCCTCTACTCAGGCCGGGGGAGGTACTCAGCCTCCTGCCGCCCATACACCAGAGCAGGTGATGCAGGGACTTCAGAGACCGGGGGTACTGCTGGCCCAACCGATTACAGTTGCTCAGGCCCAGGTGGGTCCTGTTATGAGTGATGATGAGCAGAAGAGACTAGAGATATTTGGAAGACTCCAGCCTCCATCATTCAGTGGGGCTGAGTCAGAGGATGCCCGTGACTTCTTGGATAGGTGCCAGCAAATTCTTTGTACGGCGGGTATTTTGGAGACCAGTGGGGTCTCATTTATTTCTTTTTAGTTTACTGGGGTTGCCTTCCGATGGTGGGAGGCCTCTGGCGCTGGCTAGTCGGTGCAACACCACTTTTATGGCATGAGTTCTCCGTTCTCTTCTTAGAGATGTTTGTGCCACAGACCCACAGGGTGGAGTTGCGCAGGCAGTTTTAGCATATGTGTCAGGAGGGCATATCTGTGACCCAGTATGAGATGAGATTTTCAGAGTTAGCTCATCACGCAGTTTGGTTGGTTTCCACTGAAAGGGAGAGGATTATGAGGTTTATTGATGGCCTCCACTATTAGTTGAGTTTTGTTATGACTCGGGAGAGTGTATCGGGTGCTACTTTTGACGAGGTAGTCGATATTGCTCGGCGGCTAGAGATGGTTCGCAATCAGGAGAGTGAGGAGAGGGAGGCCAAGAGGCCTCGTGATTTAGGTGGTTTCAGCGGTGTTCCCTTTGGAGGTCAGTTCCACCACATCAGGGGTCGTCTTTATAGGCCCGCTCAGATGGCTGGTCCAGTTCATCGTGGTGCATCATCTAGCCATGGTTCATACAGTGCCCGTCCGGGTCAGTCATCTCTCAATGCTCTCCCAGCTCAAAGTTCATATCGTGCACCTTCGGTTCTGGGTTTATCTGCACGAGGTTCTTCTAGCTGTTATTCTGGTACTCGGTCCCCGATTCAGCCCCTATCACCACTATCGGGGAGTTGCTTCAAGTGTAGGGAGTTTGGGCATATGTAGAGATAGTATCCTCATCGCTCGGGAGGTCCAGTTCAGTAAAGGGGTCAAACTACGACTGCAGCACCAGTTACTTCACCACCGACCCAGCTAGCTCGGGGTGGGTCCCAGACGGCTAGAGGTCGCCCTAGAGGGGAAGGCCGATCAAGTGGCGGTCAAGCCCGATTCTATGTTATTCCTGCCAGGCCAGATGTTGTTGCTTCAGATGTAGTGATCACATATATTATTTTAGTGTGCCACAGAAATGCTTCCACATTATTTCATCCTGGTTCTACTTATTCCTATATATCATCCTATTTTACTCATTATTTGGATATGACCCGTGAGTCCTTAGTTTCACCTGTTCATGTCTCTACGCTGGTGGGCGATATTATTATTGTGGACCGTGTATATCGGTCATGTGTGGTCATTATTGAGGATTGGAAACCAGAGTTGATCTCTTATTGCTTAGTATGGTTGATTTCAACATGATCTTGGGTATGGATTGGTTGTCTCCATGTCATGCTATTCTGGATTGTCACGCTAACACCGTGACATTGGCGATGCCGGGTTTGCCAAGGATCGAGAGGAGAGGTTCTCTAGATTATATTCCCAGTAGGGTGATTTCATATTTGAAGGCCCAATGGATGGTTGGGAAGGGATGTTTGTCACTACAACAAATGTTATATTTAGCTACAAAACCTTTAGCCATGACACAAAATTCGTCACTAATTATTCACTTTTCGTGACGAAAATTATGTTTCGTGTTTAGATACATAATCTGTATACTTCATACTGGTACGGTTGGGGACCCATAGAGTCGTGTTGCATGTTGAATTATCTACTTAAATTGCAATTATGTACTCGATAAAAACTATTATTTGCATATCATATCTCAGTCTCTATTGCCATTTATTGATACATCGTATCATTATTGTTTGGGCTGATTATCATGACTCTTATAAGCCCGAGAGACTGGATAGATGGATGACTGAGTGAGGCCGAGGGCCTGATTTTGAGGATATTTTTGGGATCGGCATGTTTTATTGATTCATGCCATGATTTGCTTATTATAGCGTCTGGGCAGGATTTGCCCCTCCGGAGTCTGTACACCCACAGTGAGCGCATGTACCTACTGAGTGCGAGTACGAGTGCGAGTGTCGAGTGATTGGGAGGATTGAGTGACTGTAATGACTGAGTGAATGTTAGGAATGAGTGTCCGTGAGGATAGAGTGAATGAGAGGATTGAGTGATTGATACTCATAAAGTATACATATGATTTCATCACTATTTTGTACTCCAGTTGGCATACGTAATTGACATGTAGATATCGAGACACATCATTTCTTATCTCAGTTATATTTGGCATATCCTATATGTTTGGGCTTTATTTGGTAAATTTGGAAGCATGTCTACCTTTCTGTATCGTATTTCTGTTATTGAAATATACCATGTGAAGCTCGTCACTGCCTTCAGCCCAATAGTTAGACTTGTTACTTACTGAGTTGGTTGTACTCACGCTACACCCTGCACTTCGTGTGCAGATTCAGGTATTTTCGGATACGGTGGCTGCTGATTCTTAGAGTTGTTCAGTCATTCGGAGATTTTTGAGGTAGCTTCTCTGGCGTCCACAGACCTTGACTCTCCTCCCACTACAAGAAATTGGATTTTTAGCGGCAACATATAGCGGTGACCCTTTATGTTGCTACAATAGTTATACCTTTAGCAGCGATTTTATAGGTCACCATTAAAAGTGATTATTTAGCAGTGACTTTTCTGAGGTCGCTTCTAATGTGGCTGAAATTTTCAGTTCCACTCAAACTAAAATTTTGGCTCCATATTATTTGTGGCGACTTTTAAGTTGTCGCTGCTAAAGTCCTATTGGAGTGATTGGGTCAACTAGACCCCTTATGTTTTAATTGAAAATAAGAAAACAAAATAAATAAAACTCTTCCTAATTAAAGGACACAAAACAGAGATGCTCAAACACTACTCTCTCTATAAAATCTCTCCCCCCTCTCTAAAATCCATTCTCTGCTAAAATTTTACCCAGTTCTAAATCTCTCATATCAAGATGTGAATCTCATTTATAAAATTAGTGGTCAAATCCCTAATTGTTTCCTTTTTCTTTTAGGAAAATAATGAATGTGCATAATCGAGTTTTGTCGAGGAAGAATCGCACATCCGATTTCTCTCCCTAATCTCATACAACCGCTGGTGACCTAATGCTTTCCCTAATCTCTATGACATTTCTGAGTTATGGGCATATGTTTAACTGAAAACCCATATTAATTTATATATAAATTTGTGTTTGGGGATTTTTTATAAGGATTCTGTATTTTGTAAGGTAAAATTTTCAGTATGCAGTTAGGGATTATTATTTCAGTGATTTTACATTTGTATTCTCAAATTTCATCTTGAATTTCTCTGAACCATTTGATAATCTATAGGAGTACAAAAGGAAATCATACAGAAAGACTCATTTGAGGCCTATTTGGTGTTGTTATTGTTGATTTTCAGTCTTGACAGAACTCTCATCTGTCTCTTTTTTGGGTAAGTTAAAAGCTTCTTCTTAAGAGACCCGTTGCATGTTGGCATTCCATACTTATTTTTTTTTCTTTTATGACTATGTGCCTAAATCAGTTGATGCATACTTTTAAATTTTATAAGGCATATATATGTTACTGTAAGGTTATAAGAAAACATAATACTTCTTTGGTAAATGCATGTATTTGGCCACTTAAACAATAATTTGAATGTAATATTCTTTCTTGATCATCTAGAAAAGGAGTTTAGATGGACTATCAACTCTTAACCACACCCTAAAAGCTAAATGCCTTCTGTTTTTATTTAGCTGGGCAAATGTTTCCCCTGTAGAATCCCCCGAAACCTTTTTGAAGTTTGTTAGCTCTTTGTATCTAAGAAAACATATATATAGTAAGCTAACAAGTGGTCGTTTTTGCTTTTCGAAGTTTCTATGCTTCTGCTGCTTCTTGTAATATTTGCATCTTCTTGATGAAATCAATGAAGCCAATTATTTCATTAAAAAAGAGAGAGTTTAGAGTAGGAAAAATAGGAGATGACTTGGTAGAACCTTTTGGGCAAGGATCCAATTTATCTATTATCTTAGTTTTTTAGTTTTTTTCCTCAGATAAACATTCATGTCCATTAGTACTGTTGCAACATTTTAGTTAACTATCCTATAGAAGATTCAACGTCAAATGATAATTGCTAATTTTAGAGCTCTTTTCTAATATTTTATAAAGAGGCTTACCCTGTGTTCCATTGACATTACATGAAGCTTTGAGAAGAATGGAACTTTGGCAAGAGACTCTTATGTTAGATTACAGATTTGGGTTGTCTTAAGAATTAAAATGACAATCGGAAGTGTCTTTCTCTTATTGTTTCTGCTAAGAATAAGAGGCTTACCTGGTGTCTTTCCCTTATTGTGTTCAAACGAGAGCATTTTATATTTGTAATTTATTTGTCAAACCAGTTAAGTATCTTTTCTTATTATTTCTGCTATATTGTTGCCACTTTAGGTATATGAAAATGACTTGTGGTTGATAGTGTACTAATTTATGTTCGCGTAGTAAAAATCAGTTTTTGGTATGTGTGTTAAATTCATTTTCTAAGTTATTAAGGAAAAAAATGAAGGTTATCTTTTCCAATTAAAATACAAGTTTTGCAACAGAAGTAATGAAGTTACCTCTAGTGATGAAACATTTAGGCATAAAAGAGAGTGACCAAACAAAGGAAAGAGATTTTAATAACGAAGTTTCTTGAAATGGTATCTTGTGCAAGGAAACAGGTTATTTGTGCATTTGAAATTCTGTAGAAGTGGTGAAATACCAGTAAAACATGATGCATATTGCATACATGGCTCTTGTGAAACTGTAAGCTTTTTGATCCACCTGATAAATTCTAGCTGTCGCAGTGGCTCATTATCAAGTTTCAAGCCCCTAATTTAAAATGCAAAATGTACACTATATATAGGTGGATATTACTGTAGCATTGTTATGGGCTTTCATGTTTGTCATTATTTGACTGTTTTTCACATTAGGATGCTAAACATTTAACCGTGAGGATTTGTTCTAGATATATTTAATGCTCTGGATTGTGCAATAACACTATTAATCATAGTTTTGGGCTGGTGCTGGTGGCATGGGAATCGTATTCTTGGTCTGATTAACATCATTAATTAATAGTGGTGTACGAAAGATAAAGAAAGATAAAGTTCTATTGGTGTCATGTTACCAGTGTTTTCCCATTTTTTGATGAACTTTAGATAAGCTGCATTGCTGCAATGACAAACATAAGGGGTGAGGGATGGGGTTAAAGCATACTGCTGTATTTTTGTGTCCTTTATTTTGTTCATGACCTTTGTGTCAAAGGTTTCAAGAAGATACTGCACCAAAAAAATATGATTCTGTTGAAATTGCCTGTTGAAAGTAAATTGCCTATTTCTTTCTGAAGCCACGAATACAATTAAGCTGCATAATATAAACGTTTATCTTTAAGTTGTAGCTTATACTACATAAAGGTGATTCTGTTGAAATTAAATAGGATAGTTTTGAAATACATTGAAGGATGGGCTTGTGCTCCTCTTCAGAAGTTTGCCTGTTTCTTTTTCTTGAGCTATACTATTTACACTTGATAATGAAAGTCTTTTCATTACCCAAAAAACGAGTATGTTGTTCTTATGCACATAATAGGTACATATTGTATTGTTTTGTGGAATGAGTATTATTGTATTGGTACATAAAGCATTTTTGTGGTTGAATCACTATTTTTTGTTATAAATGTGTAAGGCCCCGTAAAATTTCACCTAAAACATGGGGATTCATGGTGCCAAAGTAGACTTATGTGTTGATGATGTATTGACTATTGTAGGCTGCACGGACAACTCACATGCTATAGTATCAATATATGGATCCGCACGGATAACTCACGTGGTGTACGGACAACTCACGTGCTATAGTATAATATCTGAATCAGCACGGACAACTCACGTGCTGCACAGACAACTCACGTGCTGCACAGACAATTCACGTGCTATAGTATAATATCTCACAATCAGGCCCTCGGCCTCACTCAGTCATAAATCTCTCCAGTCTCTCGCACTCTCAATAATCATGAAAATCAACCCAAACAACAATGATATGATACATCAATAATGAACAATAGAGACTGATATAAAAAAAATAAGTAAACTATGATTGAGTACAAAACAATAATTTAGTAGATAATTCAACATGTACACGACCTTTGTGGGTCCCTACAGTGCCAACATATAATCTAAACATGATTTGTGGTACAATTTCTCTACTATATGGAGAATGTACAGATAACAACAGATTATTCAACTACACAGCTCTATGGAATTTGACCAAGTCACAATTTTTACAGTGCACGCCCACACGCCCGTCTCCTAGCATGTGCGTCACCTCAAAACCGATCACATAACATAAAATCTGGGGTTTCATACCCTCAGAACTAGATTTATAACTGTTGCTTACCTCAAACAGCGTAATTCTTTATTGTGTTACGCCTTTGCCTCACGAATCGGTCTCCAAACGCCTCGAATCTAGTCGCAAATAATTCGATTCAGTCAGTACAAATTATAGGAATTGATTTCGTATGAAAATATTATTTTTCCAACAAAATCCGAAATTACACCCAAAAATCGCCTGTGGGGCCCACGTCTCGGAACCCGACAAAGTTATAAAATATGAACGCCCTTTCAACCACAAGTCCAACCATACCAATTTTATCAAATTCCGACATTAACTTGACCTCCAAATCTTAAATTCTTATTTTAAAATCCCTAAGCCCAAATCCTCTAATTTCACGTCAAAAACACGTAATCTAGTTGAAATACTCAATGATAATCCAATATTATTAACTAACAATGATCACAAGTGACTTACCTCAAGTTTTTTCGTGAATTCTCTTTGAAAATCGCCCCAAAACCGTGTTGAAAATGTCCAAAATGACAAAAATGTCGGAACCCCTCTGTTTTGTAATCTGTCCAAGGGTTCCGCTTCTGCGAAAAAACTAACCGCATCTGTGGTCCCGGTTTTGCGGACATGCTGCCGCTCTTGCGCCTGCTTCGCTTCTGCGGACTCGCTTCTGTGAAGGAGCTATCCGCGGTCTTTCCCAGCTCCCCTTTTCTCCACTTCTGCACAATCAAGCTCGCTTCAGCGAGCTAAATTCCGCAGGTACGGTTACACTAGAAGGCCAAAATTTCCAGAAGTTGTTTAAGTCCAAATTTCAATCCGTTGACCATCCGAAACTCACCCGAGGTCTTCGGGACATCAACCAAATATACTAAGAAGTCCTAAAATATTATACGAACTTAGTCGAAGCCTCAAATGATATCAAACAAAGCTAAAAACATTAATCATACCCCAATTCAAGCTTAATGAAACTAAGAAATTCCAACTTCTACATTCAATGCTGAAACCTATCAATTCAACTCCGATTGACCTCAAATCTTGCACACAAGTCATAAATAACATAACAGACCTATTCCAATTTCCAGAATTGAATTCCGACCCCGATATCAAAAAGTCAACTCCCCGGTCAAACTTTCAAACTTAAATTTCTATTTTAGTCATTTCAAGCCTAATTTAACTACGAGCTTCCAAATAATTTTCCTCACAGATCCTAAGTCCAAAATTACCATATGGAGCTACTAGAATCATTAAAACTCTATTCCGGGGTCATTTACATATAAGTCGATATCTGGTCACTATTTTAGCTTAAGATTTAAACCTTGAAACTAAGTATTCCAATTCGTTCCAAAACCTCACCGGACCCGAACCAATCACCCCGGCGAGTTGCATAACAACTGTAAAGTATAAATTGAGCAGTAAATGGGGGAACGAGGTTATAATACTCAAAACGACCGGTCGGGTCGTTGCATTCTCCCCCTCTTAAACAAATATTCGTCCTCGAACGAGTTTAGAATTATACCTGGAGTCTCAAATAGGTGTGGATATTTGCTCTGCATCTCCCAATCAGTCTCCCAAGTAGCTTCTCCAAATGGCTGGCCTCTCCACTGCACTTTCACTGAAGCTATGTTCTTTGATCTCAACTTTCTAACCCGTCGGTCTAAAATGGCCACCGACTCCACATCATAAGTCAAATTACCATCCAAGTGTACTGTGCTGAAATCCAAAACATGAGACGGATCTCCGACATACTTTCGGAGCATAGATACATGAAACACTGGATGAACACCTAATAGATTAGGCGGCAATGCAAGTTCATAAGCCACCTCTCCAATCTTCTTAAGTATTTCAAAAGGTCCAATATACCTAGGACTCAACTTTCCCTTCTTTCCGAATCTCATAACACCCTTCATAGGCAAAACCCGATGTAGTACCTTCTCTCCTACCATGTAAGCAACATCGCGAACCTCCGATCGACATAACTCTTCTATCTAGACTGTGTCGTGCGAAGTCGATCCTGAATCAATTTAACCTTTTCCAAAGCATCCTGCACCAAATCAGTACCCAATAGCCTAGCCTTACCCGGCTCAAACCAACCCACCGAAGACCGACACCGTCTCCCATATAAAGCCTCATACGGATCCATCTGAATACTCGATTGGTAGCTGTTATTGTAAGAAAACTCTACGAGTGGTAGAAACTGATCCCAAGAACCCCCAAAATCAATGGCACAAGCGCGTAGTATATCCTCCAATATTTGAATAGTACGCTCAGACTGTTCGTCCGTCTGAGTGTGAAATATTGTACTTAGCTGAATCTGTATACCTAATTCTCGTTGCACTGCTCTCCAAACTTGTGATGTAAACTGCGTGCCTTGATCCGAAATGATAGACACTGGCACCCTGTGTAAGCGAACAATCTCGCGGATATAAATCTCAGCTAACCGCTCCGAAGAATAAGTAGTACCAACTGGAATAAAATGGCAGACTTGGTCAACCGATCTACAATTACCCAAACAACATCAAACTTCTTCAAAGTCCGTGGGAGCCTCACTACGAAGTCCATGGCAATACGCTCCCACTTCCACTGCAGAATTTCAAGTCTCTGAAGCAATCTGCCCGGTCTCTGATGCTTGTACTTCACCTGTTGACTATTTAAACACCGAGCTACAAACCCAACTATATATTTCTTTATTCGCCTCAACCAATAGTGCTGCCTCAAATCGTGATACATCTTTGCGGCACCTGGATGAATGGACTACCGCAAACTGTGAGCCTCCTGGAGAATCAACTCACACAATCCATCTACATTAGGCACATATTGCCTGGCCTGCATTCGTAATACATCGTCATCCTCAATAGTGACCTCCTAGGCATCACCGTGCTAAACCGTGTCATTAAGGACAAGCAGATAGGGGTCATCATACTGATGTTCTCTGATATAATCATAAAGAGAAGACTGAGAAACCACACAAGCCAAAACTCGATCCAGATCAGAAATATCCAATCTGACAAACTGGTTGGTGAAGTCTTGTACATCCAAGGCTAAAGGCCTCTCTGCTACCGGTAAGTATGCTAAGCTGCCCAAACTCTCCGCCTTATGACTCAAGGCATCGGCCACCATATTGGCCTTTCCTGGATGATAGAGAATGGTGATATCATAATCCTTAAGCAACTTCAACCACCTTCGCTGTCGCAAATTACGATCCTTCTATTTAAACAGATGTTGTAGACTTCGGTGATCGGTATAAACCTCACAATGGACACCGTACAAATAATGTCGCCAAATCTTCAAGGCATGAACAATAGCTGCTAACTCAAGGTCGTGGACCGGATAATTCTTCTCATGTACCTTTAACTATCTGGACACATAGGAAATCACCCTACCATCTTGTATCAGCACTGCGCCGAAAACAATACGCGACACATCAAAATACACAGTATAAGACCCTGAACCTGTAGGCAACACCAATACTGAGGTTGTAGTCAATTTGTCTTGAGCTTCTGAAAGCTCTCTTCACACTCATCCAACCACCTGAACGGAGCACCTTTCTGGGTTAATTTAGTCAAAGGTGATGCAATAGACAAGAAACCCTCCACAATGCGAGGATAATAACCGGCCAAGCCGAGAAAACTTCGAATATCAGTAGCTGAAGATGGCCTGGGCCAACTCTGAACCGCCTCTATCTTCTTCGGATCCACCTTAATTCCTTCACTGGACACTATGTGTCTCAAGAATGCCACCGTACTAAGCCAGAACTCACACTTAGAGAATTTGGTATAAAGCCTCTCCTCTCTCAGCCTCTGTAATAAAATACCCAAGATTTGTGTATGCTCCTCCTGGCTAAGTGAGTACACCAGGATATCATCAATAAATACTACAACAAATGAATCAAGATACGACTGGAATACACTATTCATCTAGTGCATAAATGTCGTTGGGGTGTTGGTCAGCCCAAAAGACATCACGAGAAATTCGTAGTGACCATAACGAATCCTGAATGCCGTCTTTAGAATATCCGAATCCCGAATTTTCAACTGGTGATACCCAAATCTCAAATGAATTTTGGAGAATACCTTCGCTCCCTGAAGCTGGTCAAATAGATCATCATTACGCGGCAAAGGATACTTGTTCTTGATTGTAACTTTGTTCAACTGCCTGTAATTGATGCTCATCCGCATAGTACCATCTTGTTTTTTCACAAACAGAAGTGGTGCACCCGAAGGCGACATACTAGGCCTAATAAACCCCTTATCAAGAATTCCCAAAGTTGCTCTTTTAATTCTTTCCATTTAGCTGGTGCCATACGATACGGAGGAATAAAAATCGGCTGAGTACCCCGCACCAAGTCTATACCGAAATCAATATCCCTGTCGGGTGGCATACCCGGCAGGTCTGCAAGAAATACATCCGGAAAGTCTCGCACGATCGGTACTGAATCAATAGTAGGAGTATCTGCATCAACATCTCTCACAAAGGCCAAATATGACAAACACCCCTTCCCAACCATACGTTGGGATTTCAAATAAGAAATTACCCTGCTGGGAACATAATCTAGAGAACCTCTCCAATCGACCTTCGGCAACCCCGACATCGCCAACGTCACGGTTTTTGCGTGACAGTCCAGAATAGCACGATATGGAGACAACCAATCCATACCCGGGATTACATCAAAATCAACCATACTGAGCAATAAGAGATAAACTCTAGTCTCCAGTTCCCCAATAGTTACCACACACGACCGATACACACAGTCCATAATTATAGTATCGCCCACTGGTGCAGATACACGAACAAGCGAAACTAAGGACTCACAGGGCATATTCAAATAATGAGTAAAGTACGATGATACATACGAATAAGTGGAACCAGGGTCAAATAGTATAGAAGCTTTCCTATGGCACACTGAGACAGTACATGTGATCACTGCATCTGAAGCAACAACATCTGGCCTGGTAGGAAAAGCATAGAATCGGTCCTGACCGCCACCTGATCGGCCTCCCCCTCTTGGGCGACCCCTAACTGGCTGAGCCCCATCCCGAGTTAGCTGGGGGAGGGGGGGGGGTTTGTAACTGCTGGTGCCATCCACCGAGAACTTTGCTATGGTGCCCCACTCAATTCTCCGCACTCAAAATAACCCCTCCTTTGACGAAACTGCTACTCTTGATAACCTGAGGAATTACCTGTAGAAGCCTGAGCAGACAAGGAATGATGAGAACTCTGCGCTGGTAGTGAACTGAATGAAGACTGGCCTGAGTGAGCACTGTAAGAACCGTAGCTAGCTGATGCACCATGATGAGCTGGACGAGTCGTCTGAGCGAGGCATATAAGGACGACCCCTGCTGTAGTAGGAATGCCCCCAGAAGGTGCCCCACCAAAACCGCCCTAACCTCGAGGCCTGTTGGCCTCCCTCTCGCCATGCTTTGGGCTATGGACCACCTCTATCTGCAGAGCAATGTCAAACACCTCGTCAAAAGTGGCACAAGATACCCTCTCCCTAGTCATAAGCAACCACAGCTGATACGTGAGGCCATCAATGAACCTCTTAATCCTCTGCCTATCAGTGGAACCAACCAAATTACGTGGCGAGCCAACTCAGAAAACCTCATCTCGTATTGGGTCACAGACATGCCATTCTGCCGAAGCTGCTCAAATTGTCTGCGCAGCTCCTCCCTGCGACACTGTGGTACGAACTTCTCCAAAAAAAATAGAGAACTGCTGCCATGTAAGTGGTACTGCATCGACCAGCCTGCGCCTCTCATAAGCCTCCCACCATATGAAGGCAGCCCCAGAAAACTGAAAAGTAGTTAACGAGACCCCACTGGTCTCTAGAATACCCACTGTCCAAAGCATCCGTTGGCACTTATCCAGAAAACCCTAAGCATCCTCTGACTCAGCACCGCTAAATGATGGAGGTCGAAGCCTCCCAAATCTCTCAAGTCTCCTCTGCTCATCATCAGCCATAATGGGGACTACCACGGCCTGAGCAGCTACAACCGGCTGGGCTGGTAGTATCCCCGGTATCTGAAGTCCCTGCACTACCTGCTCTGGAGCACGGGCAATAAGGGTATGAGTACCTCCCCCGGCCTGAGAAGTGGCTGGTGCGGCCTGAGCCGAAACCACCTTAGCAAGGCCTGTGAAAACAGTCAATATCTGTGCTAGAGCCTCTTGAAGGCATGGAATCACAATAGGCACAACTGGTGCCTGAGCTGGTTCTGCCTGCTACACTATATCTGGAATCTACTCCTGAGCTGGAGCAACCGGTGGTGCTACAGGTGCTGCTCCAACTACTGTACGAGATACACCTCGACCTCTACCTCGGCCCCAGCCTCTACCACGGCCCCGGCCTCTCGCGGCCTTAACTAGTGGCACTGGTAGTTGACCGTCTGATTCGGTAGTATGTGTCCTCACCATTTATGAGAGAATAGAATAACAGAAATTTAGTTTTCGGAATCAACAAATTCGAACGATAGAATACAAGAAAGTGAAATTTTTATACGGTTTCGGCAGCCTCTCGAAGATAAGTATAGACATCTCCATACCGATCCGCAAGACTCTACTAAACCTGCTCATGACTCGTGAGACCTATGTAACCTAGGCTCTGATACCAACTTGTCACGACCCAAAATCCTAACTTTTTGTGATGGCGCCTAACATGGAACTAGGCAAGATGATTTCTCACAAATATTTCCAACACTTTTAACAAGAATGAATTTAAAGTAGTTTTAATAGTAAAAGTTCTCATAACCGGGATAGAAAACCCAGAACATAATTCGAAATTCCCAACTATCGGGGTGTCACAGAGTATATGAGCATATATACCTCACAAGTTTGGAAAACATGGTCTATAATAGTTTGAGACCAAATACATTAATCAAGAAGATAAGGAAGGAGAAACACCTGGGAACACCTGGATCTGCACACGAAGTGCATGGTGTAGTAGGAGTACAACCAACTCAGTAAGTAAAAATACTAAATAAAGGACTGAGAGTAGTGACGAGCTTCACAGCTATGTCCAATTACAGTAATTTCCAACATAATAAGGTAGGCATGCTTTCAAGTTCAACATTTAAGGCCAAAACAGTAATTTCATGTCAAGTTCAACTGAAACATAAGATAATATCTCTAAGAAATTTTCAAAACAGTGATATATGACAGTTGTAGTGCAACAATAATGAAATCAAATGCATCCTCTCAGGACCAGAGTCACTCAGCCATTCTATTCACTCAGCACTCAGCACTCGCACTCAGTAGGTACCTACACTCATTGGGGGTGTGTACAGACTCTAGAAGGGCTCCTTCAGCCCAAGCGCTATAATCTTCACGGACAACTCACGTGCTATAGTATCAATATCTGGATCTGCATGGACAACTCACATGCTATAGTATAATATCTGGATTCGCACAGACAACTCATTTGTTGCACGGACAACTCACGTGCTATAGTATAATATCTCACAATTAGGCCCTCGACCTTACTCAGTCATAAATCTCTCAAGTCTCTCGGGCACTCAATAATCATGAAAATAAGCCCAAACAACAATGAAATGATGCATGAATAATGAACAATAGAGACTTAGATAAAATAAACAAGTAAACTATGACTGAGTACAAAACAATAATTTAGCAGATAATTCAATATGTACACGACCTTTGTGGGTCCCTACAGTGCCAACACATAATCTAAACATGATTTGTGGTTCAATTTCTCTACTACATGGAGAATGTATAGATAACAACATTTTATTCAACCACACAGTTCCATGGAATTTGACCAAGTCACAATTCTTACGGTATATGCCCACACGCCCGTTATCTAGCATGTTTCTCACCACAATACCGATCATATAACACAAAATCCGGGGTTTCATACCATCAGAACCAGATTTAGAATTGTTACTTACCTTAAACCGCGTAATTCTTTATTCTACTATGCCTTTGCCTCGCGCATCGGTCTCCAAACGCCTCCAATCTAGTCACAATTAATTCGATTTAGTCAATACATATTATAAGAATTGATTCCATATGAAAATATTAACTTTCCAACAAAATCCGAAATTGAACCCGAAAATTGCCCGTGGGGCCCACGTCTTGGAACCCGACAAAAGTTATAAAATATGAGCACCCTTTCAATCACGAGTCCAACCATACCAATTTTACCTAATTCCGACATCAACTCGACCTCCAAATCTTAAATTTTTATTTTGAAATCCCTAATCCCAAATCCTCTAATTTCACCTCATAAACACGTAATCTAGTCGAAATACTCAATGATAATCCAATATTATTAACTAACAATGATCACAAGTGACTTACCTCAAGTGTTTCCGTGAATTCTCTTTGAAAATCGCCCCAAACCCGTGTTGAAAATGTCCAAAATGACAAAAATGTCAGAACCCCTCTATTTTGTAATCTGTCCAATGGTTCTGCTTCTACGGAAAAACTAACCGCATTTGTGGTCCCGCTTTTGCGGACATGCTGCCGCTCTTGCACCTGCTTCGCTTCTGCGGACAAGAGTCCGCTTCTGTGAAGGAGCTTTCCGCTTCTGCGATCTTGCTCAACTCCCATTTCCTCCGCTTCTGTGCAACCAAGCTCGCACCTTCTAGATAAATTCTACAGGTGCGGTTATACTAGAAAGCCAAAATTTCCAACAGCTGTTTAAGTCCAAATTTCAATCCGTTAACCATCTGAAACTCACCCGAGGCTCCCAGGACCTCAACCCAATACACCAACAACTCCTAAAATATTATACGAACTTAGTAGAAGCGTCAAATCATATCAAACAAAGCTAAAAACATGAATCATAACCCAATTCAAGCTTAATCAAACTAAGAAATTCCAACTTCTACATTCAATGCCGAAACCTATCAATTCAAGTCTGATTGACCTAAAATTTTGCACACAAGTCATAAATGACATAATGGACCTATTCCGATTTCCAGAATCAGATTCTGACCCCGATATCAAAAAGTCAACTCCCCAGTTAAACTTCCAAACTTAAATTTCCATTTTAGCCATTTCAAGCCTAATTTAACTACAGGCTTCCAAATAATTTTTCGAACATACTCCTAAGTCCAAAATCACCATACGGAACTATTGTTATCATCAAAACTCTATTCCGGTGTCGTTTATACATAAGTCGATATCCGGTCACTATTTTAACTTAAGCTTTAAACCTTGAAACTAAGTGTTCCAATTCATTCTAAAACCTCACCGGACCCGAACCAATTACTCCGACGAGTCACATAACAAATGTAAAGCATATATTGAGAAGTAAATGGGTTAATGGGGTTATAATACTCAAAACTATCGGCCGGGTCGTTACACCTAGTCTTCAATTTCGAGTTTAAGTAGAAGATGATAATTGGGAATATAATTCTTGGGTATGAGAGTTGTTATTTATGCATGCATGTAGATATGAGGATGGTGGGGAGGTAATTGAACAAGTATGAGCAAACTCTTGGTATTGAATTAGTTGTGGAGTGAAGGAAATCTTGTGGAAGAACCTTGTAATCAAATTCGCACACCTAGTGTTTGATAAAATGTTCAAATGAGCTGAAACCATGACTATCTTCCTAAATTGTGTTCAATTTTGCTATGTCTCTAAATAGATCGAAGTTGCTAGGATTTTTGGAACTTTGTAGTGAATTAAGGAAAGCTCAAAGAGAGGTATGAAGGCTAAACTCTTCTTCTAGTATCGGAATTCCTGAATCCTTGTAAAATTCTATCATGTGTAGTCGAACTTGAAACGCTATTGATGTGGGGTATTCAAACTAGTAAAATTGATTCTCGATTGGCATAACGTGTTAGAACCCTCGTGTGTTAATGATTCTCTATTTTTGACTTAATTATGTTATACCCCTTTTTGGGAAGAAGATCTTGTATGAAATCAATGTGATTAAACACTTATTTCTCATATGTTGAGACCTTTTGAACTTACAGTTGCTAAGGCCAAAGGTGCCAAATGGTTGATTTAAAATGGAACTCTCTTGTACAAACTATTATTGTTTTGGGAATTCGAAGTGTGGCATTGTGAATACATCTCCACCCGCATACATTGGGGTGAGGCGGTGGATCCACTTTATGTAGAGTTGTGGTATTATGAATACACCTCCACGCATACATCGGGGTAAGGTGGCAAGGCCGCTTTGTGTAGAGTTTGTGGCATTGTGAATGCACCTCCACCCGCATACATTGGGGTGAGGCGGCAGGGCCACTTTGTGTAGTGTTTCTGGTATTGTGATTGCACCTCCACCTGCATACGTTAGGGTGAGGCGGCAGAGCCGCTTTGTGTAAAGGTAGTTGTAGAGGATCCTCGACTTATGAATTTATAAATGTTATTGAAAGCTCTTAATAAATTGGCGATTATTTTAATGGCTAACTAAGCCTTTTATTATTACCATGATTCATCATATTCATGTTGTATTTCCAAGTCCTTGCATAGGTGTTTGGTTTTCGTGCTAGTACTATTAGACATGTACTAACGTCCCTTTTACCGGGGGCACGACATCTTTAATGGATGCAGGTGGTTCTATAGTAGGTGGTATTGATCAGTGATAGCAGCACCCCCTCTCCTCAGCTAACTTGGTGAGCCCCACTTCATTCCGGGGTCCTATAGCTGGGGCCTTATTGCCGGCACTATCGTAGTACTCTTTTGTTTCTGTTAGAAGCTTCGTAGACATAGTGTGGGTTGTATATGTTTTTAGGAAGGTTAAACTAAAAATATGGTAATCGTATCATCTGTTCCACTTTAACTATGATTGTACAGTGTACTGTTTTGGAGACATATTAGTGATGTAACTAATGAAAATGAACTGGTGATATTCTTATGACCTCTTACTGTCTAATTAATGAAAGGTATTCTCCTCTTTATTATTGGGTGAGTTGGGTAGAAGGTATTCTAAAGGATTGCTTGACCGGGGTATCTCGGTTCAGCACCCGTCGCGCTCCCCGAGGTCAGGGTATGACAGAATGTCATCTGGTAGGTTACAAATATTTGTTGAAGTATGTTCAGTGAATGGAAAATTATAAGCACATGAAAGTTTGTACTTTAATGTCTATGCATATTTATGGATATAACAAATTTCATTATGTTCCTTACATTGCTTTCGTTTAGCAGGTACAAGGTACTTAAACAATGGTGTCGTTCAAGGATGGTGTCCACCAAGGAGCAACTACGAGGCACATAATATTTTGTTTATTTTGGGGTCGTATGTATATGCCCACAATAACAATGCACAATGAAGTTTTGTCTAATATATATGTAATTTACTTTTTAGTAATGAAAAATATTTATAATATTTGGCTTGAGAAATTCTTTTGGTGTTTGTTAAATATTACTGGAAGCCTTTAATATTGGTAGGCAATTGACTATATTAAATTTATAATATTAATTTGCTCATTATAGTTGCTGAGAAATACGTTTTAGCGGTGACTTCAGTCGCAGCAAATAAGAATTTTCTTTCTCATGTTTTAATATTTGTGGCGACATAAGTCGCTGCTAAAGGTCATTTACAGTGGCGATAATTGTCGCCACTGATCAAGACATACTTTTGTGGCGACCTTTGTCGCCGCTAAAGGTAATATATGCAGTGGCGACCACCTAATATTTATTGTCGTGAAATTATTTTTTGTAGCATATTATTCCCACCTTTTGTATCAATTAAGTCACCACTAAAAGTTTATTTGTAGCAGCGACTTCGGATATCGCCACAAATAACATTTAGTTACGGTTGCACTTGTAGCAACACCAAGGTTGCCACTGATAACCTCTAGCGACGACAATTAGGGAATTTGTAGCGACTTTGGTTGCCACTACAAGGCTGATTTCTTGTGGTGTCCCCTATCTCTCAGTTTTATTTATTCAATTTTTACTTTCTTAGACAGAGTATCAGACTTTGTATTTGTGTAAATGCTCATGAATTTAGTGACACCCTGGTTTTTGGGAAACTTCTGTATCGAGTTGTGATAGTTTTTATCAGTTTTTATGAGCCTTATATTTATTAAACATGTTTAGAATATTTTTAATTTTGAAAGTGTTGGAAATGTATGAGTGTTAGCTTGCCTAGTATCATGATAGGCGCCATCACGACGTAGTTGAGTTTTGGGTCGTGACAGTTATGTTTATTATGGGTCTGCGAACCGGTGAGATTATGGATAAGGGTTTTTGTTCTTTTAAGGGGATGGTGTTAGGTACCCCTTAAAATTTACCTGAGGTAGCTCTATAGGACTTAGACTAATTTTAAGGGCTCAATTATATATACTATGCTTAATTATTACTAAGGCATGGTTTACTACATGTTAAAAGGAGTACATATAAGATTTAGAAGGGGCGTGAGATTATAAAAGAGTTATTGAAGGTTAAGAGAGTTTTGAAAGTGGTTTATATTTTAAAGCTTGAATCAAGAATATTGATTATCATTAAGAAACCAAATGCTTGTACAATTTTTCAGCAAATATAAATAAGAACAGTGCTTCCAAATATACCTTGATTTTTCTTAGAAATTCTGAAGAAGGCGAGTCTGTGAAAATTTATTTGGGTGATCGTTCGTAACTGCTTTTTTATGAAAATATGGTTCCATTCCTTGTTAGTTAAATTAGTGATTCTTTCCTAATTTCCTTTTGAAAACAAACTGCTATTTTTTATTAAAGGTCTGGGCTTCAAAAAAATCTTTAAGAAAAGGTAAGTATACAAGATGAGTAAATTATAATTAACAAGATTTGAGTTTTCATCTTTGAGTCTAGGGTTAAGCTTTGGGGATTTCGAATTTGTGAGATGAAAGGGGAATGGAATCGGCGAGATTCACGATTGGGGAAGACAAAAAGGATGAATTTATGGTTGATTTGTCAACCTTGCACGGATTTGTGTAAGGTCTTGTGACTGATGGAGGCTGGAGAGATGAAAGACAGAAGAGAGAAAAGGGAAAACGGTGGCGGCTGTGAAGAAGCAAATGAATTAGGGTTGCTAAGGTTAGACAGTTTGGTCTCTAGATTAAAGAGGTAAGGAAAGATCCGGGCCATTGATCTTTTAGATCAACGGTCCTAACATTTTAGGATTAAAGCATTTTTGGAGAGAAATTTTTGTGTCCGTTGGATTCTAGCAAATCCAACGGTTGGGATTAAATGGTCTGAGTGTTCATCAATTAAAGAAAAAATGGAGTGAAAATCGTGGGCCATTGATCAAGAAATGAATGGCCCAGATGACTTTGTGCTTGTTATGTTAGTGAGAGAAGCGAGTGATGTGGCACACTCTCATTGGCTAAGAGAGGGTGTCACGGATCACCAAGGTGGCAAATGAGATGGGTGTTTGGACTTGGTCATTTCGGATTGGGCCTTGTATTTGGGCTAAAAATTATTTAAAAGGTAGCCACTTTGTAATTAATAAAAGAATTGCAATCGTAGCCTTTTAGTTTTTTACCCTTTTGAAATTAATTTAAATAAAATTAATTATTTTCAATAAAATATAGTAGAAATTATAACTGTTAAATAATACTAATTATTGTAACTAATTTATTATTTATAAAAATACTTCATTAGGACATTAATTTCGAATAATTGAAATAGTAAACTAATTAACAATTTTAAGAAGTAATTTATTGAATTAATTATAAAACTTACCTATAGAAATTATTTTAATAATCCTAAAATAGTAAATATAATTTGTAATTACATAATACTAATACCAAATGATTAATTTCAAACACTAATACTAAATTAATTTGTGGAAATAGGTATTCATTACTGAAAAATACTTTGAAAACATTTATTGCAATTTATTAAGTATAAATAAATTAATTTTAAAAGGGAGGATCAAAATTGGCAGTCAACAGCTGCCCCTCTTTGACCGGAGACGATGAAAGAGTTTTTGGGCAAAGAAATTAAATCAAAGCCAATTTTGTCCCGACTTTTAGGCAGGCATTGCAAGAAATGGAAATGGTGAATTGCAAGATTGAATTGAGGAAAAATCTAGAATGATTTGGGGATATTGGGCCGAATTCTGGTTTTGAATTGTTTACATACCTCGGGTTTAACGAGAACCAGGCCTCATGTAGTTCTGGAGTAGGGATTTTGGGGAAGCGGCATTCCCAGGAATTTTCCCAGTATCGTATTGCGATGATACGGCGAGACGGAAGATTGGTCACTTATGGTAGCTTGAATTTTGCGACCTGATTTGAATGATTCAAAATTTTGAGCTCACTGATCATCTTGAGCTGGGATCTTAGGCCCACTACTGGGTTGGCTGTCCCCATAGCATTGTAGTTCGATTTGCTGCCAGAACATATTCCACACTGAGATGTTTGTTCCTGTAAAACAAATAAAATACACGCATACCAATATATTTTAATGCAGAATATATTAAGATGCGATGTAAATGATGCAGGAATAATGATGTCTGGCTACCGGCGAGCCATTATTTGGGATTGGGATGATGGGATACTTGATCTTGACTCGATTTGTTAGCCAGGCTGTGTACCGTTTCGCAGCTGTCGGAGCATTTGAAATTTGTCTCCGCTTGTTGGGACAACTTGATTGGTAAAGTGCGTATCCGCTTGTTAGTAGAGCTTTGGACTGAGGAATGTCTCCGCTTGTCGGGATAGCTTGATTTGTAGAGTGCATCTCTGCATGTTGGGAGAACTTTGCACTAAAATGTAAAGTATGCTCTGCTTGGGAGTGATTGATTAAAACTGTAATCATGCCTAAAGCTGTACGAACAAAATGTGAAAACATTAAAAGTAATAGCAAATGAAATAAAAGCATGCCCAAGAGATACTCTTGATTGCGAAGTTAGGTTGCGGCCGTCGATTTGCAGAACGTTGGTGACGAGGTTTGCGATTGTCTATTCGGGTGTCCGTGATTGATAGAGCGGTACTGCGGAATGCTTTTGTTGGCGAAGTTTGCTGTTTGCTCTATACAAGGATCTAGTTGGTGAAGCCGACGTTCGATTTGTACAAGGCACTCCGATTGATTGAGCTGACGGTTTGCTATATGCAGGACTTCAATTGGCGACGCCGATGTTCGATTTGTTCAGGGTGCTCCGATTGATTGAGCAGGCGGTTTGCAATATACAGGTCTTCGATTGATATAGTCGATGGTCCGTTTTGTACAAGATGCTCCGATTAGGTGAGTGGACGGTTTGCTATGTACAAATTTCTGTATCAGCTGCTTGATTCCGAGGTACCTGCAGAGGATTCAAGAGTTAGCTTTAGCTGTACTAGAAACTTTTAAGTAAAAAGGGGGAGAGATAATCTTAGGCAAGTGGCAGATTTGTCATTTTCCCTAGTGAGGTCCTAGTTTTTTCTTATTCCCTGTTGACCCTGCACTCAAAGAAAACTTCTTAGTAGGGGGAGTTGGTTTGTGTCGACCACAGTGTTGGTTTGCCTCAGCCTTTGACATGATTGCCCCAAGAAGTTAGGTAGATGAAACAAGTTACTGTATACATACATACACACACACACACACACACACACACAAAAGTTACTGTATACATATATATATATATTAGAAAATATTTTGAAAATACTTGTTTCTTTTAAAGCAAATGTCGTCGTTCCGGATTATGATATGTTACGAAAGGTTCTCCACACGCGAATGTATTCCTTTGAGAACTTCATCTTGTTGACGTCGATCTTCCGTGACGCCTCTGACAACGTGGCTACTTTGTTTTGCGACTGCGTCCTAAATTAGGACTAATGCATTACAAAGGCATTCTGACCGAACCCTTTCAGGTTGCCTACGTATCCAAAACAGAATCAGGTCTGAACGTAGTTCGTGGGATGATCATAAAATATGATGAAAATGACCGAGCCTGACTCAGTAGCTTACGTATCAAAATGGAATCAGGTCGAAGCGTAGTTCAATTACAACAGATGCAAAATAATGAGACTAAGAATGAAAATGGCCGAGTCTGACTCAAACAACCTACGTATCCATGTGGAATCAGGCCAGAACATAGTTTAATTAATAAAGATGACTAAACCCGATGAGGATTTCCTATGTATTCCTTTCTGAGGAAATCAAGTCGGCATAGTTCTTGAACAACATACAAAAAATAATATTTGGTTTTTCTATTACAAGATAAAGGGGGAGAGAAACCGAACCCTACGTGTGTTGCCAACGTATCCCTCCATGGGAAGTCAGGTTGAACGTAGTTCTGTTACATCAAAACCCTAACTCTATTTGTTTTCAGGTATAGTATCTCTTGATTATACCTGAGTTGATAGGCTTCGAGCTGGCTCTTCCATCCATTTCTTCCAAGATTAGAGCTCCAACCAACAGTGCTCGGTGAACCACATAAGGACCTTGCTAGATTGGTGCAAACTTCCCTTTGGCTTCTTCTTGATGGGGAAATATTTTCTTCAGAACCAACTGCCCTGGTGTGAATTGGCAAGGCTTCACTCTTTTATGAAATGCACTGGCCATCCTATTTTTGTATAGCTGTCCATGGCATATTACATCTATTATTTTCTCATCAATGAGCATGAGCTGTTCCTGCCTGACCCGTATCGACTCTGCGTCATCCAATTTTGCCTCTTGAATGACTCCTAAGGACGGTATCTCGACCTCTGTGGGTATCACCACTTCAGTGTCATATACAAACATGTACGACGTTGCCCCAGTGGACATTCTCATGGTAGTCCGGTAACCCAGTAGAGCGAAAGGTAGCTTTTCGTGCCATTGTTTGTGATTGTCCACTATCTTTCACAGAATCCTCTTGATATCTTGTTAACTGCCTCGACTACCCCATTCATTTGTAGTCTGTAGGCTGTGGAATTGCGG
Source organism: Nicotiana tomentosiformis (assembly GCF_000390325.3). Lineage (NCBI taxonomy): Eukaryota > Viridiplantae > Streptophyta > Magnoliopsida > Solanales > Solanaceae > Nicotiana > Nicotiana tomentosiformis. The sequence goes on along the minus strand of NC_090823.1, from coordinate 643,439 downwards.
TGGACTATTCCGAACTTCTCATAGATTTCTCTCATGAGGCCGTTGTTGAGGTTAGCGGCATTGTCAGTGATGATGGACTCCGGTATTCCAAATCTGCAGACAATGTTGTTTCGCACAAAATCAGCCACTACCTTCTTTGTGACGGCCTTGTAAGTAGATGCCTCAACATATTTGGTGAAATAGTCGGTAGCTACCAAAATGAAATGATGTCTGTTTGATGCTGCAGGCTCTATTGGTCCAATCACGTCCATGCCCTAGGCGGCAAACGGCCAGGGTGAACCCATTACATTTAACTTGTTTGGTGGAACCCAAAATCTCTGTGAATCTGGCACTGGTGACACTTCTGCACGTAGCGGATACTATCTCTTTCCATAGTCATCCAAAAGTATCCATCTCTCAAAATCTTCTTGGCTAATGTGAACCCGTTCATGTGGGGTCCGCACGTCCCTGCAAGTATTTCTTCTAACAGTCTGGTTGCTTCAGCGATGTCTGCACATCTCAGCAAACCTAATTCTGGGGTCCTCCTGTACAAGACTTCCCCGTTGAGAAAAAGGTGCTTTGCTAACCTCCTGAGGGCTCTCTTTTGACCATTAGTAGCATTCTCTGGGTACTCCTGGGTTGCAAGGAATTTCTTGATGTCGTGATACCATGGTTTACCATCTGGTTCTTCATTCACATGGAAGCAATATGCATGTTGATCCTTGATCTCTACTTCGATATGGTCGATGTAGTTCTTGTCTGGATGCTGAATCATAGATGATAAGGTTGCAAGGGCGTCAGCGAACTCATTCTGAATTTTGGGGACGTGCTTGAACTTGATCTTTGTGAACTTCTTGCACAGCTCCTTCACGCAGTGCAGGTACAACAGTATCTTGAAATTATTGGTGGACCATTCTCCTTAGACTTCGTGTATGAACAAATCGGAATCTCCTATGACCAAAAGTTCTTTGATGTTCATGTCAACTGCCATTCTGATTCCAAGGATGCATGCTTCGTATTCAGCCATATTATTGGTACAACAAAATCTTACCTTTGCCGATGCTGGGTAGTGTTGTCCAGATTCCGAAATCAGGACTGCACCAATCCTAACTCCTTTGAAGTTTTCTGCTCCATCGAAAAATATTCTCCCCCGGGGGTATGATTTTGCAATATCCTCCCCGGCAAATAGTACTTCCTCATCAGAAAAATACGGGGTAAGCGGTTCGTAATCTCCATCCACTGGATTCTCGGCGAGGTGGTCGGTTAAAGCTTGCCCTTTGATATCCTTCTGAGTTATGTATAAAAATGTCAAATTCGATGAGGAGAATTTGCCATTTAGCTAGCTTCCCGATAGGCATTGGCTTCTGAAAATGTACTTGAGCGGGTCGAGCCGAGATATCAGATGCGTTGTGTATGCCAAAATGTAATGCCTTAGCTTTTGAGCAATTCATGTTAGGTCACAACAAGTGCGTTCTATCAAGGTATACTTGGCCTCACATGGTGTGAACTTCTTAAGTAGTAGCTGGCCTTCTCCTTTCTCCCAGTTGTGTCATGCTGCCCCACACGTAGCCGAAGGCGTTGTCCAAGAGTGACAAATAGAGCAACAATAGTTTCCTTGGTTCGGGGGGAATAACACGGGGGAACCAGTACTGGCAGGTTTGAAAGATACTCTTTGATTCTGTTGAAGGCTTTCTGGCATCCTTCTTTAGCAGCTTGAAAATGGGTTCACAGATTACCGTGGACTGGGTTATGGAACGACTGATGTAATTCAATCTTCCTAGGCAACTCATGACATCTTTCTTGCTCTTTGGTGGTAGTAATTCCCGGATGGCCTTGATTTTTGATGGATCCAGTTCTATCCCCTTCATGTTTACAATGAAACCCAATAGTTTTCCAACGGGGACTCCAAATGCACACTTTGCTGGGTTCAACTTCAAATTATACCTTCGCAGGCGTTCGAAAAATTTCCTCAAGTTGTCCAAGTGCTCTGAACTCTTTTGAGACTTTATGATGACGTCATCCACATAAACTTCAATCTCCTTATGGATCATATCGTGAAAGAGGTTCGTCATGGCTCTCATGTAGGTGGTGCTGACATTCTTGAGACCGAATGGCATAACTCTATAATAGTAGACTCCCCAAGGCATGGTGAAAGCTGTTTTCTCTGTGTCTTTCTCGTGCATTAAGATTTCATGGTATCCACAAACGACTGCAGTACATGCTTCGCATAATATTTGATGAGAATGTGGATATTTGGCAGGGGAAATCGTCCTTTGGACTAGCTTTGTTGAGATCTCGGCAGTCCACACATATTTTGATCTTTCCATCCTTCTTGGGCACTGGGACAATATTTGCCAACCAGCTTGGATAGTTGGCGACCCTCACTACATTTGCTTATATCTGTTTGGTCACTTCTTCCTTTATCCTCAGACTTAAATCAGGTTTGAACTTTCTGGGCTTTTGGTTGACCGGCAGTCTGGTAGAGTCAGTGGGTAGTTGATGCGAGACAATATCGGTGCTTAATCCTGGCATGTCATCATAGGACCATGCGAACACGTTGACGTACTATCGGAGGAGCTCAATCACATTTTCCTTCTGTTCGGCTTCTAGGTAAATGCTGATTCTAGTTTCTTTTACCTCTTTTTCGCTCCCAAGATTGACCACTTCCGTTTTTTTGAGATTGGGCTACTTCTGACTCTCCAGCTGCTCGATCTGCTATGGGAGATTTTCTGGCATCATACTCTCATCATATTCTTCAAAATCCGAGTCATTGCGCTCAGCGATTTCGTTACATGTCATAATCGTGGAATGCATATTTTATCGGTTTGATTACTGAAAAGAAAATCAAGGTATAAATAAAGCAGTAAAACAAAGTTGCAATATTTAGGAAAATGATTCTTTTTATTTCATCAAAAGAGGCACGTCTTAAGCGTTCACAAGAGGCAAATGATAAAAAGGTGCCGGCACGGTACATTCCTCAATTGACCGTGCTCTTTCCGAAAGAAAACTTTTACAGTTCCATGCTACCAAGACTCCCGGCGAACCAAAGACAGACTGGCGGTCCAATTCTGCAGCTTTTCCAATAGTTCGACATCCCTGATAGTCGATGTCTTGATGTCAGTTCCTTCACAACATTATTCAATCATATTCACGAACAACTTTCCAATCCCGTCGATGATATCATCTTTGGGTACTAAAATCTGTCCCGGACTTGCAACGTGCTCTGGCATAAAAATCATTTTCCCGGAGCTAACGGTGCGAGCTTGCCAACTCTTCCTTTCTATCCATTATGTTCAATTGGCTTTGTAATTCCATCTTAATTGGCTCCCAACCCTGTTCATGGCCTGTATCCATATTTTATCATCTCCCTCATAGCCATCTTGGATCTATACAGTGACTGCATTCCCAAATTTTGTTTAGTGTTCCCTATCTCAGTAGTCTACATGATTTCCACAACGTGGAAGGCAACTCCGTCCAGCCCTTTGATGAATGGAACAACATACTCCATATAGGCGGAGTGACCCCACTCACCATGAACCACGATCTCTTGGCATCCCCACTCGAAGTTTATGCATTGGTGCAAAGTATATGGCACGACCCCGTCCATATGTATCCAGGGCCTACCTAGCAGCAAGTTGTAGGAAGAGGAGATGTCCATTACTAAAACCAATACCGGAAAATTGACCGTCCCGATTTTCAAATATAGATAAATTTCTCTAATAACATCCTTTTGTGAACCATGAAAGGCTCTCAGCCTTATGTGGCTTTCCTTGACTTTCCTCAAATGAATTCCCAACTCCCACAGGGTGGATAGCGGACAAATGTTGACTCCCGACCCTCCATCGACCAGCACCCAGGACACCACTTTATCTTCGCATTTGACAGTGATATGAAGAGCCTTGTTGTGACTTGCACCTTCGACAAGAAGTTCGTCTCTTTTGAAAGTGCTCATATTTGCTTCGACAAGAGCATATGGCCATTGTGGGTTTTGGTTGTTGTTGGCTTGAGGAGGGTTGTATTGTGGTTAAGGGTGGTAATATGGCTGAGTATTATAGATTGGAGCGTAAGTGTGTGGTGGTGAGTGGTTGTTTGGGGAATAAGAGGTGCTTCTGTGAGGTGTGTTGGTTTGGTAGTAAGGGATGATTGCTGAGACCTCCTCTTTCTTCTTCTTTCTACTATCGATTGACCTTGAGAGGATGGCCTTTCTGCCCGCTTGCAGTGCTGCCATGGATTGTACTTTACCAGATTTTATGCCATCTTCTAAGAAATCTCCCATCTTGACCAGCTCGGGGAACTTTTGACCCATCATTGCCATCATCGTTTCAAAGTATATTCCCTCCTGGTCTATGATGAAATACTTGGTTAGTTCACTGTCATCCAGCAGAGGTTGCGCCCTGGCAGCCTCCGACCTCCACCATCGTTCATATTCTTGGAACGACTCAGATGGTTTTTTCTGCAAGTTCACTAGTGCAAACTGATCAGGAGTGATCTCTGTATTTAATCGAAAAGGATTCATGAAGTCCTCTGCCATATCTTGCCAAATTCTCTAATTTTGTGGGTCCTGTCAGGTATACCAGGTGAGTGTTTCTCCCATTAAACTTCTTATAAATAATTTCATCCTCAGCTTATCGTTCCTTCCCACTCCGACTAGCTTGTCACAATATGCCCTCAAATGTGCGTGAGGGTCCCCCATCCCATCGAAGATATCGAACTTTGGGGTTTGTACCCTTCTGGCATATCCACATATAGATGAATACACAGGTCCTCATAGTCCAAACTTTCACTACCCCGGGCAACTTGTAGACTTTTCATTTGTGTTCTTATCATTTGCAACTGCTCAGATATTAACTCTTCTTCCTTTCGCCTGGCTTCTCTCTCCATCTCTGTGTATTGATCAATCTCATAAGGCACCCTGACCGTGACAGGTGCGGTAAAGGTTGGTTCAGAAATGGCATATATGATGGTAGGCTATAATCTCATGTTTTAGTTGCTTATTGCACTCTAATTCGCTGCACTTTACTTGTGTTGAGCTTTAATTGGTAGTATTTTGCACTTATTGCATATTTTACGCCTTGTAGGAATGATTCCGAATTATGTAGATGTTGTGAATCTAAATCAAATAATTGGAGCTTTGAAGTCTGAGTAAAAGCCCAAGGGATTAAGCCGGGATCGTGTTCGGGGGTCGAGGATCACTTATGGACGTCAAAAATCAAGGAAGAAGCAACACTATGAGGAAATGCACTAATGCGATGCACCGTGCGTAGCACAATGCGACGCATCAGTGCAAATGTGCATCAGAAATTTGAGAAGTTCAGAGACTTATAATTTTTGGGTCTGACAGAAAAATACACTAATGCTAGGTATAGTGCGTGGCATAGTGGGTAGCATCAGTACAAAATTTTATCAGACAAGCTAAGTTCAGAGAGTTTACAACTGAGAAAGTTGCACTAATGCTACGCACCTTGCGTAGCATAGTGCGACACATGAAAAGTAATAGTTCGCAAGTTTCCTGTTTTGGCTAGGAAAGGGAGGTTTTGTCTGGGACCGACCCTACTTGGTATAAATACATGGAAAAATGTTATTTTCTGGACTTTTGACATACCTTTGATCTAAGGAGGCTAAGGAGGAGTTGGAAAAACACAAGCACAAGGATTTCATCATTCTTTCCTCACTCAAGACATGAGTTAGGAACGAATATATGTTTTTCTATACTTTAATTATATTTGCGATGAATTTCTCCATGATTATTGAGTAGTTCCTTTTAGAGTTTGATGGATTTGGTGTATTGATGATTGTGTGTGGATTAAAACTCTAGTTTTATGTATTGAATCATTTTTGGATGATTTAATTGTTACATCTATATTCACTCGTTCATGTAATCGAGAGAGGCATAACTTGTGATATCTTTGCATTATATTGTTGGTTGAGTTCATTAATTCCTTTTAGTAATCAGAAAAGGCTAGTTGAATCATTGATTAAACCTAGTTAGGAGGATAATCGGGGGAGGTTCTCCTAAAGACCATTCCACTACGCATTTTTGCATATTTTCACAGAGCTTAAATGGGTTCATCTCGTGAGGTTGAGACTTAATTGAGAGAGGGATTTCTGCTGAACGTGTGAACTAATAATTGGGTGAATTCAAGAGACTCACTTAAACATTAGAAGTGAATTATCGAGAGTTAGATCCCAAATAATTATCTTGCACCTATCCTATCAAAACCCTATTTTCTCCCACTGATAACTTTCATTCCTTATTCATTGTTTCGATTATCATTAGTCAATAACTTTAGACTCTTAGTTAATTTTAGTTAGAAAATATATAAATCTCAATTGTTGATCATCTTGGATAGTAATTAAGCTAGAAACTACGAGAATACTATTTAAATCCAAACCATGTAGATACGGTATTATACTATACTATATTTGATTAGTGAGCATAATTTAAGTGTGTGTTTTGTGCTCGTCAATATACATGGGAACGTACCGCTCATGGGTGACGGCATGTGCCACAGGTATGTGCTGGTTAGTGGTAAAAGTGACTCTGTCACGAGGAGGGGTAGTTGCGTTAGTAGTAATAGGCGGGTTCTGTGATGTCTAAGTGTATTGTGGTATGTAAGGAGTGTGAATAGGGGGAACATTTGTCACGACCTAAAATCCATTAGGGTCGTGATGGCGCCGGACCACACTGTCAGGCGAGCCAACAAACATTTCTTAATTTGGTTCTCATCTTAATATTTTAGAAATCATATTTTTCTTCAATTAAGCAATAAAAGATGGAATCTGCAATGTAAATGATAATATTTTACAACAATTTCAATACAATGCAACCCATAATCGCCCCAAAACTCAGTGTCACAAGTGCATGAGTCTCAACTAGGAATGTAAGATAAAATATAATATCTGTCCGGAATACAAATTCGGACAGGAGAAATATAAATACTCTGAAGGAGACTCTGCTGGATGCGGACTCGTAATATGGAATGTAGCTCACCTAAGTCCCCGCAATAACCGAGCCTCTGCGCCCACAAGGCCACTAGACATATATGCACCTTGAAAAAAATGTGCAGCAAGTGTAGTATTAGTACGTAAATTAGCGCGTACCCAGTAAGTATCCCGCCTAACCTCGAAGAAGTAGTGACGAGGGGTCGACTTCGACACTTACTATGGGCTATAAATAAAATGTCATTGATATAATTAAGCATGGATTACGTAGAACGGCTGTAAGCTCAATATCATGAAATAAGCACACAATTCTTTTGTTCATAAGAAATTTCCAAATTTATTTTCGTCATATAATACTTTTGGACCTCGGGCCAATGAAATCAATATCAGTTATTATCAATTCCAAAGATATATCATGCGCAAATCATGCCGAGGTCGTAGGGCCCGATCCAACATAAATATTTAAACTGTGCACTGCCGAGAGTCGAACGACGCAAATCATAGATGAATCTATTTAACACGCCGAGGCGTTCGGCCCGCTCCACAAAGAGAAAATACAATTTAAAACAACCAAATTCAAGATTTATTAAGGGCAACTATTCAAGAAAAATACAAATTCTCATTTACGGTCAAGAAGAATGAAGTTTAACCTTTAAAGTTGCTTTACCAAGTTTCGATATGATTTAAGCAATTTAAATTAACAAATAGGATGCAAGCATCGCAATTATAACATGATCTAAGTCCTAGACTACCCGGACATAAACATATTAGTAGCTACGCACGGACTCTCGTCACCTCATGCGTACGTAGCCCCCACAAATAGAAGCACATATTGAATTATTTCACCTATGGGGTTAATTCCCTCTTACAAGGTTAGAAAGGAGACTGACCTCGTCTCGAAGTCCCATAACCGGCTCCAAAGCCTTTCCAACAACTCAAACCGATGCTCATCGCTCCAAAACTAGTCAATAAATGTGCAAATCCATAAATATATACTCTAATACTCATTATAATTCAATTTACAACAATTTCCAACTATGCTCGAAAAGTCGATAAAATGACCCTAGGGCCCACGTGCCCGAATTCCAAAATTTTTCAAAGATAAACTTTACCCATAATACCACAAACCCAAATATATAATTTATTCCAAATTCCATGTCCAATTTCGTGGTCAAAATTCAAAAATATAAATTTCTAGGTTTTTCTTATAAATCCCAAATTTCAGCAAATTTTCAAGTCTAAATCCTTATATAATCCAAGTATTTAACTTACAATAGGTGGGAATCACTTACCTTGACATAGATGACGAAAATCACCCTTCCAAGAGCTCCAAAAATAGCCCAACCAAATAAAAAATGGAGGAAAATGGCCAAATCCCGTCTTTAAAACTTCACTGCCCAAGTCCGCCATTCTTCACGATCATGGACAGACCATCGCGATCGCAAAGGCCAAAGAAACACTGCCCCCAATTTCCTCTTCGCATTCACGACCAAAGCCTCGCGTTCACGGTTAAAGCTTCACGTTCGCGAAGGCTAAATGACTCTAGGCCCCTGCTTCCTCTCTCTTCTTCGCATTTGCGTAGCCTTGGCCGCGTTCGCAAAGGCCTTCCCAGCTATTGCCTCGCGTTTGGGTCCACTGCCTCACGTTCGCAAAGGCCAAATCCCAGTAACCTCAAAGTTCCTCTTCGCAAACACGGGACTCTCCTCGCGTTCGCGAAGAAGGAAACAAGATACCAGCAACAATAGTTCCAAAACAACTCGAATTGATCCGAAACCACCCCGAAACACACACGAGGTCCTCGAGACCCCGTCCAATCACACCAACCAGTCCCATAACATAACACGGACCTGCTCGAGGCCTCAAATAACATCAAACAACATTAAAACAATAAGTCACACCCCAAATCAAGCATAATGAACTTTAGAACTTCAAACTTCTACCTTCGATGCCGAAACATATCAAATCACGTCCGATTGATTTCAAATTTTGCACACAAGTCATAATTGCCATTATGGAACTACTCCAACTTTCGGAATCGGAATCCGACCCCTATATCAAAAATTCCACTCTCGGTCAATCTTTCCAAAAACCTTCAAATTTCCATTTTTCGCCAAATGACCCCGAAAAGACCTACGAACCTACAAATCCACTTCCAGACGCGCTCCCATTACCAGAATCACCATACGGAGCTATTCCCAGACTCGGAATCCCAAACGGACATTGATAACATTGAAATACTCCTCAACCAAATTTTTATGAAGTTCTTCCAAAATGCCGAAATGCTCCCGGGTCATCCAAAACCTGATCCGGACATACGCCGAAGTCCAAAATCACAATAAAGACCTGTTGGAACCTTCAAATCCCGATTCCGATTTTGTTTACTTAAAAATCACACTTTAGTCAATTCTTCCAACTTAAAGCTTCCGAAATTAGAATTTTCTTTCCAAATCAACTCTGAACTTCCCGAAATTCAATTCCGACCACACATACAAGTCATAATGCACGAAATGAAGCTACTCATGGTCTCAAACCGCCGAACGATGCGCTAAACGGTGCGCTAGAGTTCAAAACGACCGGTCGAGTTGTTACATTCTCTACCACTTAAACATACGTTCGTCCGCGAACGTGCTAAGAACTGCTCTAGGGTTGTCCGAAATCATTGTTTAACACCTCGTGCACCTACTTGTGCTACCACAAGTCAGTTGAGCACATTAGATCGAGCAAATCCGAAGATTCTCCCTTTTATTTAATCAAATTAGCCTTAGAGCCAAATTCTAACATCTGAAATTCTCTGCCAGGCCTGTTTTCAATACACGAACGTCGTATTAATCACTACATGATGCACCAATACATGTTTTCATATCTTCGCGGAATCCACACCATGCACCACATAATTCACATGACCATAATAACATCCTCGCAATACTTCCACAATAGAAGGGATGTGTAGAAATTCATAACCAACTTTCGAGTCGACAAATCATTGAGTCCCTCCTCCTGACAAGGATCATTACCCCATTATCAACCAAATAATGATATTTGCTTTTTAATACGCCTCAAATAATCCGATCGCACTGATCCCAGGTCCAATAATATCGTCTCACCTAGTATAAGATGTTCCGGCAATAAGCCATCACAAATACTACCACAGGTCTCATACGATGCCACCATGTGCCAACAATCCACAAACTCGCATGTGATACATAAGGAAAAATGAACTCCGGAAAGAACTGCTCAACTCACGTGACTAATTAAACAACCGAAAAGATATTATGAACCTTCCTCAAAAAATGAGAAGCAAAACACACAAAAATAGGTACAAGGAGCTGTACTCAACATCACAACGTTGCGGCGTGCTACCCAATCCATACATGATACCGTTACGGCGTGCAACCCGATCCTACCATGATACCCGTGGCGGCATGCCACCCGATCCAAAGAACCTACCTGTAGCGGCGTGCCACCCGATCCAAAGAACCTACCTGTAGCGGCGTGCCACCCGATCCACACATAATAATCCAAAGAAAACACACCTGGAGTCGTAATGCTCATACTCACGAAATGCCCGAATATCAACCCTAAGCACGCCAAGTGCATAATACAAATCTTGGGGAGATGGGTAGCGTCATACGCTATAAAACTCAAGCACAACAAGGTGCGATATATGATCTGCATCTTGAGGGCCATCCTGCTCACATAACACCACCGCTACGCGGGACCGCAACACATTGTACAAATAATCAAGTTATCTCACAACCCACGGCACAATAGAGTATTACATGAAGTAGCTAACGACGAAAATAACATCCAACGCCCGAATACTCCTCCATAAAGAATGCTATGTTGAATGAACACACCCAGGCTGGTGTAGAGTACACATCCACCTTTGGACCCATCAACGGACCCCAAACTAATTCTGATCATACCATGCTTGTGAAAATACCCTCTCAAGGATCCACAATGACCTTTTTCCCATGACACACAAGAACAGCCGTCGAATCCGGAACAAACTTCCACAATTCACAACCAACTGAATAGAGCACCTTTCAGGCCTAAACTCTCACATTAGCGATAGTACCAAATATCCATACTTGGTTTCAATATTTAATCAATCAAGTGACTACATGTCACACCTATACAATCTTCCCGTGGGATATGCTCCCACAACCTTCCGCACCAGGTAACAAGTCTGCACATCCATACCACCGGCCATACTAATGTTGTAAAGCAAATCAAGAAGCCGCAAATCAGTACACAAAGCCTCTTACATAGGACACCGATCTCAGGCGATGCTAACGACAATACCAGCTGATTCTAACCATCTGAATTCTTCCCTGATCATCCGAGCCCGTGACATTCTTGTCAACACCGAACCGGAACCTTGATCCTCAGCTTCCAATTCCCCATGCTGCTCACTGCACCTAACATGCCAATACGTGAGAGTACCAGAATTCCATAATAACCCGTGATCCACTAATAGGATAAACACTTCATCATATAGAAACCTTTTTACTTAGCTCATTTCAGAAGAACCAATGCAACACGCAACTAAATTCCCAAATTGCCTAAAATACAACCTCATGTCGTAATCTAAACTGCCATAACTCTTCCAGAAATCCCTTTACACAACAAGGCCATACGAATCGAATACCTCCCAAATCAACCAAGTTGTGGTGGCGCTCAAGCCCAAGTGTACAACCACAAACCAGATGTATAACTTCACACTGGAGAAACTGGTCACTGCCATAACCGTGTTGATTCAACCATTACCAACCGAGCCTCTTCTTCTACTTTACTCGGGACTTTCCCTAGAAATAATAATAGCTCCATTCAAAACATCATGAACCCAAATCTGCACTCATCCTGAGTGACCTTATTTCACGAGACCACGTTGTCTCCAAAAACCCACGAACTATCTCATACCCTCCTTATGCGCATATTCGCATCTCTAACTTGTAAATCCCTCTATGAATTCAAAGTTATTTTCTCCCATTACTCCAATGCCACACCGCAGACAGAAGAAAACGTATAACACTCCAAGCCACTTTTCATAATCCACTGAAAAAGCTGAACTTAACCATACTACTGGCTCAAAATCCTTGGGCATCGCACATTGAATTTTTGAACCCACTAGAACCATTGTTGAGAGTCACCCACTCTGACTTGTTCCCAATTATGATCAAACTCCAAGGCCCTGCTAGTACATGAACACCCTCTCAAAGAAGCAACTGTTTGAAGTCCTTTCCTTGTACATCACATCTACACGAAGCATAAACTCCGAGTCTTTCCAAAGCCTGAACATGAATCGATAAGGCCAATTGTAGCACACATTCCTCAAATCCTTGGCTCAAATCAACATTGATGTTCTCTTTCCTTATTCGTAAAAACCCATCAATATGCCGATAACCAGAAACTTCACAAGTAGACAACCATGCAATCTAATCGTAGGAGGTGGGGCTCTTCCACTTAAGATTGAAGCTACCATTATATGACCCTGGAACCTACCAAGATTCCTTCTCCCTTACCGACATAACCTCGTGAAATCGACCTGCCAAATTTCTCGAAATCCTTATGTTAACCATTTCATGAATGCTCCAAATCACTAGCCACATTTACATATTGACCTCTTACCGGATAGCCAGTAAAATTCTTTGTAGAAGCTTCATCAACACCATACAATAGTTAACCTACTCGTTAGAAATAACCCACCTGTGGAAATTCCATGCTGATATCTTCCAACAACGCTGCACCGAGTACCATTACTATGAAATCCTTAACCCATCCTAAGCCCGTGCTCATTCACTAGCTGTACAAGCCTGTTCATTCCCCATTAACATCAACTAAATGTGCGAAGATACATTCCAATCCAAAGTCATGTTGTATCCTTCTTCATATCAAGCAACTCATTTCTGTCGTATCCAACCTTCCTCCGTAGAGTAGCCAATATTCCAAATTAAGCCCGTAGACCTGGTCACTATCCACCATGAATCCTAAATCACTCTAAACTTTTCTCAAGGCGTGTAGCTATCCTACTGCAGAACCCATATGCTACTCTGCCACTCTCCCACTTTGGTCAAACCCTCTCCTTTAAGCAACTACCCGACTTCTGTTTCTCACACTTGGCCTTCTAGAAATTTAACCACCGCAAGACACCTCCCACATGTTCTTCCTCATCCTTCGCTACCCAGTTGTTGCCTTAAATCAAAATCTATCTCTGTAGCACTTGAACCAATCCATCGCTACCAACTTTACACCTTTTCGAAGATCATCTAACTTGAGCCCTCAACACCCGGACCACCGATTAAGTCCTGAACCACCGTACACTGCGATCTCTGATAGCCGCTTCCCCAACACTATTTCACACTACCCTGCCCCGAAGGCAAATAGATGAAGACCATAACACTGGCGAATATAACACATTCAATCAAGGGCGACGACACCACATCACAGATGAAAATTCTACCATGCTCGAAATACCAAGTCTCATTACTCCGTCAACCCAAACCTGAACATTCATAGTCCGATTGCCTTTCCTTCGCCGGAAATAAAATACTGGATCTCTGAATCATGCACTGAGTAAACCTCCTTCCAAGTCATTCACTCCTTCAACACATAGACAAGCATCCTACCATTACACAAACACGGTGCTCTAGCAACGCACGAATTGTCATAACAATCAATGTCAAACCTCAATACTTTAGGTAATACTGATACTGAGCTGAAACGACAGAACGGCCTTCCGCAAGGCGACGATAATAGCCAATCAAATACGCAGGGAGAAACATCCCGTACCACATCTGCAGTACCACTAAAATTCCTCGATTCCTAATTTATAACAAGCGCTTTATGTCCCACAAGATTGAATAGGAAGGAAATGAAGGCATAAGCCTCAAAGGAATCAAATCGCACGATTAGGAATCAAGAAGGGAAATGCTCCTAACAATCATGTAGCCTCTCGAAGATAAGTACAGACGTCTTCGTACCAAACCGCAAGACACTACTAGACTCGCTCATGACTCGTGAGACTTAAGTGAACCTAGTGCTTTGATACCATATTGTCACGACCCAAAATCCATTAGGGTCGTGATGGCGCCGGACACCACTGTCAGGCAAGCCCAACAAAAATTTCTTAAATTGGTTCTCATCTTAATATTTTAGAAATCATATTTTTCTTCAATTAAGTAGTAAAAGATGGAATCTATAGTGTAAATGATAATATTTTACAACAATTTCAATACAGTGCAACCCATAATCGCCCCAAAACCCGGTGTCACAAGTGCATGAGCCTCAACTAGGAATGTAAAATAAAATACAACATCTGTCCAGAATACAAATTCACGTGTAACGAAGGAGACTCTGCTGGCTACGGACTCGAAACATGGAATGCAGCTCACCTAATTCCCCGCAATAACCGCGCCTCTGCGCCCACAAGGCCACTAGACATATATTCACCTGTACAAAAATGTGCAGCAAGTGTAGTCTGAGTACATAAATCAACGCGTACCCAGTAAGTATCCCGCCTAACCTCGAAGAAGTAGTGACGAGGGGTCGACTGCAATACTTACTATGGGCTATAAATAAAATGTCAATGATATAATTAAGCATGGATTATGTAGAACGGCTGTAAGCCCAATATCATGAAATAAGCAAATAATTCTTTTGACCATAAGAAATTTCTAAATTTATTTTCGTCATTTAACATTTTTGGACCTCGAGCCAATGAAAGCAATATCAATTATTATCAATTCCAAAAATATATCATGTGCAAATCATGCCGAGGTCGTACGACCTGATCCAAAATAAATATTTAAACGGTGCACTGCCGAGGGTCGAACGACGCGAACCATAGGTGCATCTATTTAACCTGCCGAGGTGTTCGGCCCGCTCTACAAAGAGAAAATACAATTTAAAACAACCAAATTCAAGATTTATTAAGGGCAACTATTCAAGAAAAAAACAAATTCTCATTTACGGTCAAGAAGAATGAAGTTTAACCTTTTAAAGTTCCTTTACCAAGTTTCGATATGATTTAAGCAATTTAAATTAACAAGTAGGATGCAAGCATCACAATTATAACATGATCTGGGTCCTACACTACCCAGACATAAACATATTAGTAGCTACGCACGGACTCTCGTCACCTCGTGCGTACATAGCTGTCACGACCCAAAATCCCACCACAGGCATTGTGATGGAACTTAGTCTCTAAGACTAGGTAAGCCGATTACAATTCAAGCCTTTTTTTTAGCGGAAATAATTATAACACCTTCCCAAGGCTGGTAATACTGAGTCACGAACTCTAACTGAATATATGCAATGATCTCAAAGATTGAATATACAATACTGTTCGAATAAGAGTTGACAGTACAATAAAATGCAAAAACTCCAAGGGACTGCGACGACCAAGCAGCTCTACCTTGAATCCTTACGATCAACACACTAACTCTGTCCGAGCCCGATATCTCCAATACCTGGCTCTGCATAAAAATGTGCAGAAGTGTAGTATGAGTACACCACAGTCGGTACCCAATAAATACCAAGACTAACCTCAGTGGAGTAGTGACGAGGTACAGTCAAGACACTCACTAGTCTAATAACCTATGCAATATAGTATACAAAAATAATAGAAAATAAATAACAATGATGAAAACAATAATCAACCAGTGATATACACAGCAGGGCAACAAGAACACTATAAATATTGCTAAACAAATAATAAATACAAGTACAACCAATTAAATCAAGTCCTTCAAATATAAATCTTTCACCTATATGCTTCTCAAATAATACTCTTAAGAATAAAATTCTTTCAAATAAATCTCTTTCTAATATAATTCCTTCAAATAGATATTATTTCGAATATAATCCTTTCAAATAAAAGTCTCATTGTGACACCTCATCTCATAATCATAAAAATACGGGTCTCAGCCCACTTTCATATTTCTGTGGCACCTCGTGCCCATGTCTCTATCATAACCGCACGGATAACTCTCGTGTCAAATATGTCTATACATAGAATCCGCACGATTAATTGATTTCAATAAAGTAAGGTTATCATTTTTAATCCGAGTAAGAATTCAATAAATAAATGAGTTTATTTTAGAAATAGTTGGAGTGAAGAAAAATGACATTTCAATTTAAGTAAAACATCAGATAATCTATTACTTAGGATGTAAAACTTATTAATTCAAAACATAATAGTAACTTCTTTTATTTAAAACAACTCAGTCATCAAAAATCGATAAAAACCAGGAATATAAATCTTCAGAGTCTCGTACTAAAAAGCCCAAGCCAACACAATACAATATGGAATACAAACACATAGTAAACTCAAATAATACATCACGGCAGCTCACAAGGATTTTCCTATCACGGACATACAAAATAACCAAAGGCAAGTGCAACCATAGAGAGATGTCAACAAAAGGGAACTCCCGAGATACCGTTTCGTAGTCCCAAAAGTAAATATACAAGACAGGGGGATCTCAAAAGGTACCGCCTCGTAGTCCCAAAGTAAATATGCAAGACAGGGGGATCTCCCAAGGTACCTCCTCGTAATCCCAAAGTAAATATGCAATAATAACAATGCCCCCAGGCTATCACAAGTTATCACAATTCAATTCCCAACATAGCCCACCTTGTCTAACCACGTGCGCAATAATAAAGTATATGCCCGCCTTGTCTCGCCGCACGTGCATAATAATATTCCCACCTTGTCTCGCCACATGCGCAAACCCACATACATAGCCCACCTTGTCACGCCGCATGTGCATATATCAATAGTAACAATAGCACGGCATAAACCTCGTGCAAACACCCGAACAATCCTCCTAACAATATCATGTGCCAATATAAGAACATCTCATAAATTGCACCTCAAGTGATCAAATATTACAACTTACCACAGAAATCAACAATACACCATCTTCCACAATAAGGAGCCCATGGCTCGACCATAATGTGCACAAAATCTTAACAAACATGTCTGGGAGCGAACAACTCAACAAAATAATATTTCACAATTTAACACTTTGCCTCAAATATCATTTACGAACTTTATAACTCAATACCAATTGCAACAACATGAACTGGAAAGTAATTCATAAAGGAACAACGCCTTCTTTAATCCAAAATTTTGGCAGATAGATTAATGCCTCCTTTTAAACTTACATAATAAATTATTTGCAATTGAATAATCCATAATGAAATTATCTCCAGGAAATATCAACTCAACAAAAATATGAGATTCACATAAAAATCAAAGTGGCAATCACACCAAATTATCATATAAAAACAAATTCATCAAACAAGGATTTATGCATGACAAATAAAGGATTTACTATATTCCAACAATTTTCCAATTTAATACGTAAGGGCGTCTACGAATTTCAACCAATATAATTTGTACATATAAACCAAGAACATACTCGTCACCTCGCGTACATGGTTTCAACTACACAATTTCCACATAAAACTCAATGCCTAATGGTAATTCCCCCACTCAAGGTTAGGCGAGATACTTACCTTTTTGAAGTTATGCCGATATTCCAAAATAGCCGTCTTGCTTGAATAAATCATCCGGATAGCTAAAATCTATTAAAATTAATTCAATTCAGTCAATACTAATTATAGGAATTAATTCCATATGAAAATACTAATTTTCCAACAAAATCCGAAATTTAACTCAAACATCGCCCGCGAGGCCCATGTCTCGGAATCCGATGAAACTCAAAAAATCTAACAACCCATTAAGTTACAAGTCCACCCCTACCAATTTTATCAAATTCCGATAATAACTCGACCTCCAAATCTAAAATTTTCGTTCTTAAAAAGTTTTGCAAAAATCTTGATTTCTTCCATTTAATTCCGAAATAAATGATGAATATAACCATAGAATCATGAAGTATAATCACTTACATATATAGAACACTTACCCCAATCCATATGGTAAACATTGCCTCAAAATCGCTTCAATCCGAGCTCCATAGCTCCAAATATGTTTAAAATGGCTGAAACCTCGAAATATATCTACTGCCCAGGTATTTACTCTTCACGATCACGGAAAATGCTTCCCGATCTCCAAGTACAACTTTTCTCAGCCCAAAATATGCATTTCACGATCACGAAAATAGCTTCGCGATCGCGAAGAACAAGTGTCCAACTCTTCCAGACAACCTCTAGTATAATGTTCATAACATTTTGTACAAAACTCCAAATTGCAAATGGCTTAACTTTTTGAAAACGAGACACGAAGATCTACAACTTTCATGTTTTGCTCATCTCCTAGTTCCTTATAGATTGCGAGATATAAGCTGCCAAAGTTAGCCCTGTGCAATACAAATTTCTTCTTAGCGATTTCCAAACTCTTCCCAGACAGCCTATAGTATATCAACCATAACTTTTTGTACACAACTCCAAATATAAATGGTTTGATTTTCTGAAAACTAGACACAAAGGGTTACAACTTTTATTTTTGGATCATCTCCAAATTCCTTATAGATTGCGAGATATAAGCTTCCAAAGTCGGGTCAGTGCAGCAGGATTTTCCTCTACGCGATCGCGAAAAGGCTTCCGCGATCACGATTCACAGTGTCCAAACAGCAAAATTGCTCTTCGCGATCGCGACCGTCTTTCCGCAATCGCGATGCATACCTCTGTGGCCAAAAACCAGCAACTAGAAATGGCTTAGAAATGGTCTGAAACCACCCCGAAACTCACCCGAGCCACTCGGGACCCCGTCTGAACATACCAACAAGTCTCAAAACATATTACGGACCTAGTCGAAACCTCAAATCACATCAAACAATGCTAAAACCACGAATCATACCACAATTCAAGCTTAATGAAACTAAGAAATTTGAACTTCTACATTCAACGCCAAAACCTATTAAATCAAGTCCGATTGACCTCAAATTTTGCACACAAGTCATAAAAGACATAACGGACCTATGAAAATTTTCAGAACTGGATTTCGATCCCGAGATCAAAATGTCAACTCCCCGGTCAAACTTCCAACTTAAACTTTCTATTTTCCTCATTTCAATCCTAATTCCACTACGGACTTCCAAATAATTTTCCAGACACACTTCTAAGTCCAAAATCACCATACAAAGCTATTGGAATCTTCAGAATTAGAATCCAAGGTAGTTTACACATAAGTCAAATCTCTGGTCAACTCTTTTCTTTTAAGCTTCAAAAATGAGAATTGTTCTTTTAATTAAATTCCGAATCTTTCGAAAATCAAACTCGATCACATTCATGGGTCATAATACATATTATGAAGATGCGCGAGACCTTAAGTCACTGAACGGGGAGTTAATTCTTAAAAGGACAAGTCAGGACGTTATATTTTCCCCCTCTTAAACATATGTTCGTCCTCGAACGTGCCAAGAACTATTCTGATGACATTAGATTACTGAGTGCATTATTTCACACATACTCACGGGTGCTTCTACATCACCGTAAATTTAACAGGGGTCCGACAACATCATCTCAGTGGAGATTATTTCTTTTATTCACACTTATAAGCCTTTAAGCCAATTCCTTACATTCCAAATAAATTTCAAATTCCTTACATCAACACACAGTATTAGTGCCAACCGGCTGTAGCAGTTCGTGCCTATGCACACATCACATGCATGTCCATAACCACATCTCTGGTCATAATAGTTGTTTATAATTAATTTTAGCATCCTCAATTAATCTCATATTCAGCAAAATCTCATTTTAACTTCTCGTAACACTGACAGCAACACGCGAGTCATGCATACCTCATAATTATTTACCCGAATTAACGAGTCAGATTTAACGCCACCCAGGAACTCACCTCGTAGATTAAACTCAATAATTACAGCACAATTATGGCTAAATATGCATAGAAAGATATACAAGAATTATCAAATAAGCCCATCAGGCATGACTCCCTATTAATACTATAGTCCAAATTTAAATTTCACAAATGGAGAATTTAAACTCATAAAAAATTTTACCACAAGGACCTCGTCCTTATAAAACTTCAACCGCGGCTTGTAGCCTGATTTAAATATTTCACATCATATAAAAATGCGAGGATCTCGTCCTCAACTCCGAATCACAAGTATTTTGCACATTGTGCCAACTGAAATTTTCAATTTCCTTTCTTTTTTTTTTGATATATTTCGTAAACAGTTTTCAAAACACACAATGAACCCTCCTCCCGTTAGGGCATATAATTCATAAAATTGAAATCAATTATTCGGAAATCACATCAAAATCCACTGTAGTGAATAATAAAATTACTTTTGGACTTATATCCCTCAATGGTGCACAAAATAAAATTGATAGACACGAGCTAACATCATCAAATATCCCCAACAAGGATAACATATAAGTGGGTCACAAAGTTACGAAGCTCATCCATAAGCGGAGCATAATAGGAGGACTCGCCTCAAAATTCAGAACCGAATCAAATTAAGGAATATATCCTTTTATAACATATCAGGATCATACCTGTTACGACACCATCTGGTGTAGTGGCCTCAGCCACACCATAATAATTATATCAACGGGCTGGGCCTCCCCCTCTAGGGCGCCCTCTACCTCCTGTCCTCCACCCCTAACTGGTTGTGCATGTGGAGTAGTAACTGTATTGGGGCCCATATCCTGTGTGTTCTAATGAAATCTGCCTCTTCCAAGTCTGGGACAATCTCTCATAATGTGCCTAGTATCGCCACACTGATAACAAACCCTCTACAGGTTTGGCTGCTCATACTGAGTCTATGCTAGGTAACTGGAATAACCATTATAGGAACCCTGTGTCGGTGGTGCATTAAAAGAACTTACTAGAGCACTCCAAGTATTCTGAAATTGTTTCTGTGACCCTTCTGGTACTGAAATGTTGAATTATGAAGGACGCGGGAATACTGCAAGTCCCAGCATCATCCCATACAACTCTCACGTCTTAATCATATACAAGTTTCGGAGAAACTTTCAATACCACATAAATATATCTTAGGCCAAAACTGATATAACACATGACCCTGCAATCTGATCTTTGATAGGGGACTCCCCTCACTTGGTGCGAATCCATAGGATACATTCCGATGATTCACAATACTAACCTTCATCGCTCGTATGACACCGGTCATAAGACACCTCAAGCCATTTATTTGGCGCATGTCATCCTCGTGACAGTTAAACTCGCTTCCTCCAGTGCCTTGGCTACTAGTATGTACCCTTCGCTAAATAGAAATCCCATACGAACTACATAGTCTCTAATACCACCAACTATTTCAGATCTACATCCACCTCGTGACCCTACCACGATTCTGACGATTAGACAATTAATTAAACCTTCTTAAGATCATACTTATCAACCAGATGTCAGAACCTGCTGCACCCCAATGTGCACAACTGAATGATCTCTCAATACTTCCGCATCCTCGATCTGGACGACACGTTGTAACAATGGTTGAGCAACCCTGGCTCCCTTATAACCCCTTTGTAGTATCACGAACCGTTGGCATATAGTTGATACCGAGTGCGTAATTTTATATGCGAGTGGATGCAAAAGAACATAAGATATATGTTTCAAGCTAAATAAATGTCGTACGATAAGGAATGAAATAAGTGGAGATTTTCCTACTAGCTCTGTAGCCTCACGAAGATAAGTACAGACGTCTCCGCACCGATCTACAAGCCTCTACTAAACTCATTCGTGACTCGTAGAACCTATGAACCTAGAGCTCTGATACCAACTTATCATGACCCAAAATCCCACCACATGCGTCGTGATGGCACTTAGTCTCTAAGACTAGGTAAGCTGATTACAATTACAATTCAAGCTTCTTTTTTTAGCGAAAATAATTATAACACCTTCCCAAGACTGGTAATACTGAGTCACGAACTCTAACTGAATACATGCAATGATCTCAAAGATCGAATATATAATACTGTTCGAATAAGAGTTGACAGTACAATAAAATGGAAAAACTCCAAGGGACTACGATGACCAAGCAACTCTACCTTGAATCCTTGCGATCAACATACTAACTCCGTCCGAGTCCGATATCTCCAATACCTGGCTCTGCACAAAAATATGGAGAAGTGTAGTATGAGTACACTACAGTCGATACCCAGTAAGTATCAAGAATAACCTCAGTGGAGTAGTGACGTGGTACAGTCAAGACACTCACTAGTCTAATAACCTATGCAATATAGTATACAAAAATAATAGGAAACAAATAACAATGATGGCAACACTAATCAACCAGTGATATACACAGCAAGGCAACAAGAACACCATAAATATTGCTCAATAAATAATAAATTCAAGTACGACCAATTAAATCAAGCCCTTCAAATATAAATCTTTCGCCTATATGCTTCTCAAATAATACTCTTCAGAATAAAATTCATTCAAATAAATTTCTTTCTAATATTATTCCATCAAATAGATATTATTTCAAATATAATTATTTTAAATAAAAGTCACCTTGTGACACCTCATCTCATAATCACAAAAATACGGGTCTCATCCCACTTTCATATTTCCACGGAACCTCGTGCTCATGTTTCTATCACAACCGCACGGATAACTCTCGTGTCAATTATGTCTATACATAAAATCCGCACGATTAATTTATTTTAAATAAAGTAAGGTTATCATTTTTAATCCGAGTAAGAATTCAACAAAGAAATGAGTTTATTTTAGAAATAGTTGGAGTGAAGAAAAATAACATTTCAATTTAAATAAAACATCAGATAATCTATTGCTTCGGATGTAAAACTTATTAATTCAAAACATAATAGTAACTTCTTTTATTTAAAACAGCTCAGTCATAAAAAATCGATAAAAAACAGGAATACAAATCTTCAGAGTCTCGTACTAAAAAGCCTAATCCAACACAATACAACAAGGAATACAAACACATAGTAAAATCAAATAATACATCATGGCAGCTCACAAGGATTTTCCTATCACGGAAATACAAATTAACCAAAGGCAAGTGCAACCATAGAGAGATGTCAACAAAAGGGCACTCCCGAGATACCGTCTCGTAGTCCCAAAAGTAAATATGCAAGACAGAGGGATCTCCCTAGGTACCGCCTCGCAGTCCCAAAGTAAATATGCAAGACAGGGGGATCTCCCTAGGTACCGCCTCGTAGTCCCAAAGTAAATATGTAACAACAACAATGCCTTAAGGCTATCACAAGTCATCACAATTTAATTCCCGACATAGCCCACCTTGTCTCGCCACGTGCGCAATAATAAAGTAAATGCCCGCCTTGTCTCGCCGCACGCGCATGATAATATTCCCACCGTGTCTCGCCACATGCGCAAACCTACATATATAGCCCGCCTTGTCACGCCGCATGTGCATATTTCAATAGTAACAATAGCATGACATAAACCTCGTGCAAACACCCGAACAATCCTCCTAACAATATCATGTGCCAATATAACAACATCTCATAAATTGCCCCTCAAGTGCTCAAATATTACAACTTGCCACAGAAATCAACAATACATCATCTTCCACAATAAGGAGCCCAAGGCTCGACCATAATGTGCACAAAATCGTAACAAACATATCCGGGAGCAAACAACTCAAAAAATAATATTTCACAGTTTAATACTTCGCCTCAAATATCATTTACAACCTTTATAACGGAATACCAATTGCAATAACATGAACTGGAAAGTAATTCATAAAGGAACAACTCCTTCTTTAATCCAAATTTTTGGCAAATAGAATGAAACTATCTCCAGGAAATATCAACTCAACAAAAATACAGGATTCACATAAAAATCAAAGTGGCAATCACACCAAATTATCATATAAAAACAAATTCAACAAACAAGGATTTGTGAATGACAAATAAAGTATTTACTAGGTTCCAACAATTTTCCAATTTAATACATAAGGGCGTCTATGAATTTCAACCAATATAATTTACACATATAAACCAAGAACGTACTCGTCACCTCGCGTACATGGTTTCAATTACACAATTTTCACATAAGACTCAATGCCTAAGGAGTAATTCCCCCACTCAAGGTTAGGCGAGATACTTACCTTTTTGAAGTTATGCCGATATTCCAAAATAGCCGTCTTGCTTGAATAAATCCTCCGGATAGCTCAAATCTATTCAAATTAATTCAATTCAGTCAATACTAATTATAGGAATTAATTCCATATGAAAATACTAATTTTCCAACAAAATCCGATATTTAACTGAAAAATCACTCATGGGGCCCATGTCTTGGAATCCGACAACCCATTAAATTACGAGTCCACCCATACTAATTTTATCAAATTTCGAAAATAACTCGACCTCCAAATCTAAAATTTTCGTTCTTGAAAAGTTTTGCAAAAATTTTGATTTCTTCCATTTAAGTTCGAAATAAATGATGAATATAACTATAGAATCCTGAAGTATAATCACTTACGGATATAGAACACTTACCCCAATCCATATGGTAAAAATTACTCAAAAATCGATTCAATCCGAGCTCCACAGCTCCAAATATGTTAAAAATGGATGAAACCTCAAAATATATCTATTGCCCAGGTATTTACTCTTCAGGATCACGGAAAATGCTTCTCAATCCCGAAGTACAGCTTTTCTCAGCCAAAAATATGCCTTTCGCGATCGCGGAAAATGCTTCGCGGTCGCGAAGAACAAGTGCCGAGCTTTTCTAGACAGCCTCTAGTATAAAGGTCATAACTCTTTGTACAAAGCTCCAAATTACAAATGGTTTACTTTTATGAAAATTAGACACCAAGGATTACAATATTTATGTTTTTCTCATCTCCTAGTTCCTTATAAATTGCGAGATATAAGCTTCCAAAGTTAGCCCTATGCAACACAGATTTCTTCTTAGCGATTTTCAAACTCTTCCCAAATAGCTTATAGTGTATCAATGATAACTTTTAGTACACAACTCCAAATACCAAATTGTTTGATTTTCTGAAAACTAGACACAAAGGGCTACAACTTTCATTTTTGGATTATCTCCAAATGCCTTATAGATTGCGAGATATAAGTTTCCAAAGTCGCATTAGTGCAGCAGGATTTTTGTCTACGCAATCGCGAAGGCTTCCGCGATCGCGATTCACAGTTTCCAAACAGCAAAATTTCTCTTCGCGATCGCAATGCATACCTCTGTGGCCAAAATCCAGCAACTAAAAATGGCCTAGAAATGGTCCGAAACCACCGCAAAACTCACCCGAGTCACTCAGGACCCCATCCGAACATACCAACAAGTCTCAAAACATATTACGGACTTAGTCGAAACCTCAAGTCAGATCAAACAACGCCAAAACCACGAATCATACCCCAATTCAAGCTTAATGAAACTAAGAAATTTTAACTTCTACATTCGATGCCGAAACCTATCAAATCAAGTCTGATTGACCTCAAATTTGCACACAAGTCATAAATAACATAATGGACCTATGAAAATTTTTAGAACTAGATTCCGACCCCGATATCAAAAAGTCAACTCCCCGGTGAAACTTCAAACTTAAACTTCCTATTTTCGCCATTTCTAGCTTAATTCCACTGCGAACTTCGAAATAATTTTTCGGGCACGCTCCTAAGTCCAAAATCACCATACGGAGCTATTGGAATCATCAGAATTTGAATCTGAGGTCGTTTACACATAAGTCAAATCTCCGGTCAACTCTTTTCATTTAAGCTTCAAAAATGAGAATTGTTCTTTTAATTAAATTTCGAATCTTCCGAAAATCAAACTAGACCACAGTCGCAGGTCATAATACATATTACGAAACTGTTCAAGATCTTAAGTCACTGAACAAGGCGTTAATTCTTAAAACGACAAGTCAGGTCATTATAGTAGCCCCTACAAATAGAAGCGCATATTGAATTATTTCACCTATGGGGTTAATTCCCTCTTACAAGGTTAGAAAGGAGACTTACCTTGCTCTGAAATCCCATAACCAGCTCCAAATCCTTTCCAACAACTCAAACTGATGCCCATCGTTCCAAAACTAGTCAATAAATGTGCAAATCCATAAATGTATACTCTAATACTCATTATAATTCACAACAATTCCCAACTCCGCTCAAAAAGTTGATAAAATCACCCTCGGGCCCACGTGCCCGGATTCCAATTTCGTGGTCAAAATCCAAAAATATAAATTTCTAGGTTTTTCTTATAAATCCTAAATTTCAGCAAATTTTCAAGTCTAAATCCTTATATAATCCAAGTATTTAACTTGCAATAGGTGGGAATCACTTACCTTGACATAGATGATGAAAATCTCCCTTCCAAGAGCTCCAAAAATCGGCCAACCAAATGAAAAATGGAGGGAAATGGCCAAATCCCGTCTTTAAAACTTCACTGCCCAGGTCCGCCACTTCGTGATCGCGGAAAGACCATCGTGATGGCGAAGGCCAAAGAAACACAGCCTCCAATTTCCTCTTCACGTTCACGACCAAAGCCTTGCATTCGGGATGCCTTCAGGCCCTACTGCTTCGCGTTCGCGAAGGCTAAAGGACTCCAGGCCCCTGCTCCTTCTCTCTTCTTCGTGTTCGCGTAGCCTTGGCCGCGTTCACGAAGGCCTTCCCAGCTACTGCCTCGCGTTCGCGTTCACTGCCTCGCAATCGTGAAGTCCAAATCCCAGTAGCCTCAAAGTTCCTCTTCGCGAACGCACGACTCCCTTCGCGTTCGCGAAGAAGGAAACCAGATGCCAGCAACAACATTTCCAAAATAGCTTGAATTGATCCGAAACCACCCCGAAACATACCCGATGTCCCCGGGACCCCGTCCAATCACACCAACCAGTCCCATAACATAATATGGACCTGCTCGAGGCCTCAAATCACATCAAACAACATTAAAACAATGAATCACACCCCAAATCAAGCTTAATGAACTTTAGAACTTCAAACTTCTACATTCGATGCCGAAACCTATCAAATCACGTCCGATTGACGTCAAATTTTGCACACAAGTCATAATTGACATTACAGACCTACTCCAACTTCCGGAATCAGAATCCGACTCCTATATCAAAAAGTTCATTCCCGGTCAAACTTTCTAAAACCCTTCAAATTTCCATTTTTCGCGAAATGACCCCAAAATGTCCTACGGACCTCCAAATCCACTTCCGGACGAGCTCCCAGTACCAGAATCACCATACGGAGTTATTCCCAGACTCAAAATCCTAAACAGACATTGATAACATTGAAATACTCCTCAACCCAATTTTTATGAAGTTCTTCCAAAATGCCAACTTTCACAATAGGCGCTGAAACGTTCCCGGGTCATCCAAAACCCGATCCGGACATATGCCCAAGTCCAAAATCACCATACGAACCTGTTGGAAACTTCAAATCCCGATTCTGAGGTCGTTTACGTAAAAATCACACTTTAGTCAATTCTTCCAACTTAAAGCTTTCGAAATTAGAATTTTCTTTTCAAATCAACTCCGAACTTCCTGAAGTTCAATTCCGACCACACATACAAGTCATAATACCCGAAGTGAAGCTACTCATGGTCTCAAACCGCCGAACTATGCGCTAGAGCTCAAAATGACTGGTCGGGTCATTACAACATTTTACTGAACTCTATGTGTTAAAGCACTCGAGCTGTAATTTATGCAAGGAATCATGTCTATGCTATATGCTTATCCTATTGGGGCCCACT
Source organism: Nicotiana tomentosiformis (assembly GCF_000390325.3). NCBI lineage: Eukaryota > Viridiplantae > Streptophyta > Magnoliopsida > Solanales > Solanaceae > Nicotiana > Nicotiana tomentosiformis. The sequence goes on along the minus strand of NC_090823.1, from coordinate 615,862 downwards.
GAGGTCAATTCTATTGTTGAGTTATTTTTTTACATTGCAATTAAGTACTCAGTCATACGCATTCCTTTTCATTTCTTATCTCAGTCTCTGTTACCATTTATTGATACATCACATGATCATTTTGGGCTGATTTTTTATGACATTGTGAGCCCAAGAGACTGGAGAGATTGATGACTGAGTGAGGCCGAGGGCCTGATTGTGAGGAAATTGATACTATAGCACGTGAGTTAACCGTGCAGCACGTGAGTTGTTCGTGCGGATTCAGATATTGATACTATAGCACATGAGTTGTCCGTGCAGCACGTGAGTGGAAAGTGTGAGATAGTGAGATTGAGTACTGTGAGAGTGTGAGTACATGAGTTCATCACTGATATGAATTGCATTTGACATGCGTACTTGAGATATATGCATAGAGATACATTTCCTTCTACTACCCGATTTTGGTGACATTCATGATTTCACCTGTATATTTACATATAGTCATAGAGATGTATTTTTTCCTCATGCCATCTGACATTTAAATATTTTACCTGTTGTTGAAAGTCGTTTGAAAAAATAACAGTTTTCTGATATACTCATATTTTGGAGATTTCGGTAAAAGATTTGGGTTTTACTGTTATACTTGAAAAGCATGCCTATTTTTCCTTAACTGTGAACAAGCTAAGCATCATATCTTTGAGCTGCTTCTTGTACTTTTTTTATTATATTATTATGACTTGTGGCTGGTTATTTGATTTGCACCCTGACCCTTGTCCCAGCTCGTCACTACTTTTAACCTAAGGTTAGGTTTATTACTTATTGAGTACATGGGGTCGGTTGTACTCATACTACACTTCTGCACCTTGCGTGCAGATGTTGGATGTTGATGTTGTTGTGCACGGCGAGAGCTGGATTTGAGGATGTACCTGTGTTACGGTCATAGCTGCCTCTTGATCTTGGTAGCATTAGAATTTTAATCTGTTCCTGTATATTTTAAACAGATGATGTACTTTATTTCATACCAGCTTTGTATATTCTAAATCTTAGAAGCTCATGATTTGTACTACCAGTCCTTGGGAAATGTATTAAGGTTTTATTTTATCATTTAATTGTCTTAATAAATCTCATTAAATTGGATAGTTGTTAATTGGCTTACCTAGAGGGTTATGTTAGGCGCCATCACGACTAGTTGGATTTTGGGTCGTAACAAAGGGAATCTAGGTGGCTGAGGAAGTGTTGTCACGGCCAGGTGCGCCAATTCTCTAATATGTTGTACCTCCTCCCTTAAGGATTCCATTTCTTGGGCCATCCTGGTCACGTGTTCATCATTCCTAGTGTTGTCCTTTTCCCCCGATCGCCCTAGGCTGTCGGCTATGACTAGAGCATGTTCAGTTGGGTCTTCTGTGGCTGACATTTTTCCCTTTGACCTTATATTGTATGGTGGGTCCGCCAGTTTTGGTCGATACAAACCAACTTTCTTTTCTTTTTGGGGATAATAATAAAGCAAAAGAAAAATAAGAATAAATAAAAGAAAAGGAACAATAGTCAGTTTCTTCATTTGTATGAGCATCAAATCACACAAAGCAGATAATTCGTGTATTATAGCTAGCGCGTTCCAAGAATTCGTAGGGACCTCTCATTGTCGGAGGTAGGCCTAGTTCGCAGATATTTGATAGACATTTTGACTAGACACATTCAGATCCGAAACAATTTGTTTTCATTGATAATTTGGACTGATACAAGTGGGAATAAGAGTTACATCATTGCTTCATGGAACTACATGGGCTTGGACAATTCGCCCTTTTGGAAAGAAAAACTAGGGATAAAGGTACAAAGTGGGGAAAAGAGGGAAATAAACCAACTCTATTAACCACCCCCTGAGTCGTTTCCCGTGCCCTTTTTTTTCTAGCTCCTTTTCTGGATCGTCCTTCGGGTCTTCCTCAAACTGCTCCCATCATCGTTGAATTCAGACTCTTCCTCCGGATCTTCTTCTGGCTCTGTACTTGACTCTATCTGGATGCACTCCACTACCCGATCATCATCTTCGGCCGATGGTAACATGTGGTCAATGGATCCTGGGACCACCTAACGATGCATTGATGCGGGAATAAGATAATGTGGCAAGATCTCATGCTAAATCTGCAAGGCAACTACTGCGTTCTCTAACCAGGCTATACCCTCTCTGCTTGGGCAGGCCAATTATTCTTCTTCGTTAATACAGACGTAATACTCAGGAGTACATCATGCGTTTTGACCCATAGGCATTGTCACCAGGTCATTCCACTCTTCTTGTAGTCTTTTTATCTTGAGAATTGGGATCTGGACATTGTACGCATCCTCGTACAGTGTCGTCCTTGTCTATAGAGGCACGTCTTGGATCATCCTGAATTGTTTGAGAACTCGCAGGGGTGAGTATGGTTTAATGCCTTCCAGTCCGATCAACTCAATGAAGTACTTCTGAGGAGTCTTCAAGATTTCCCTTCCACCTAACCAAGAGAATTTCAAGTTGATCCATCCTGTCAGATTGGTCAGTATTTCCCTCCATTCTTCTTTCCCATGCGGGAAGATCTAGTGCCTCATTCTTTCATTATGGTTGCGAATCATATGGCTGACACCCACGAAGTAGTCGATAGTGGCCTCTCGCTGGAAGAAGTGTTCAGTAGCCCAGATCTGAAGCAGCAGGTTACAACCTTTAAGAAATCATACCCTCGTGCACATGCGGACAAAGCTATCAGCATCTCAACTAACACCATCGGCACCAAAGTAGCTTGAAGATTGCCACGGAAGGTTGCCAGGACCACTGGTAGCAAATTGATGTTGATACGGCCCCTTCGCTGTGGGAACACCAATAGTCCCAACAGTGCCATTGCAAAGTGATAGGCCTGAGACTCTCCCACGTCACCTGGTCACATTAAAACTCCCATGAATACCATTTGTAGCTTTCATGGTGCCCAAATCTATCAAACATCTGGTCGAGGCTCACCCATCCGTCCTCGATACTTCTAAGGCATCTGCTGTTGGTAAGACCCAGAGCATCCAAGAACCGATAATCGGGCATAGTAACTGGCAATACTGGGTTTTTACCGTTGAATGGCAGCTCCATGACACTTGTGACTTCTTCCAAAGTCGGTACCAACTCAAAGTCGGCAAATTTGAACGCCACCTTAGCTGAATCCCAAATTTCTATCAACAGGAGAGTAACCACCCTGTCTGTTCGGATGTTCATCAATACAGGTAATGACCCTATGTGCGTTCGAACCTCGTCTCCCTCTTCCCAACGAATATTCTTCCACCATTGTTTCAGCTTATGTGGTACTCCCATTACCATGCTGATTTCAGGGATGTTTTGGTTGATTTCCATTTTTCTGTGGGTAAAATAAAGATATTTGGGTAAGTGTTTGCTTCAGATCCTTAAGTATCCTGTCATGTTTGTTTGTCTTTCCACAGAAATTGTGTCATTAGGTGCATGACCCGTTGACATCAAGGTGGATTCCTAATTGTGTGCCGGTACCAAGGACCGACTCACCTAAGGTTTATGCAGTATGACCTATTTTACTAGAGTAGAGTGTTTCCTATTTTGAATTGGACTGAAAGCTGCGAGAAGTTATGTTAGTTGACCTGACAAACCCATTCTCTGAAACTAGAGATTTTTGTAAAGAAGGCTCAGAGTAGTGTAAAAGACAACCCCCGCGTGCCATTGTGTGTGATAGTATACGACCAAGACTCGATTGGAAGGGATGTGATGACAATGTATATAAAGTAGTAACAAACAAGGGTGTAGCAGCAATAAGCACGGTGATCATAAAAGCAAATAATTATAAAGTACAAATAAAGCATGTAAGCATGTAATTGCAATTTCAACTATAGTCATAGCAAGTAATAAATAAATCTAGAAGCTAAATTAATCTAAGTCTGCTAAGGTCAAAACCTAAGTGTGATTATCCCCAGCAGGGTCGCGATATTGTTGCACCCTATTTTGCACTAGTCAAGACAGGATTCAACTTGTGGTTTCTCTGTTGTTGATGGAAGAGAGTTTCCACCTAATATTTAAAGGTATACTAGAGTACCTATTTAATTACTAAGTTATGTTCATTATGGTTTTGCGAATCGGTGAGATTATGGATAAGGATTTTTGTTCTTCTAAGGGGAAGGTGTTAGGGACCCTTTACAATCTACCTAAAGTAGCTCCATAGGACTTAGACTTATTTTAAGGGCTCAGTTACTTATACTATGCTTAATTATTACTAAGTCATGGTTTAGTACATGTTGAAAGGAGTACATATAAGATTTAGAAGGGGTGTGGGATTATAAAAGAGCTATTGAAGGTTAAGAGAGTTTTGAAAAAGGTTTATATTTTACAGCTTAAATTAAGAAAAGTGATTATCATTGAAGAAACCAAATGCTTGTACAATTTTTCAGAAAAGATACATAAGAACATCAATTCCAAATGTACCTTGATTTTTCTTAGAAATTCTGAAAAAGGCGAGTCTTTGAAATTTTTTTGGGGTAATCATTCGTTACTGATTTTTTATGAAAATCTAGTTTCGTTCCTTGTTAGTGAAAATCAGTGATTCTTTCCTAATTTCCTTTTGAAAACAGGCTGTTGTTTTTGATTAAAAGTCTGGTGTAACTACCCGACTAGTCATTTTGCTTTTAGAACCCCGTTCCCCTAAATAAGACTCCCCATACGTGATTTTACTATTTTATGACTTGCGGAGATGGTTAGTTCGGGATTTGGAAGGGTTCTGGTTGAAATCAGAACACTTGGTTCCTTAAGGTTGGCTAAAAAGGCTAAGTTTGACTTCGGTCAACATTTTGAGTAAACGACCTCGGAATCGGTATTTGATGGTTCCAATAGGTTCGTATGATGATTTTAGACTTGGGCGTATGTTCAGATCGGGTTTTGGATGACGTGAGTGTTTCGGCGTCTAATAGTGGAAGTTGGTTTTCTGAAGGGTTTGAAGTTTTCTAAATTTGGTTTGGAGTAGGTTTTGGTGATATCGAGGTCCAAATGGGATTCCGATACCGTGAATAGTTCTGTATGGTGATTTAAGACTTGCACGCAAAATTTGATGTTATTCCGAGTAGTTTAGGTACGTTTCAGCGCTTTGGGAGTAGATTGAAGAACTTAAAGTTCATATTTCAGATTCAATTGGTTTGGGATAAGATTCTTAGTTTTGATGATGTTTTGGGCACTCCGAGAGTTCAAGCGAGTCCTTTTTATGATTCCAAACTTGTTGGTATGTTCGGGCGGGGCCTCGAGAGTCCCAGGTGTTAATCGGCGAGGCTCGGACCAAGTTGGGACTTGGGAGCAACAACTGAAGCTCCCAGTTGCTGGTGTAATCACACCTGTGCTTGGCCAGCCGCAGGTGCGAGCCCATGACCGCAGAAGCATCTCAGCATGGGCTGCCCAGCCACTGCAGAAGCGGAAGAAGGACCGCACCTGCGAAGGCGCAAGTGCGAAGGCATGCATTGCAGGAGCGGGCAGTGTCGCAGGTGCGCTCTTTTTGTCGCTGGTGCGTGTCCGCAGGTACGATCGCTTGAGCGTAGAAGCGAGAGGGGGCAGCCTAGCCTTGGTACGCACCTGTGTGATATTTGTCCGCAGAATCGGAATCGCAGGTGCGACAGTGGCACCGTAGGTGAGAAGATCGCTGAGGGCAGACCACTTCATTTAAGACCGGACTTAGGCATTTTACCTCATTTCTTACTCTTCTTGGGGGCGATTTTGGAGCTGGTTAGTGAGGGATTTTCATCAACTAATTGGGGTGAGTAATTCTTACCAAATGTGAGTTAAATACATAGCTTAGGGGTAGATTATAACATGTAAATTAGTGGAAATCATGAGTTTAGGTAAAAACCTAGGTTTTTGATAAAAATGGGATTTAACCACGAAATTGGTTATGGAATTTAGTAAAAATCATATGTTTGAGTTCACGAGGTTATGGATAACAACTTTCTTCAAAAATGTTCGGAATCCTGGCACGTGGGACCGGGAGGTGGTGAATTTTAGGGATTCTTCAAATAGGCTTGGGAAATCACTTTGATAGTTAGGATATGAACTTTTAAACGAGTATTGATTATTTTTTTAATAATATTTGACTAGTTTCAAGTTGTTTGGAACCGAATTGAGGGTTTGAGCATAATCTTGGACCGGGAAGTAGGCTTTGAGACGAGGTAAGTCTCTTTTCTAACCTTGTAAGAGGGAATTAACCCCATAGGTGAATTGATTAATATGTGCTCCTACCTGTGGGGGGCTACGTACGCACGAGGTGACGAGAGTCTGTACGTAGCTACTAATTATGCTATTGTCCGGGTAGTCTAGGACCCATATCATGCTATACCTACAATGTTTGCCCCACGTGATAACTTAATTGCTTAAGTCATATTGAAATTTGATAAAAGAATTTTAAAAGGTTAAATTTCACTTACTTGAAGTTGTGAATGGGACACTTGACTATTATTGAGAATGTGTTTCTTTAAAGTATTTACTTTTGTGGAGCGGGCCGAACACCTCGGTAGCAGATAAATGCATTTATGGTTCGTTCCGTTCGACCCTCAGCAGTGCACAATTTAAATATTTTATGTTAGATCGGGCCGTACGACCTCGGCATAAATTGGGCATGATAAATCTTTGGGACTATTTATAATTGATGTTGCCAGCATTGACTCAAGATGTAAATTGTTAAATGATGAAAATAAATTTGGGATTTAATATTTGTGAAAGGGTTGTTTACTATTTCCTATTATTGAGTTTCCAGTATTTTTCAAGTAATCCATGCTTTAATTATAAATTTTACATATTATTGTTAGCTCATAGTAAGTGTCAAAGTCGACCCCTTCATCACTACTTCTTCGAGACTAGACTGGATACTTACTGGGTACATGTTATTTATATAGTCACGCTACACTTCTACACTTAATGTGCAGGATCTGAGCCAGGTGCATCTGGGTATCAGTCCAGCGCACACGCTTGATCGCTGTTACGAGACTACACGGTCAGCTACCTTCCGAGCCGTTATGCAGTAGCCGGAGTCTTTCTATTGTTATTGTTCTATCTATTTCATTTCAAACAGTAGAGTAGTAACCTTTTTTATATTCTACTAGTAGCCCATACTCTTGTGACACCATGTCTTGGCACACACTAGTAGACTTATGATTTTGGTTCATCCTATGGTTATGGTTGCACTCAGTTGCTTCCGTTTTATTTATTTTAAATCTGTATTTCTTAAATCTTTTAAACTAAGGAAAGTTTAATTACTTGGAAATTTATTAAAAAGAGAAATCCCGTGGTTAGTTCACTGTTGTATTGTCTAGCGGCGGCGATGTGCGCCCTCACGGCCTATAATAGAATTGGGTCGTGACATATGGGCTTCAAAAAAATCTTTAAGGAAAGGTGAGTTTACAAGATGAGCCAATTATAATTAACAGGATGGCAAAGATTAATTACTAGCTATTTCCTTTTAAATCATATATTAATTAAGGTTTGCCTATGTTTTATCTAATACTAGAGCATTAAAGTAAAGTACATAATCTAATATATGAGTGTTAATACATGATAATAAAAATGCGATAAGACAACAAAGGCAGTAAGCGAAAGATAATAAAGGCAGTAAACTAAGCTATGGAAATAATGAATAATAACGAAAGAAGTTGGGAGAGAGGACTGGACTCTGATGATTGGGCCTTAATAAGGTAGGCCCAGCAATTTGAGAGGCGCGACTGTAGCAAGACTGGACTCTTCAAAGGTTCATCAAGGCTGGTTTGGGCCTGAGTTCCTTAGGAACTTAGCAGGCCCAAATGTACACATGCCCAAGAAGAACAAATAAGGTCATTAGAAAATATATTCCACATTCTCAGCATATTCAAATATACATGACAGGAAGATAGACAAATAATTGAAATATGAAAATAATCAATACTGTGGAAAATTATACTAATGTGGTGGTTCTACTTAGCAAATAATTCACATTGAAAACCTTTCATTGTCATTAAACACTAAACCCCCAAAGAACTAAATGCGTTAATGAATTAAGGGCGAAGGAGGAAGCTCTACCCAAGGTCGATGCCCCCTTTGGATCCGCCGATACTTCAAAGTTCCCAAGGGACTTAAAGCCCAGGGCAATGCTTGTGCCAGGGAGGGCAGCTCAACCTAGAGTCGAACTCCGCTCCCAAATACCCTTAAACACTAACCACATGTTTTCCTACTGATATAAATGCCAATGAGGCCTTTTCAATGTAAAATAAATGCCATAGAATAGCCTACCACAAAATATACTTTCCCTCCTAACATAAGAATATATAGTCTATACTGAGTTACCAAACAAACATATATCACATGAATTCTAAAGATCTGGTTTTGAAACTCATACAGGTGAACATCAAAAATATCACTAACATGTTATAAAAGTCTAAATTTAGAGTAAAACTATACTTTAAGGAAAGGCAAAGCTATACAACAATAACTCAGCATATATAGAGGTTTCAAAGATATCTATGACATGATCAACTTTTCAATATGTATGCAATTTACAGACTAAAACATGGAATCCCTAAGGATTTCTACAAATCATACTCCTAACAAATCATCAAGTTCAGATAACATCAGCCAGGATCCTTATGAGACTTTAGGGGTTAGACATGGTTTTAAAGTTATCAAAAGAGCAAGGATTAGGGAAATTCTGAACATGATATATAATCAGGAACTTAACAAGAGCATGCAGTATTAAGTCAGATACTTAAACACTTCAAATGAAGTAATGATTCTTATGCAAATAGGGGAAAGTTTACACATTTTGTAGGATTAGTTTAAGCAAACAATTACAGATAAGGGAAAGACACTACATCAGGATAGGCTTAACTTAAAACTTAGTTCTAAATTAGTACATGAATACATGGATGGTCATGCTTCTTTTTTACAAAGTTACTACTTAACCAGGGCAGAATAACTAGGTTCTTTGAAAGATGAAATACATGCCAGCTTTTCTAAAGATGAATGATGACCCGAAAGATTAGAGATAAGAGACATGACACCAAGTAACCATGCAGCTGAGGGTGTTGATTAATCAAGAAAACAGTTAAGTTCAGTATAACCATTTATCAGTTATTATAACAAAGAGAAAGGACCAGAATCATGATCACATTATGAGGAAGGATGTCATAGATTTAATAGGTGTGTACAATAGGATATTGGGAGAAGAGAGGAGAAGTTTAGTTCAAACAAGATTAGGTTAAACAGAAACACAAGCAACTAAGAAAATGAAAGGCCATAATAGCAACCTAGAAACATTCTAACAGACATAAGCAGGGAAGTAGCATATAAACACTTGGAGTTCCTGTTTAAGGTTAAAGGATAGGAGATATAAACTAAAACACCTTAAGATTCATTCAATCATAGTTATCAGAATGTAACTTAAATTTCAAAACTCACAAGCTACAGAGATGCAACAGGAAAGGATAAGAGTTACTGCATGCCAACAAAGCTATAAGGTTCATGTGAACATGAACATATAATAACTTAAACACGTAGACTATTGGAAATTCAGGAAGTAAGATCAGCAAGAATCAATTATGTAGTTTAATCAACCATCATTTAAAGACTCATAGCAAGACAACTAATCATAAGTATTCATTAAACTAACAGAGCACAAGTATTAACATATTCAACACCATAGAACAACTATAATATACAGAACCTAGTTTATCATGCTTGTAGTAGTCAAATAAAACGAACAGAAAAGAAGAATGAGAGAGGTGCTGACCTTTTTGAGAGCAGCAGACCAAACGAGAGCTCTTTTCAGTTGCTTAAAACCCCATAAACCTCAAGTATAGACCAACTATAGTACTCAGCATAAAGAAAAGAAAAGCAGTAAGAAACCTAAGGCTTGGAATCCTAAATCTCTCAGTGTATGTGTATGTATGTTTCTCTTCAGTATTAGATAGTTGGTTCGTGATGTTAGGTGGTGGTTTCCTCAGTGTTAGGTTGTGGTAGATCAGAACATTAAAGGCTTCTATTTATAGTTCCATAAAGGCCCTTAGGGTTCAGAGGATTCAAAATAATAGTGGAAAGTGATGACAGATTGATGATGATAGCATGATTGAGTGAATTTGAAAGAGAACATAGGGATACATAGTGAATATTTTTACCCGAGAAGGGAGATTGAATCATTGAAGGCAGAGGACCATCGGTTAAACTCTATTGTCCAGAGGTCACTGAGTTTGACCTCTGTATATCGAATCCTCATGATGAACTATGAGAAGGAACTCCATGCATGCTTCGATTTGACAAAGCACGAAGGAACATCAGAGATTTGATATTGCGTCTTTGGGTCTAGGGCTTCAGGATTCTGAAGTTTGAATTTTGTGATTGAAAAAGGAATTTGCAGCAGGATTCACGGACTTCAGGAGGCAAGAGGTGATTTCAGGCTTCGATTTGAAAGATCATAATAGAACTCAGGTGATTTGAGTTTTCATCTTTGAGTCTAGGGTTAAGCTTTGGGGATTTCAAATTTGTATGATGAAATGGGAATGGAATCCGCGAGATTCACGATTGGGGAAGACAGAAAGGATGAATTCATGGTTGATTTGTTGACCTTGCACGGATTTGTGCAAGGTCTTGTGACTGATGGAGGCTGGAGAGATGAAAGACAGAAGAGAGAAAACGAAAGGGGAGGTGGCTGTGAAGATGCAAATGAATTAGGGTTGCTAGGGTTAGACCGCTTGGTCTCTGTATTAAAGAGGTAAGGAAAGATCTGGGTCATTGATCTTTTAGATCAACGGTCCTAACATTTTAGGATTAAAGCATTTTTGGGGCGGAATTTTGGTGTCCGTTGGATTCTAGCAATCCAATGGTTGGGATTAAATGGTCTGAGTGTTTATCAATTAAATAAAAAATAGAGTGAAAACCGTGGGCCATTGATCTAGAGATGAACGACCCAGATGACTTTGTGCTTGTTGTGTGAGTGAGGGAAGCGAGTGATGTGGCACGCTCTCATTGGCTAAGAGAGGGTGTCACATATCACTAAGGTGGAAAATAAGTTAGGTGTTTGGACTGGGTTATTTCGGATTGGGCATTGTATTTGGGCTAAAAATTATTTAAAAGATAGCCATTTTGTAATTAATAAGAGAATTGCAATCGTAGCCTTTTAGTTTTTTTACCCTTTTGAAATTAATTTAAATAAACTTAATTATTTTCAGTAAAAATATAAAAGAAATTATAACTGTTAAATACTACTAATTATTGTAATTAATTGATTAATTGTAAAAATACTTCACTAGGACATTAATTTTGAATTATTGAAATAGTAAACTAATTAATAATTTTCAGAAGTAATTTATAGAATTAATTATAAAACTTACGTATAGAAATTATTTTAATAATCCTAAAATAGTAAATATAATTTGTAATTAGATAATACTAATACAAAATGATTAATTTCAAAAACTAATACTGAATTAATTTGTGGAAATGTGTATTAATTACTGGAAAATACTTTGAAAATATTTATTGCAAACTATTAAGTATAAATAAATAAATTTTAAAAGGGAGGGTCAAAATATGCCGTCAACATTCACAACTTTACAGGAGTCAGAGGGTGTACCCTAAGTACTATAACGGAAGACTAGATGAGGAAATAAGGAAGAAGGCTTCAACCTAAGCATAGTGACCTAAAGAAGAAATGATCTTGGAATAATAGTCTCACTACAATATTGTATACACTCCATAAGAAAGTGGAACCTATCGTGGCTAATTAACTGGGGAAAAAAAGCAAAGGTAATATTCGATATCATATGAGTTGCACAAAGATTCTGGCATGCGTGGGAACTAAGATAAGCCAAGTATTCACACAACAAGTGGCAGAAAGACCAGGAAAAGTAATTGCTTACATTTAAAGACAACTAAGAAGCCACGAAAGGAAATCTATGGTGCTAGCAAGTTAAAGGAAGGTTGCGAGTAGTATAAATAGATATGTGTAGGTCGCAAGCCAAAGTATCATAGAGAGACAAGGTTTTAGGTAGATAAGTGTAAGGATAAGAAAAGGTGAGTGAGAAGGTGACAAGAATAGGTAAGTCCTCGGGATTAAACCCATCAAAACAAGAGAGCTGATGGTTTTCGTAAGTTATATAAAGCTCGGTACCACATGAATGAACTCAGAGGAGTCTAAGACTAGGAGAAATTAGAAGAGATGAAATGCTGCCCTCGTAGTAGAATACGGGTATAATGGTGATAGATAAGAGGATGACGTTTAGGCCTTTGATTCAGTAATGATTTTAAGAAAAAGGATTTAATTAATTGCATGGGATTAGAATACCCCTATAAGATGAATCACGTTGGGATGCTATGAAATACGGTTATTGAAGTATAGTATCGTCCCTAGGTGGATAAGGCAAATCACTACAAATGTTCCTCGATGCAACGTTGAGCCCTAATGACAATGTATTACGTAAGAGGTTTCTAGTTATCAGTGGTAGATTATGGATCAACATTAAGGTGAATCAACAATGGATGGATAAAAGTTACAAAGTATGAGATGAGATTAGGCTATCATTATTAAGATGAACAGTAATGAGGAAGCATTAAAGGACTTAGATTTATACATATAGGATAAGCAGCGAGAGAGTAACCTGGAGTAGGGTAGCAGATCTCGGTAATAATATACCAAAGTAAGAGTTATGGTATAGTATGACTTACCTAGATGCAGTAAAGCCATAAGGATATATAACCGAGTCTATGAAACAAAATATAGCAATAGTGGTAAGTTCGACAAAGTACCGAGCGAACAACATTAGTACACCTACAGATTCCCAGAGGGACAACTTGTCATAGTACTGCATATGTTCACAAAGCGAGGCCTAGAGATTGGCTAAAAGATGGAGGAAAAAGGAAAGAAGATAGCATAGCCGTAGATACAAGGACAAAGTCGTGCAGGCTGCATGACAAAAGGTAGAAACACTTACAAGATTGGAAGAATTCCGACCACAGGTCGTGGTGTGAGAAAGAGGCCTAAAGGGGAGAATGCCCTGGCCTTTGGATTTATTCACAGAATAGTTTCCTAGATGGCAAGGACAATACTAAAGTATTCGTAAGAGCTATCTGGCTATGAGACTGATAAGTTCATCGGTTAACATTCGAGGATGAATGTTCCAAAGGGGGGAATAATGTTGCAACTCATGTTTTCGTACGTAAAAGTACATCGTAAGTCAATTGATGTAAGCTCAAAAATGAGATCATCTTTGAAAATACATAAAGTAAGTTAATAATGTTACTTTAGAGGTTACACATATTAAAGATCATGGATAACAAGTACCAAGAGGGTTGGAAGGCTTAGAAGCTAAACGAATTGAAGAAAATAATTTTCTCGAAAGTCGACAAGTTGGGAATGTTATAACGTGTACTTTTGGGGTGAGACTAGGGTGATAACATTACAAGGAGGTTATGTTATGAGATATTTTAGTCGTATGATAGTCGTATGTTATGTTTTTAAGTCAAGCGAGTTGTGGAACAAAAGTTGGCAAAGGTCATCACAAGTTACATTCATAAATGTACTGAAAATTAGGTCTAATGTAGCTGAGCTTTTCTACCAATGTGCTTTGAATTATGGGGTGATCCACCTATAAAATTTAATATATACAAGTGTAGTTTCTAACGCAATAAACCGTTCAACAATACGATATAAGAGTGGAGAGATATTCGCATTTTTTCCCAGACGGCACAAGCAGCTCCCTTGGGACCCACAAAGTCGGTGTAAAACTCCAGCTTGTATATAAGTCAAGTCTAATTCATTTTAACTCATTTTCTCGACCAAAACAGTTCCTAAACACTCCTAGATTCTCTTTAAGGGTTCCCCCATGATCCTAGAGTGGGTCCAAAGATAAACCACACAAGTGCGACATAAAGAATACCGTGGTTACCATAAAATCCCTTTCCTTCTCGTTGTGACGACTTAGGAAGTTACTTGGTGTTGAAGTGAGTTAAAGAACAGAGTGTTCTTGTTATATTTGAGATAAGTTTCATCTTCCATAATCTAACCTTAAGTTGTACAAGTTTTGGGTTGAATTTTGTTGGAGGATTCTTGAAGAAACTAGTAACTATGAAACTTGAAGTTGAGCTATGTCGTGTGGGTTGTTTTTACATGTTTTAAGATACCAAATAGAATTGTAAATGTATGGATACCATGGTGAGGATGAGGGGAAATGAAGATGAATACCATTGTGCTAGAACATGTTGAATTGGAGCTATCAAATACACTATGAAGTTCAATAAGAACATAAGTTATTCGATAAAATGACTAAATGAACTTCCCTATATAATATGAAGTTGATATTGATACCAATCCTTTGTATGATATAGATTACCATCCGTAAGAGGTGCGACAACCTGTGCAACAGTTGTAACTTCGTGGATAAGGTATGGTAAGTCTATCCCTTCTTTCCTTTTGGCATGATCCATATGATACAAACGAAACGAGCAAGCACGTAAATTTCACAAATGACCCTACTCTTAGAAGTACTAGGGGTACCTACGTTCTTGATTCCCCGTATGTACTATTATTATATGGTATGTTCATGGGTCTTAGAAAATACATAAGTTGATAAAGTTTATTTCATGATATTAAACGAAGACATATTGATCTTATGACATTCCGAGAGATCTTATTGACTTACTTCATTATGCATTATATTCATTTATACATGAACATTGACCCATGACCATATGGAATTATATACGCGTTTATTATATGTATATGGTATATGGGGAAAGGTTACGGTGTTATATACACACCACCACCTGATAAGCTGGCATACGTTGATGATTTCACCCACTAAGGCTGAGATGATATAATGGGATGCCCTCAGAGGCTTGATGATGTTATGTACGCATATACCTATGCATGATATAACATTTATACGCATATACATGACACTATAAAAGTTTCATGATTCCCTGAGCTATTTATACTTACAGGTTGAGTCCTTTTCTCCAAGTTTCTTTTATGTCTTTTATATACTGCTTTTTGGGCCTTACATACTCAGTACTTTATTTGTAGTGATGTCCCTTTTGTCTGGGGACACTGTGTTTCATGCTCGCGGGACCTGATAGACATGTTGACAGTCCTCTTATTAGGCTATCAGCTCACCAAAAGGTGTTGGTACACTACACTTGCTCCGGAGTTGCCTATTTGGTCAGTATGCTTTGAACATGTATTGATTGGTATGGCGGAGCCCTGTTCCGACCTTTATGATTATGTACTCTTAGAGGCTTATAGACAGATGTCATTCATATGAAAGATTGTATGGCCTTGTTAGCCTATGTTTTGAGTGTACAAGTTATCATTTTGGTCTTATAGGCCCGTATGTCACATGTATAAGTTTGTATTCCATGTTGAGTCATTCTATGTCGAGTATTTCCTTATGTTTTATTTTGGTTATATTATGGCGGACCTTATGTCCTATTTACCCATGATGGTATGATAATAAAGATACATTACGTTGGTACTCGGTAGGGTAAGGCACCAGGTGTTTGTCGCGGCCTATCGGTTTGGGTCGTGACAAAACTTGGTATCAGATTAGTTCTGTCCGAGGGAGTCTATAAGCCGTGTCTAGTATAGTCTTGTTTATGGGTGTGTTGAGCACCGAACTTATAAGCATGAGGCTATAGGGCATTTAGGACTGTCACTCTTTCTTCTTACTCTAGATCATGTGGTAGATCTCAGTTGTAAGAATTTAAACTCCTAAATTCTATTTTATTCATAATACAACAATACCTACATCCAGAAAGGAAGTTGGTAAGAGATTGAATATAGTTTTGGAAGAGTTGAGTCAGAGGAACTCAATTTTGCATCATGCTTATGATGAGTAAATGTGAGGTATTCAGCATATCATGTGTGTACTGAGACGTGTATTCTTCTTGATAAGGATCCCTAAGTCATGAATATCTATCCACCCATATGGTAAATATCAACAAGAGAATAAGAAGGTAGATACAAGTTTCAACAAGTAAAATAAGCAAGGCGAAGAAGGGTACGAGGTAACCAATTAGTGAAGATTGTCAGTATTTACAATTCTGGCAGAGAAATATAAGTATTCTGAGTTGCCTTCACCAGTAATAGAGATATATACAATTGCCCATGCCCATTTCAGTTATGCCCTATGGGAGCTAACAGATATAGTTTAAGAGAAGGATGGGATATCAGGATCCAACTAGGGTTAGAGTAACCCAAAATGGTGGATGGATTGTTAGCGTTAGCTAACATTTTCGAAGGATATTGCAAACGTGGTAATAGTTCTACTTGTGAGACACCCAGGTGGTGCACTCTAGAATAGTACAGTCAGATATGAGTACTAGAACATTTTGGAATTTCAGAAGATATGCAGTGGAATCCTAAAAGAGATAAATATTTACTTTAGTATGATTCTTGCCCCTAGTAAAAAGAGAATGTTAGGCAACCCGAAGAGCCAATGAGATGGAGCAAGGGGAGCTAAAAGTGAAAGAACATTTGGTTGAAGTTTTCATAATAAAGTGATAGACAGAAATATTAGCCGGAGAATAAGAAGAGAGTAAATGAAGCATTATGAGTAAGGTGTGATAAATGAGTGATAACGGTAAATTAAAATATGACAAAGTCTATTGTCTTTGTTAAGAGGTGACAAGCCTTGAGACAATAAAAGTGAAGGAAAAGACAAGAGGTGACAGACCTTGAGACATGAGTTGGTGAATCGAATGTGATTACCAGAAGGCTAAGTTAGACCCCCGGAGTAATAGAAATCAGTATGGGCTAGTGAACAAGATAAACTGAACATGAATTGGGGATCGAAGGATTTAATAATAGTCGGCATCGTGAGAATTTTAGAGATAGCGTTCCGGCATTAATAGAATGGACAACAAAAGTATAATCTTTAAAGTTCATTCAGGAAGACGCTTCCCTAAAACAAGCACTGTGAGTAGAGTTAAGCTTAAGAGACGAAGTGTGCCAGTTACACTATGTGTCACTCTCGTGAGTAAGAAATTTTGTTATCCTTGGTACAAAATGGTTACAGCAAGGCGAGTAAGAGTCAGTGAAGATGTGAAAAGATGCCAAAGATGAAGAGAGAGGGGGAAGATGGTGTGATATGGTATTAAGTAGGAGTTATATAGTTCAAGGAACTATGGAATAGTAAGGGGAGATTGTGGTTAAAGGCGAAAGGAATGAGATTGCATTTATTTAGATTCTACAAATATGTTACGACTCCAGAACATTATGCAAGCACGACGCGGGGGAGAGGCAGTAAGGGTTCTTGTCCGGGATGTTATTGATAAATAAGTGTAAATGAACACTTGATACATAAGGATCCAGTTCGAGAGGTAAGTTAAGACAAAGGAAATAACCCAAGAGAGATTACGCGGAATATAGTTATGGCTAGACAAGAGGATACAGATAAATCAACAAATCGTGCAAGATAAACATAGTGAACCCCAATATAGGGAATTCAGTCTCGCAAATATGACATTATGATCCTTGAAACATATTCAGATAGGAGTTGGGGTAATTAAAGGTACCGTATAGGTGCTACGGAAATAAAAGAGAGTGCCACTGGGGAGATAGTCAAAATTTCAGTTCAGAAGTAACCCTATAGCACATGAGTGCATAGGTAAGTAGCTAAGGGTAATTATGGGCGAGTAAAAACATCTAAACAATCCTTCGGGTATACGATGTAATAAGATCGCAGCTTTATAGGAATCAGAGGGTGTACCCTATGTACTACAACAAAAGACTAGATGAGGAAATAAGGAAGAAGGCTTCAACCTAAGCATAGTGACCTAAAGAAGAAATGATCTTGGAACAACTGTAGCACTACAATATTGTATACACTCCATAAGAAAGTACTACCTATCGTGGCTAATGAACAGAAAAAAAAAAGAAGCAAAGGTTATATTCAATATCATATAGGTTGCACAAAAATTCCGGCATGCGTGGGAACTAAGATAAGCCAAGTATTCACGCAACAAGTGGCAGAAAGATCAGGAAAAGTTATTGCTTAAAAGACAACTGAGAAGACATGAACGGAAATCTATGGTGCTAGCAAGTTAAAGGAAAGTTGCGAGTAATATAAATAGATATGTGTAGGTCGCAAGCCAAAGTATCATACAGCGACAAGGTTTTAGGTAGATAGGTGTAAGGATAAGAAAAGGTGAGTGAGAAGGTGACAAGAATAGGTAAGTCCTCGGGATTAAAACCATCAAAACAAGAGATATGATGGTTTTCGTTATAAAGCTCGGTACAACATGAATGAACTCGGAGGAGTCTAAGACTAGGATAAATTAGAAGAGATGAAATACTGCCCTAGTAGTAGAATACGAGTGTCATGGTGATAGATAAGAGGATGACGTTTAGGCCTTTGATTCAGTAATGATTTTAAGAAAAAGGATTTCATTAATTGCATGGGATTAGAATACCCCTATAAGATGAATAACGTTGGGATGCTATGAATTATAGTTATTGAAGTATAGTATCGTCCCTAGGTGGATCAGGCATATCACTTCAAATGTTCCCTGATGCAACGTGAGCCCTAGTGACAATGTATTACGTTAGAGGTTTCAAGTTATCAGTGGTAGATTATGGATCAACATTAAGGTGAATCAACAATGGATGGATAAAAGTTACAAAGTATGAGATGAGATTAGGCTATCATTATTAAGAAGAACAGTAATGAGGAAGCATTAAAGGACTTAGATTTATTCATATAGGATAAGCAGCGAGAGAGTAACCTGGAGTAGGGTAGAAGATATCGCTAATAATAAACCAAAGTAAGAGTTATGGTATAGTATGACCTACCTAGATGCAGTAAAGACATATGGATAGATAATCGAGTCTATGAAACAAAATATAGCAATAGTCTTAAGTTCGACAAAGTACCGAGCGAACAACTTTAGTACACCTACAGATTCCTAGAGGGACAGCTTGTCATAGTACTGCATATGTTCACAAAGTGAGGCCTAGAGATTGGCTAAAAACTGGAGGAAAAAGGAGAGAAGATAGCATAGCTGTAGATACAAGGACAAAGTCGTACATGCTGCATGACAGAAGGTAGCAACACTTACGAGATTGGAAGAATTCCGACCACAGGTCGTAGTGTGAGAAAGAGGCCTAAAGGGGGGAATGCCCTGGCCTTTGGATTTATTCACAAAATAGTTTCCTAGATGGCAAGGACAGTACTAAAGTATTCATAAGAGCTATCCGGTTTTGAGACCGATAAGTTCATCGGTTAACATTCGAGGATGAATGTTCCAAAGGGGGAAATAATACTACAACCCATGTTTTCGTACGTAAAAGTACATCGTAAGTTAATTGATGTATGCTCAAAAATGAGATTATCTTTGAAAGTACATAAAGTAAGTTAATAATGTTACTTTAGAGGTTACACATATTAAATATCGTGGATAACAAGTACCAAGAGGGTTGGAAGGCTTAGAAGCTAAACGAATTGAAGAAAATAAGTTTCGTCGAAAGTCGACAAGTTGGGAATGTTATAACGTTTACTTTTGGGGTGAGACTAGGGTGATTAACATGATAAGGAGGTTATATTATGAGTTAGTTTAGTCGTATAATAGTTGTGTGTTATGTTTTCATGTCAAGCGAATTGTGGAACAAAAGTTGGCAAATGTCATCACAAGTTACATTCATAAATGAGCTGAAACTTAGGGCAAATGTAGCTGAGCGTTTTTCCCAATGTATTTTGAGTTATGGGGTGATCCACCTACCAAATTGAATATCTATGATTCTAGTTTCCAACTCATTAAACCTTTTTTTGATATGATATCTGACTAGAGAGATATTCACATTTTTGCAAGATTGCACAAGCAGCTCCCTTGGGACCTACAAAGTCGGTGTAAAACTCCATCTTGTATATAAGTATATTCTAAGTCGTTTTAACACATTTGTATCGACCAGAACAGTTGCTAAACCCTCCTAGATGTTCTCCAAGGGTTCCCCCATGATCCTAGAGTGGATCCAAAGATAAACCACGCAAGTTCGACGTAAAGAATATCGCGATTACCATTAACTCCCTTTCCTTCTCGTAGTGACGACTTAGGAAGTTACTTAGTGTTGAAGTGAGTTAAAGAACAGAGGGTTCTTGGTATATTTGATGTAAGTTACATCTTCCATAACCTAATCTTACGTTTGTACAAGTGTTAAGTTGAATTTTGTTGGAGGATTCTTGAAGAAACTAGTAACTATGAAACTTGAAGTTGAGCTATGTTGTGTGGGCTGTTTTTACATGTTTTAAGATACCAAATGGAATTGTAAAGGTATGGATATTATGGTAAGGATGAGGGGAAGTGATGATTAAGACCATTGTGCTAGAACATGTTGAGTTGGAGCTATAAACAACCCTAAAAAATTCAATAAGCACATAAGGTGTTTGATAATATGACTAAATGAACTTCCCTATAGAATATGAAGTCGATATTGATACCAATCCTTTGTATGATATAGATTACCATCCGTAATAGGTGCGACAACTTGTGAAATAGTTGTAACTTTGTGGATAAGGTATGTTAAGGCTATCCCTTCTTTCCTTTTGGCATGATCCATATGATACAAACGATACGAGCAAATACACAAATTTCACAAAATGACTCTATTCGTAGAAGTACTAGGGGTGCCTATGTTCTTGATTCTCCATATGTCCTATTATTACATGGTCTGTTCATGGGTCTCAGAACATATATAAGTTGATAAAGTTTATTTCATGATATTAAACGAAGACATATTGATCTTATGACATTCCGAGAGATCTTATTGACTTACTTCATTATGCATTGCATTCATTTATACATGAACATTGATCCATGACCAGATGGAATTATATACGCGTTTATTATATGTATATGGGATATGGGGAAAGGTTATGGTGTTATATACGCACCACCACCTGATCAGCTGACATATGTTGATGATTTCACCCATTGAGGCTGAGATGATATGATGGGATGCCCTTAGAGGCTTGATGATGTTATGTACGCATATACCTATGCATGATATGACATTTTATATGCATATACATGACACTATAAAGGTTTCATGATTCACTGAGCTATTCAGAGTTACAGGTTGAGTCCTTTACTACAGGTTTCTTTCATGTCTTTTATATACTGCTTTTCGTGACTTACATACTCGGTGCTTTATTCGTACTGATGTCCCTTTTGCCTGGGGACACTGCGTTTCATGGCCACAGGTCCCGATAGATAGGTCGATAGTGCTCCTAGTAGGCTATCAGCTCAGCGGAAGGTGTTGGTGCACTCCACTTGCTCCGGAGTTTCCTATTTGGTCAGTATGCTTTGAACATGTATTGATTGGTATGGCGGGTCCCTATCCTGACCTTTATGACGTTTATGTACTCTTAGAGGCTCTTAGACAGATTTCATTCATATGAAAGATTGTATGGCCTTGTTGGCCTATGTTTTGAGTGAAGAAATGATCATTTTGGTCTTATAGGCTCGTATGTCACATGTATAAGTTTATATTCCATGTTGGGTCATCCTATGTCGAGTATTCCCTGATGTTTTATTTTGCTTATATCATGACGGCCCTTTTGGCCCATTTACCCATGATGGTATGATAAGAATGATACATTACGTTGGTACTCGATTGGGTAAGGCACCGGGTGCTCGTGAATCATGATGGTCACCTTCTTCTTCTTTGCCTCGGTGTCTAGGGAACCCGAGGACTTTCTTTTCTTTTTCTTATCCTCCTTCGCGGTAGCCCCTGCCTGCCCCGAAATGGAGGGTTCAGCCAGCGAGGACGGATTCTCGTCCTCATCCAACGTCCTAAGTTCAGTGGTCTTAGGAGAACCTGTATGAAAAGGGAAAGGGTTAACATTGTGTAAGTTAAGAGCATGGTGGTAGTTATTGAGGAAAGAACCTCACCATGAGAACGGGCCTCACATATGCCCTTTGAAAGCTTGCACCATGCGCACTCGGAGTACAACATATGCTTGAAGATCCCCTTGATCCACTCCTTGAAGCGGGGAACTACATTGGGAACTTTGGCAACAGCTGCACGACGACAAACATAGACAATGAGAGAAAGAACAAAAAGATATGACAAATACTCGAGTAAGGAAAGTATTTACGGGATGCGTTCCACTTCCCGGGGAGTTGTTGGAACTCGGAAGGGATGAGGTATTCGGTTTTCACTCGAACGAACCTTCCCTGCCATCCTCGATCTTGGTCCTCGTCAATGCTCGAGAACGGAGCCTTGCTTGCCCGGCGGATGAGCTTGATCAACCCCTCGGAAGATTCGGGGACTGTAAAGGTGAAGTTGGTGGTCGAGGGTGAATCGAGGGGCTTTAGTATTATTCATGAAATGGCATAAGAGGATTACGATCCTCCAAAAGGACGGGTGGATTTGCCCAAGGCACACCTCATACCTTTTGCAGAAACCAAGAACTATGGGGTCTATCGGGGCGAGCGTGAAGGGGTAAGTATAAACACTTAAATACCCCTTCACATGAGTAGTGATGTCGTCATTGGGCCCGGGGACGACCACATCCTTACCCTCCCATTTACAGGACTATGGGTAGGGTTTCTTCAGTAACGGAGCATATGTATCTCCATGCTCCCTTTCCTCGGTCCTGTTGACAATAGGCCTTCTCGATGTTGAAATCGTTCCCGATAGAGCAGCCCCAGGTACAAAGCTCTTCATGGGGGGCTCTAGAGCCACTTCAGGAACGGCCACCTCGGCATCTGTGGCCAGGTGGGAAGATGAAGGAGCGGCCTGTTGAGGTACTGACTTGGAGGTTTTTGGCACTGTAATATGGGAAATATGAAGGTTTGAAGAAAAAGAAAGAAGGGCATGGACATACGAGATTGAAATCGAGGTTGGGAGCCCTTCGTATCGAGATACTTGAAAGGTGAACGATGTGCTCATCATCGGGTATAATAAAGCAACGCGCCCCGAGCCCAGAGCCTCAGGAAACATGATAAACAGTTACACATGACAGATAAAGAGCCATGATATTCGCGCCTAACCGGATATCACGATGTGGATCTCGCTCGATGTCGGTTATGGATCAGTAATTAACGAGAAAGGATGATTTTTACCTTTTTTAGACTTATACTAGGGATGAAACTGTCCTACTATATAAAGGAAAAGTTTTTCTTTTGTAACACACATTGTAACACGTAAATCAAAGCAATATAAGTTTAGTTTTATGCCGTTTAGCTATTGCGAAAGTTCTTATTTAATTGTTTTGTTCTTCATTCACAACTGGGCTCGGACCAAGGGTCTAATTGAGGATGAGGTCATTGTTCAATCTAAATTCGGGCTCGGCCATTACATTACAACTGGTTTGATTGGTTATTTCATCTTTAACTTATTTATCTAATATTCTTGGTTGTTTGTGTTGAATCAAACTACGTATCCTTAAAACTATAAATTTAATTGTTATCCGATTTAGAGGTAAACAACATTAATTAGTTTTTACATAATCTGAATAATATTCTTTTACATTGTTTATGTAAAAATTAAAACCATATCTTTATACCAACAACATTTAATTAAGCTACTAGGTATTTTGCACCTTGTGGGCAATGGGTGATAGATACTTCATTATTTTTGTAAAGCACTCCAAAATTGAGTAACTCTTGATTTTACTGCAGAGGCAAAAAATAAAAGGAGAAAAAGTCCCCTAAATTGTATAGTTTTTGTTTCTCAACCAGTGTTAGATTCTTTCTTTCGATTTAATCCAGATTTGTGTCGCGTAAGATCAATAGCCGAAGTACTCTTACGAATGTTATTTTATACCAATGCTTGAATCTGAAATAGGCGACAATTTTTGAATCGCCTAAAAATTTATGCACCCATCAGAAATAATCTAATGAACATTAGTCATCGCTTCGCCATAGCCGTTCCTGTTTTTTGGCATTTTAGGGTCATAAAACAGCAATTCAGGATGATTTTAAATTATTCGTATGCTATGTCCACACTAACTTCAAGAATTCGGGCGAGTGGCTCCGAATCGCCAAAATATTTTTGCGCCCATCAGAACGATCTAATGAACAATAGCCATTCCTCATTTTTTGGCGTTTTAGGGCCAGAAAACAGGAATTCAGGATAATTTCCAATTTTTGGGTGTGCTAGTGTCCCCTCCATCTTCATAAATTCGGGCGACGGTCTCCAAATCGCCTAAAGTTTTGTAGGTCCATCAGAAACGACCTAATAAACAATAATCATTGCTTGGCATGACCTTCCTCATTCTTTAGGGCAATAAAATAGAAATTAAGGACGATTTGTAATTTTTCATGTGCTATGTCCACGCCATCTTCATGAATTCGGGCAACGTGCTCCGAATTGCCTAAAGGTTTTTGTGCCCATCAGATTCGACCTAATGAATAATAGTCATTGTTTCGCCATGATTGTTCCTTATTTTTTGAAATTTTAGGGCTATAAAAGAGGAATTCATGATGATTTCCAATTTTTCATATGCTAATGTCCACGTCATCATCGTAAATTCATCTGACGGGCTCCGAATCGCCTAATATTTTGTGAGCCCATTAGAAACGATCTAACTAACAATTGTAATTGCTTCGTCATAACGTTCCTCTTTTTTGGCGTTTTAGGGCCATGAAACAGGAATTCATGATGACTTCCAAATTTTTGTGTGCTAATCTCCACGACATCTTTATGAATTAGGGCGAGGGGCTCTGAATCGTCTAAAATATTTTAGGCCCATCAGAAATGACCTAATGAATAATATTCATCACTTCGCCAAGATGGTTCCTTATGTTTTGGAATTTTAGGGCCATAAACCAGGAATTAAGGATGATTTTTAATTTTTTGTGTGCTAATGTCCACGCCATCTTCATGAACATGAGAGACGGGATCTGAATCGCTTAAAATTTTGCCGGCCCACCAAAAACAACCTAATGAACAATAGTCATGATATTTCCATGACTCTTTCTCATTTTCTTGCATTTTAGAACCATAAAACAAGAATTCAGGACGATTATCGTGTGCTAATGTCCACGCCATCTTCATGAATGCGGGCGAAAGGCTTCGAATAGCCTAAATATTTTTGGGCCCATCAGGAATGACCTAATAAATAATAGTCATTGTTGCGCCATGAATGTTCCTCATTTGTTTGGCGTTTTAAGGCCATAAAATAGGAATTCATAACAATTTTCAATTTTTCGTGTGCTAATGTCCACCCATATGCATAAATTCGGGCTACCCGATCCGAATCGCCTAAAATTTTGCAGAGTCATATAAAATGATCTAATGAATAATATTCATGGTTTCAGCATCACCGTTCCTCATTTTTTGACATTTTAGGGCCATGAAACTGGAACTCGGGACGATTTTTAAATTTTCGTGTGCTATTGTTTATGCCATCTTCATGAATCCGGGCTATCAGATCCGAATCATCTAAAGTCTTTTGGGGCCATAAGAAATGACCTAATGAACAATAGTCATAGCTTCGGCATGACCGTTTATTATTTTTTGGCATTTTAGTGCTAAAATACTGAAATTCGGGCCGATTTTCAAATTTTCGTGTGCTAAAGTCCACGCCATCTGCATGAATCTGGTCTATAGGATCCGAATCGTCTAAAATTTTGTGAGGCCATAAAAATGATCTAATAAACAATTGTCATGGTTTTGTCAAGACCGTTCCTCGTGTTTTGGAATATTAGGGCCAAAAAACTGGAATTCGGGCCGATTTTTAAATTTTCGTGTGCTATAGTCCATGCCATCAGCATGAATTCGGGCTACCGGATTCGAATCACTTAAAATTTTGCGGGGCCATAAAAACTGACCTAATGAACAATAGTCATGGCTTCGGCATGAATGTTCCTTATTTTTGGCATTTTAGGGCTAAAAACCTGAAATTCAGGTCAATTACCAAATTTTCGTGTGTTATAGTCCACGCTATCTGCATGAATCCGGCCTATCAAATCTGAATCGCCTAATATTCTACTGGGCCATAAAAAATGATCAAATGAACAATAGGCATGACTTCAGAATGACCGTTCCTCATTTTTTAGCATTTTAGGGCCAAAATACTGAATTCGGGTCGATTTCAAAAAATTTCATGTGCTAAAGTCTACGCCATCTGCATGAATTGCCTAAAATTTTGTGGGGCAATCACAAATGACGTAATGAATAATAGTCATGGTTTCGAGATGACTGTTCTTTATTTTTTGGCATTTTAGGGCCAAAAAGCTGGAATTCGTGCCAATTTCCAAATTTTCGTCTGTTATAATCGACGCCATCTGCATGAATTCGGGCAACCGGATCCGAATCGTCTAAAATTTTATAGGGCCTTGAAAAATGACCTAAATAACAATAGTCATGGTGTTATGACCGTTCCTCATTGTTTGGCATTTTATGGCAAAAAACTGGAATTCGGGCCGATTTCCAATTTTTCGTGTGCTATAATTCAACAATTTGCATGCATCCGAGCTACTAGACGAGAATGGCCTAAAATTTTGAGGGGCCATAAAAAATGACCTAATGAGCAATATTAATTGCATCAGCATGACTGTTGATACCCAATTTTGTCCTCACATTTTTTCAAATAGTATATATATTTTCAAAAAGTCAATTTTGTATCATTATTTGATTTACAAGATTTATACAAGTACTTTCCATAATGTTCTGCAATTTTTAGAGTTTTAAAATTAATTTTCTTGCATTTAAATTACTTAAATATTATCCCTTTAAATTATCTATGATGACTTAATCATCCAAATTTATCATTTTATATCCACGTGTATGTTTAATAATATTTTACTTCATTTTATATAATTACATCTATATTTTAGTTATTTATGTAATTTGTGCAATAATAGCCTATGTTCATGCATAATTGCGTTTTTATTCCATTATTTGTGCCAAAATAGCATTTTATATTTTTATAATACTAAATTATTATTTCCAATCATTTTAATGCATAAGTAATATTTTTACTATTTATTAATTAATTTTATAAATTATTCTTTTTATACATTTTGTGTATTTAAACTATGGCCCAATTTTAAGCTAATTTCGGACTAAATTTGGCCCAAATCCTCAGCCCAACAACCCAGCCCAAGACAAACGACCCTTTACTAAAACCCGGTCACAGCCCACTTCAAATGACCTACCCGTTCAATTTTTTATCCTGGCCGTTGATCTCTTAAGATCAACTGCCCTCGTTCATTCCCCCCTTTTAATTAACCCAACCTAAACCCTAATCCTCATTTCCCACCTAATAGCCGTCACTGAAACCTCTCCACTCCACTCGTCCCTAAGAAACCCTAGCCGTCATACCCTTAATCCTCTCCAATTCTAACCTAAACATGGAATCAATCCATGATCTACTTACCTATTTTGTGATACTTTACTATTATGTGCGTGTCTGTGGTGTTACTTAATTCTTTTCCTATTTTTAGCAAGAACCACCTTTCTAGAACAGGTCTGATTGACTCCGATTTTTTGAAGATCTAGATGATCTTTCGTCTATATACACTCTATAATGAACGATTCTTACATTATTGGTTCGATTCAAGACCGTTGGACCCAGCTAGGGTTTGAGATTTTCCTTTTCCCTTACTAATTTTGATTACATGTGATATATTCTTTCCTTTCTTGTGTTTGACTGATGATTTTCCATGTTCGTCCGCTCCATTTGAACACTATATAAACCCCTCCGCAATTTTCCCTCGAGGAGGGACCTAATTTTCACTGCTAGTACATTCGCTACACTCTTCTCTCACTCGTTCACTTCTTATGAGATACTTGAATATTTTCTAGAATCGTTGAATCCTTGGCCTGCTGAAAGCCAAGGCCATAATATTGTTAAAACAACCTCCTCCGGTGCAAGCATTGCTCGGAGCCCTTCTTGAGGCTCTTGTGAACTCTGAAGCATCGGGGATCTGGGGTTCTTTTGCTACCAGTATTCTAACTCCTCATTCTTTTGGTCGTTTAACTTTGCTACTGGTTAGTGTCCTTAACTCTTGCAATGTTAACTATTTTCCTTTCTGTTTATCTCTGACGTATGTGTTCTATGTGTTGATGTTGTTTAAATTCTATAAGCATGACTCGGTTTCCCTGTTATTCATGGATCCCTGATATTGTACTGCTATGATATTATTTTATAATCCCATGCAATTCTATGTTCTTTATTAGTTGAATTCAGTAGGTTTCAGCACATGTAAGATGCTTTCATTATTGGAATGGATTCTAGCTTTATTAGGTGTTTCTAGACTAATGTGGTTCTCTACTTTGTCCTGTATTTCTATGTTTGTATTCTAGACCTTGTTGAGTTCTTCTTGCCCAATATGATAGATCTCTGAGACTGTATCAATTATCTAAAGCATGTTTCCATTTAAGTTATGTTGCATGTTTGGTTTAGAATGGCTTCTAGGGCAAATTGCTATGTTAGTTTCTGTGCCGCCTAGGTAATTGGTACGAATGGTTATGCCTGCCTGTCTCATCCCCTTTTAAGTGCTTATGAGTGAGGACACTGATGAGATTTATGGTAAACCATGCCATTAGTTTGTTGCTATGCTGCTTATAGTCATCTTCATGTGAAATTGCATATCCCTCTAACTGTGATTGTTTTGAATAAGGCTCACCTGTTTAAAAAAATATTCTGACATTTTGGTTAATGTCTTGTGCTAAACTTGATTTTTGAGAAATTAGTATATGTTTGTGTTTGTCCCGTCAACTCTACAGACTTGCCTCTTCAGCCTTCTTAATGTGTAACTATGCTCAGTATGTTATACCCTCCCTTTGTTGAATAATTGTTACATATGTTATTAGTTCTTCTATTTCAAACTTGCTATGCCAAAGTTGTCTACCCAGTTGGTATGCTCAAGCCCTCTTGTTTAACCAATCTTGTTCCCTTAGCTTCTAAGAATTATGACCACTGTTAATAGGATTTAGGACTGTCAATTAGTTATCATGTATGGTTTCCCCCTTTAAGCTTGGTATGAGTTTGTGTATGACTCTGGGTGTGTAGCTGATACATTCTCACTCTGAAACATGCTGGGTCCTGGGTTCACTGTTCGTGTGAAAGGAGAAGCTTGCTGAAGGCCCAGGTGTTATTGGGTTATATTTTTTTGGGCATGTTCTGTGTATTGGGCCTATAGCCTTTTAATATATAATATTCGTACTTGTATTCATTATTTTGGGGTCTGTAATAATTTATGAACAAAAATAGATGGGGAGATTAGTAAAATAGGGGTAGGGTACTCTAATTCTCACATAAATGGGTAGAAAGCATGCCTATACAATCTATGTGATTTATTCGCTATTTGCTTCATATGTTTAACTTCATGAGTAGAAAGCCTGCCTATAGGAGTCACATGCACACACATCACTTAACTGGCCAAGGCATGCTATTTCAGGTATCTGCTGTACTAGTCTCCACTACTGTGTTTTCTTAGATAACATGACTATAGGGCATAGCAATACTATATTCTACTTACCTAGGTGCCATGCCTATAGGACTTCGAATGATTAATCTATACGTTGCCTCAATTATCATTGTACTGCTCATGCCTATGGGTTTAATAATCAGCTGCCCATATCGTTTGTATTGCTCATCTAGATAGCATGCCTATAGGGATAAAACTATATAAAATCAATGTCAATCGCCGACTATTAGATATCATACTTCTAGGACATTGTCACCTGCCTAATGAACTTGTCTATAAAATCAGCGTTGGTAGTTCAGGGTTCTGGAGTCGTTTCACTGTCTTTTGCGAACAATCTAGAAATCATGCCTATAGGTTTTTGTAATCTGCAAATCCGTAGCTTGTATATTGCTAAAATCGGAATCACTTAGAAACCATGTCTATAGGACTTATAATGATTTAATCTGTACGTTAGCCTAAAATGCAGCATTGCGTGTTTGATGTTGGAATCATATAGAGATCATGCCTATAGGACCAAAAGATTCTGAGTCTCAAGTTCGAAACGTTCTATTACTTAATCTGAAAATCAGTCTGCGTGCTTCTCTGTTTATGTGTGGAGGCTAATATGAGCCACTCTTTGCTATTATGTGCAATCCTCTTTGTTTTTGAATGCCCGATTAGTTTTATCATTTTTGAGCAGCCTAAGTAAGCCTAGAACCACCCAAATAGAGATCCAAAGCCTCCTGGACAATAGGCATGGGAAGGGTAGTGCACGCATAGGATGCGACTTGGAATTGAATTAGAACGCTTTAGGTAAACAATTTCAACATAGTAATCGGGTAACAGGAGATGATAGTCTGTGCCCGCTGAATAATATGAGAAAATTCTATCTAAAAGGAGTTGCAAACTATTATTTATTTTGCACGGGGTGATCCTTTAGGCTAAAATAATTAGGACCCCCCTTTCCTTTATACGCTTAGTCATTTAACATAGACCAATGTAGTGGTATCCTTATAATCATTAATATTAGTACTAATTCCCTTTGTGTTATAATAAAATTCTTTGAGTTTTTATATTTCTTTGTTTATTTGATCACCTAGCCTAATCCACATAGTTTTAAATTCGGCCGGGATCCACAGTTGTGGACCTCGAAGAGTGCCTAACACCTTCTCTTTGAGGTAATTTGAGCCCTTACCCGATCTTTGGTGGCGTTGACTAGTCAAATAGAGTTATTTGCATAATAGGTGCCCTAACGCACCTTAAAACCGTTAGGTGGCGACTCTTCTCTTTTAATACCCTCCCTTAAAAGAGTTCTCACACGTCGAAGCCCGATCTCGCGAGAAAAAGGGGCACGACAATGACCATTCCTCATTTTTGGCATTTTAGCGCCAAAAAATTGGAAATCATGCAGATTTTCAAATTTTCGTGTGCTATAGCCCACGCCTTCTGCATGGGCCCGGGCGACCAGACCTGGATCGCCAAATATTCTGTTGGCCCATCAAAAATGACCTAAGAAACAATAGTCACCGCGTCGCCATGACCGTTGCTCATTTTTTTGGTGTTTTAGGGCCGTAAAACTGGAATTCCGACTGATTCCTAGATTTTCGTGTGCTATAGCCCAGGCCTTCTGCATGGGACCGGACCCGGATAGGCTAAAATCTTGTCGGATCGTCAAAAGGAACAATGGTCAGTGCCTCACCGTGATCGTTCCTCTTATTTTGGCATTTTAGGGCTATAAAGCTGGAATTCTATCGGATTCCTAAATTTTCGTGTGCTATAGCCCATGCCTTTTGAATGCGCCCAAATGACCGGACCCGCATTGCCAAAAAATTTAGCCGGCCCAACAAAAATGACCTAAGGAACAATAGTCACCGCCACGGCATGACCGTACCTCATTTTTTGGTGTATTAGGGCATAAAACTGGAATTCCGCCCGATTCCTAAATTGTTTATACTATAGACCACGCCTTCTGCATGGGCCCGGACGATCGGACCCGGATCGCCTTAAATTTTTCCAGCCCATCAAAAACGACCTAAGGAACAAGAGTCACCGCCTCTCCATAATCGTTCCTCGTTTTTTGGAATTTTAGGGCTATAAAACTAGAATTCTGCCTGATTCCCATATTTTTTTGTGATATAGACCACCCTTCTGCAAGGGGTCTGGGCGACCGGACCCGGATCACCTTAAATTTTTGCAGCCCATCGAAAATGACCTAAGAAACAATAGTCACCACCTCGCCCGAGTGTTACTCGTTTTATGGCGTTTTAGGGCCATGAAATTGGAATTCTACTCGATTCTCAGATTTTCGTGTGCAATAGCCCACGCCTTCTGCAGGGGTCCAGGCGACCAGACCCTTATCACCTAAAATTTTGTCGGTCCATAAAAAATTACCTAAGAAACAATAGTGACCACCTCTCCATGACCATTTCTCATTTTTTGGCGTTTTAGGGCCATAAAACTGAAAATTTATCCGATTCCCAAATTTTTATGTCCTATAGCCCATACGTTATGCATGGCCCTAGGCAACCGGCCTTTCAAAAATGAACTAAGTAACTATAGTCACTACCTCTCCATGACATGTTACTCGTTTTTGGAGTTTTAGGGCCATGAAACTGGAGTTTCGCCCAATTCCCAAATTTTCATGTGCTATAGCCCACGCCTTCCGCATGGACCCGGGTGACCGGACCCGTATCGCCAAAAGTTTTACCGACCCGTCACAAATGACCTAAGAAAAAATAGCCACCTCCTCACCATGACTGTTACTCATGTTTTAGCATTTTAGGGCCATAAACTAGAATTCCATCAGATTGCTAGATTTTCGTGTGATATGCCCACGCCTTCTACATGCGCCTGGGTGACCGGAACTGAATTGCCAAAAACTTTTCCAGCCCATAAAAAATATCCTAATGAAAAATAGTCACCGCCTCTTCATGACCGTTTCTCGTTTTTTGCCGTTTTAAGGCCATAAAACTAGAATTTTGCCTGATTCCGAGAATTTTGTGTGCTATAGCCCACGCCTTCCACATGGGTTGGGGCCCCAGACCTGGATCGCCTAAAAAAATTTTGTACCATTAAATACGCCCTAAAGAACCATAGTCACCGCCCTTCCAGGACCGTAACTTGTTTTTTGGCATTTTACGGTCATAAATCTGGAATTCCGTTCGATTTTCAAATTTTCGTGTGCTATAGCCCATGCCTTCCGCATGAGCCCGGGCCCCCTAACTTGAATCGCCTAAAAAATTTTTGGGCCTTCAATAACGCCCAAAGGAACTATAGTCACCGCCCAACCATGATTGTTCCTCGTTATTTGGCATTTTACGGCCAAAAACTGGAATTCCGTCCAATTTCCAGATTCTTGGGTGCTATAGCCCACGCCTTCCGCATGAACCCGGGCCGTCAGACCCGGAACGTGTAAAATTTTTCTAGGCTATCAAATACGACCTAAGGAACCATAGTCACCGCCCCGCCATGACAGTTCCTCATTTTTGGAATTTACAGCCATAAAACTAAAATTCTACGTGATTCCCAAATTTTCGTGTGCTATATATAGCCCACGCCTTCTGCATGGGCCCGTGCCCCCTATCCCGGATCGCCTAAAATTTTTACGGGCCATCTAAAATGACCTAAGTAACCATAGTCACCGCCACGCCATGATCGTTCTTCATGTTTTGGTATTTTAGGTCCATAAAACTGGAGTTCCACCTGATTCCCAGATTTTCGTTTGCTATAGCCCACGTCTATCGCATGGGACAGGGCCTCCAGACCCAGATCGCCTAAAAAATTTTCGGGTCATCAAATACAAACTAAGGAACCATAGTCACCGCTGCTCCATGATCAATCCTTATGTTTTGGTATTTTACAGCCATAAAACTGGAATTCTGCTCGATTCTCAGATTCTCGTGCGCTATAGCCCACGCCTTTCGCATGGGCCCAGGCCTCTGGAGCCGGATCACCTAAAATTTTTCTGGGCCATCAAATACATCTTAAGGAACCATAGTCACAGCCCCTCCATGACCGTTCCTCATTTGTTAGCATTTTGTGGCCATAAAACTAGAATTTTTCCCGATTCCTAGATTTTCGTGTTCTATAGCCCACGCTTTTCGCATGGGCCCGGGCCCCCCGGACCCGGATTGCCTAAAACGTTTTTGGGCCATCAAATACGACCTTAGGAACCATAGTCATAGCATCGCCATGAGCTTTACTCATTTATTGGCATTTTAGGGCCATATAACTGGATTTCCGCCCTATTACCAGATTTTTATGTGCTACAGCCCACGGCTTCAGCAGGGGTCGAGGTGACCAGACCCGGATCGCCTAAAAGTTTTCCGGCCAATACAAAATGTCCTAAGAAAATATAGTCACTACCTCACCATGATCGTTCCTCGATTTGGCTTTTTACAGCCATATAACTGGAATTCTGCCCGATTCCCAAATTTCCGTGTGCTCTAGCCCACGCCGTCTGCATAAGCCCGGACAACTGGACTCTGATAGCCTAAAATATTGTTGACCCTTCAAAAAGACCTAAGGAATAATAGTCACCACCTCTCCATGACCGTTTCTCATTTTTTGCCATTTTAAGGCCATAAAACTAGAATTCCGCTCGATTCCTAGATTTTCGTTTGCTACAGCCCAAGTCTTTCGCATGGGCCCCGGACCCGGATCGCCTAAAACCTTTTCAGACCATCAAATACAAACTAAGGAACCATAGTCACCACTCCGCCATGACCAATCCTCATTTTGTGGCGTTTTACAATCAAAAAACTAGAATTTCGCTCGATTCTCAGATTTTCGTGCGCTATAGCCCACGCCTTCCGCATGGACCCGGGCCTCCGAACCCGGATCGCCTAGAATTTTTACAAGCCATCAAATATGACCTAAGAAACCATATTCACCACCTCTCCAAGAGCGTTCCTCATTTTTTGGCATTTTCTAGCCATAAAACTGGAATTTCGCCCGATTCCTAGATTTTCGTGTGTTATAGCCAACACATTCTGCATGGGCCTGGGACCCCAGACCCGGATCGCCTATAAATTTTTTGGTCCATCTAATACGACCTAAACAACCATAGTCACCGCCTCGTTATGATCGTTACCCGTGTTTTGGCGTTTTAGGATGCCATAAAACTGGATTTCCGCCTGATTACCAGCTTTTCATCTGTTATAGCCCACGCCTTCAGCAGGGGTCAAGGTGACCGGACCGGGATCGCCTAAAATTTTGCCAGCCAATAAAAATGACCTAAGGAACAATGGTCACTGCCTCGCCATGATCGTTCCTTGATTTGGCATTTTAGAGCCATATAACTGGAATTTCGCTCGATTTCCAAATTTTTGTGTGCTTTAGCTCACGCTTTCTGCATAAGCCCGGACAACTGGACTCGGATCGCTTAAAATATTTTCGGCCCTTTAAAATAGACCTAAGGAATAATAGTCACCGCCTCTCCATGACCGTTACTCATTTTTTGGTATTTTAGAGCCATAAAACTGCAATATTTAGGCCAGATCACCTAAAAATTTTTCGGGCCATCAAATATGACCTAAGGAACCATAGTCACTGCCACTCCATGACCATTTCTCATTGTTGTCATTTTGTGGCCATAAAACGTGAATTCCGCCTGATTCCCAGATTTTCGTGTGCTATAGCCCGAGCCTTCAACATGGGCTCAGGCCCCTATACCCGGATCGTCTAAAAACTTTCCAGGCTATCAAAAATGACTTAAGGAACCATAGTCACCACCCCGACATCCCCGTTCCTCATTTTTTGTCTTTTTACGACCATATCATATTTTCGTGTGTTATAGCCCACACCTTCCGCATGGGCCCGGGCCCCCGGAACCGGATTGCCTAAAAATCGTTTTAGGCCATCAAAGACCACCTAACGAACCATAGTCACCACCATGCCATGAACGTTCCTCGTTTGTTGGCATTTTACGGCCATAAATCTGGATGTTCGCTTGATTCCTAGATTTTCGTGTGCTATAGCCAACGCCTTCCGCATGGGCCCGGACCCTCGGACACGGATCATCTAAAATATTTTTGGTCCATCAAAAACAATCTAAGGAATCATATTCAGTGCCGCGCTATGACCGTTCCTCGTTATTTGGCATCTTACAGCCATAAAACTGGAATTCCGCCTGTTCCCAGAATCTTGTGTTCCATAGCCCACGCCTACCACATTGGCCCCGGACACGTATCGCCTAAAAATATTTTGGGCCACCAAAAACGAACTAAGGAACCATAGTCACCACACTGCTAGGACCGTTCCTCATTTTTTGACTTTTTGTGGCCATAAAATTAGAATTCCGCCCAATTCCAAGATATTTGTGTGCTATAGCCCACGCCTTCCGCATGGGCCCGGGACCCCTGACCCGGATCGCCTAAAAAACTTTTGAACCATCAAATACGACCTAAGGAACCATAGTGACCACCTCGCCATGACCGTTACTCGTGTTTTGGCATTTTAGGGCCATAAACTGGATTTCCAACCAATTACCAAATTTTCATGGGCAATAACCCACGCCTTCAGCAGGGGTCTAGGTGACCAGACCTAGATCGCCTAAGGAACAATAGTCACTGCCTCGCCATGATCATTCCTCGATTTGGCATTTTACAGCCATATAATTGGAATTCCACCCGATTCCTAAATTTTAGTGTGCTCTAGCCCATGCCTTCTGCATATGCCTGGACAACTGGACTCAGATCGCCTAAAATATTGTCGATGCTTCAAAAAAGACCTAGATTTTTGCCTGATTCCCAAATTTTTGTTTGCTACAACCCACGTCTTCCACAGGGGCCCGGGCCCCCGGACTCGGATCGCCTAAAATTCTTTTGGCATTTTACAGCCATTAAACTTGAATTCCGCTTGATTCTTAGATTTTTGTGCGCTATAGCACACGCCTTCCGTATGGGCCCGTGCCTCCGGATCGTCTAAAAAATTTTCGGGGCATCAAATACGACCTATGGAACCATAGTCATCACCCTGCCATGACCATTCCTCATTTTTTGGTGTTTTGTGGCCATAAAAATAGAATTCTGCCCGATTCCGATATTTTCGTGTGTTATAGCCCACGCCATTTGCATGGGCCCGGGCTCCCGGACCCGGGTCGCCTAAAATATTTTCGGACCATCAAATACAACCTAAGGAACCATAGTCACCGCCTCGCCATGACCTTTACTCGTGTTTTGGCGTTTTAGGGCCATAATACTAAATTTTCGCACGATTACCAGATTTTCATGTGCTATAGCCCACGCCTTTAGTAGGGTCAAGGTGACCGAAACCGGATCTCCTAAAATTTTGCCGGCCAATAAAAAATTACCTAAGGAACAATAGTGATTGCCTCGCCATGATCGCTCCTTGATTTGGCATTTTGGAGCCATATAACTGGAATTCTGCCTCATTACCAAATTTTCGTGTGTTATAGCCCAGGCCTTTTGCATAAGCTCGGACAACTGGACTCAGATCACCTAAAATATTGTTGAACCTTCAAAAAAGACCTAAGGAATAATAGTCACCGCATATCCATGTCTGTTACTCAGGTTTTAGCATTTTAGAGCCACAAAAGTACAATTCCGCCCCATTCTCCGCGTAGGCTAGGGCCCCTTGACCCGGATCGCCTAAAACATTTTCGGGCCATCAAATATGACCTAAGGAACCATAGTCATCGCCACGCCATGACCGTTTCTCATTTTTTGGCATTTTATGGCCATAAAATTGGAATTTCGCCAGATTCCCAGATTTTCGCGGGCTATAGCCCGAGCCTTCCGCAGTGATCCAGGCCCCTGGACCCCGATCGCCTAAAAAGTTTTCGGGCTATCAAAAATGACCTAAGAAATCGTAGTCACCACCCCGCCATGACCATTCCTCATTTTTTATCGTTTTATGACCATACCATATATTCGTATGTTATAGCCCACTCCTTTCGCATGGGTCCAGGCCCTCGGACCCGGATCACCTATAATTGTCCGTGCCATCAAAACTATCTAAGGAACCATATTCACCGCCCTGCCATGACCTTTCCTCACTTTTTGGCATTTTATGGCCATAAAACAGGAATTTCGCTTGATTCCCAGATTATCATGTGCTATAGCCCATGCCTTACGCATGGGCCTGGGCATCCGGACACGGATCACCTAAAAATCTTTTGGGTCATAAAAAATGACCTAAGGAACCATAGTCACTGCCACGTTGTGACCGTTGCTCGAATTTGGCATTTTACAACCATAAAACTGGAATTCCGCCTGATTCTCAAATACTTTTGTTCTATAGCCCACGCCTCTCGCATGGGCCCCGGACACGGATCGCCTAATAATTTTTTGGGGCACCGAAAATGAACTAACGAACCATAGTCACTACCCTGCTATGACCGTTCCTCGTATTTGGCATTTTGTGGCCATAAAACTAGAATTCTGCCTGATTCCCAGATTTTAATATGCTATAGCCCACGTATTCCGCATGGGCCCGGGTCCCCGGACCCGGATCGTATAGATTTTTTTCGGGCCATAAAATACGGCCTATGGAACCATAGTCACTGCCCCGCCGTGATCATTCCTTGTCTTTTGGCATTTTACGGCCATAAAACTGGAATTCCGCCTGATTCCTAGATTTTCTTGTGCTATCCCCATGCCTTCCGCATGGGCCCGGGCACCCGGATCCGGATCGCCTAAAATATTTTTGGGCCATCAAATATGACTTAATAACCATAGTCACCACCCCAACATGACTGTTCCTCATTTTTTGATGTTTTACGGCCATAAAACGTAAAGTTCGCCTGATTCCCTTTCGCATGGGCCCTGGCCCCCCGACCGGATCGACTTAAAATTTTTATGGCCATAAAAAATGACCTAAGGAACCATAGTCACTACCTCGCCATGACCGTTCCTCATTTTTTGGTATTTTGTGGCCATAAAACTGGAATTTTGCCTGATTCCTAGATTTCCGTGTACTATAGCCCACGCATTCCGCCTGGGGCTCCCGGACCCGGATCGCATAGATTTTTTTCGGGCCATCAAATACGACCTAAGAAACCATAGTCACCGCCCCACCATGATTGTTCCTTGTCTTTTGCATTTTACGGCCATAAATATTGGAATTCCGCTAGATTCCCAGATTTTCGTATGCTATCGCCCATGCCTTCCGCATGGACCCGGGCACCCGGATCTGGATCACCAAAAATGTTTCTGGGCCATCAAATACGACCTAATAAAAATAGTAACCACCTCGCCATGACCGTTTCTCATTTTTTGATGTTTTACGGTCATAAAACTGAAATTTCGCCTGATTGCGAGATGTTCGTGTGCATGGGCCCTGCCGCCCCGACCGAATCGCCTTAAAATTTCTATGGCCATCAAAAATGACCTAAGGAACCATAGTTACCGCCTCTCCATTACTGTTCCTCATTTTTTGGCATTTTGTGGCCATAAAATTGGAATTTCACCTGATTCCTAGATTTTTGTGTGCTATAGCCCAAGCATTCCTCATAGGCCCGGGCACCCGGACCAGGATCACATAGATTTTTTTTGGGCCATCAAATATGACCTAAGGAAGCATAGTCAACGTCCTCCATGATCGTTCCTTGTTTTGTGGCATTTTACGGCGATAAAACTGGAATTCCGCCCGATTTCTAGATTTTCGTGTAGTAGAGCCCACGCATTCCGCATGGGCCTGGGTCCCCGGACCCGGATCGCCTAAAATTTTTTTGGACCATATAAAATGACTTAAGGAACCATAGTCACTGCCTTCCATGACCGTTCCTCGTTATTTGGCATTTTACGTCCATAAAACTTGAATTCCGTTTGATTTTCAGATTTTTGTGTGCTATAGCGCACGCCTTATGCATGGACCCATGCCCCTAGACTCGAATAGCCTAAAAATTTTCTGGGCCATCAAAAATGATTTAAGGAACCATAGTCACCACCCCACCATGACCGTTCCTCATTGTTTGGTGTTTTACGGCCATAAAACTAGAATTTCGCTTGACTCACAGATGTTTGTGTGCTATAGCCCAGGCCTTCCGCATGGTCCCCGTCCACTAGACGCGAATCGCCTAAAAATTTTCGGGGCGATAAAAAATGACCTAAGGAAGCATAGTCACCACCCCGCCATGTCCATTCCTCATATTGTTGCGTTTTATTGCCATAAAACTGGAATTTCGCCTGATTCTCAGATTTTCATGTGCTATAGCCCACGCCTTCCGCGTGGGCCCGTTTCCTGGGACCCGGATCGCCTAAAATTTTTCTTGTCCATAAAAAATGACCTAAGGAATCATAGTCACTGCCCCGCCATGAACATTCTTCATTTTATGCGTTTCACGGCCATTAAACTAGATTTCCGCCTGATTCATAGGTTTTCGTGTGCTATTGCCCACGCCTTCCGCATGGACCCAGGCTCCTGGACCCGGATCGCCTAAAATTTTTTCGGGCCATTAGAAAATGGCCTAAGGAACCATAGTCATTGCCCCTCCATGACCGTTCCTCATTTTTATGCGTTTCACATCCATTAAACTAGAATTCCGCCTGATTCTCCGAATTTCGTGTGCTATATCCCACGCCTTTTGCATGGACCCAAGCCCCCAAACCTGCATTGCCTAAAAACTTTTTGGGCCCTAAAAACGATTTAGGGCACCATAGTCACCGCCCTGCCATGACCGTTCCTCGTTTCTTGTAGTTTTACGGGCATAAAACTGGGATTCCGCCCTATTTCCAGATTTTCGTGTGCTATAGCCCACGCCTTCCGCATGGGCCCGGCACCCGGATCGCCTAAGGTTTTTTCGGGCAATTAAAAATGACTTAAGAAACTATAGTGACTACTCCGCCATGACTGTTCCTCATTGTTTGGCATTTTACGTCCATAAAACTGGGATTCCGCCCGATTCCCAAATTTTTGTGTGCTATAGCCAACGCCTTCCGCATAGGCGCGGGTTCCCCGGATTCGGATCGTCTAAAATATTTCTTGTCCATCCAAAATGATCTAAAGAACCATAGTGACCGCCTCGCCATGACCGTTCCTCAAGTTTTGATGTTTTACGGCCATAAACTGGAATTCCGCCCGATTCCAAGATTTTCGTGTGCTATACCCACGCCTTCCACATGGTCCCAGGCCCCCGGACCCGAATAACCTAAAACTTTTTTGGGCCATCCAAAACGACCTAAGGAACCATTGCCATCGCCCCGCCATGACCGTTCCTCATTCGTTTGGCATTTTACGGGCAAAAAACTGGAATTTTGTCTGATTCCCAGTTTTTCGTGTGCTATATCCCTCGCCTTCCGCATGGGCCCAGGCCCCCGGACCCAGGCCTCCGGACCCGGATCGCCTAAAATTTTTTCGGGGCATCAAATACGACCTAAGGAACCATAGTCACCGCCCCGCCATGACCGTTCCTCATTTTTTTGCATTTTGTGGCCATAAAACTAGAATTCTGCCCGATTCCTACATTTTCGTGTGTTATAGCCCACACCTTCCGCATGGGCCCGGGCTACCGTTCCTCCGGACCCGAATCACCTAAAACTTTTTCGGGCCATCAAAAACGACCAAAATAACCATAGTCATCGCCCTGCTATGACCGTTCCTCCTTTTTTGGCATTTTACGGCCAAAAATACTAGAATTATGTCTGATTCCCAAATTTTCGTGTGCTATATCCCTCGCCTTCCGCATGGGCCCGAGCCCTCGGACCCGGATCGCCTAAAATTTTTTCGGGCCATTAAATACGACCTAAGGAACCATAGTCACCACCCCGCCATGACTGTTCCTCATTTTATTGTGTTTTGTGGCCATAAAACTAGAATTCCGCCCGATTCCTACATTTTCATGTGTTATAGCCCACGCCTTCCGCATGGGCCCGGGCTACACTGCTCCCGGACTCGAGTCGCCTAAAATATTTTTGGGCCATCAAATATGACCTAAGGAACCATAGTCACTACCATTCCATGACCGTTCCTCATTTTTTGGCATTTTGTGGCCATAAAACTGGAATTCCGCCAGATTCCCAGATTTCCGTGGGCTATAGCCTGAGCCTTCCGCATTGACCCAGGCCCCTGGACCCTGATCGCCTAAAATTTTCCGAACTATCAAAAACGACCTAAGAAATCATAGTCACCACCCCGACCTGACCATTCTTCATTTTTTATTATTTTACGACCATACCATATATTTGTATCTTATAGCCCACGCCTTCCGCATGGGCCCGGGCACTCGGACACGAATCACCTAAAGTTTTTCCTGGCCATCAAAAATAACCTAAGGAACCATAGTCACTGCCTCAATGTGACCGTTCCTCGTTATTTGGCATGTTACAATCATAAAACTGGAATTTCGCCCGATTCCTAGATTCTTTTTGTTCTAGCTCACGCCTTTTGCATGGGCCCCCGCCACCGGACCCGTATCACCAAATAATATTTCGGGCCACCGAAAACAAACTAACGAACCGTAGTCACCTCCCCGCCATGACCGTTCCTCGTGTTTGGCATTTTGTGGCCATAAAATTGGAATTTTGCCTAATTCCTAGATTTTAATGTGTTATAGCCCACACATTCCACATGGGCCCGGGTCCCCGGACACGGATCGCATAAATTTTTTTTGGGATATCAAATACAACCTAAGGAACCATAGTCACCACCCCACCATGATCGTTCTTTGTCTTTTGGCATTTTACGGCCATAAAATTGGAATTACGCCCGATTCCCTGATTTTTGTGTGATATCGCCCATGCCTTCCGCATGAGCCCGGGCACCCGAACCTGGATTGCCAAAAATATTTCTAGGCCATCAAATACGACCTAAAGAACCATAGTCACCGCACCACCATGACTCATATTTTGACGTTTTATGGCCATAAAACTGAAATTTCGCCTAATTCCCAGATTTTCGTGTGCCCACGCCTTCCGCATGTGCCTTGGCCCCCTGCCCGGATCGCCTTAAAATTGTTAGGGCCATCAAAAACGACCTAAGGAACCATAGTCACCGTCCCGACATGACTGTTCCTTGTTTTTTGGCATTTTTGTGGCCATAAAACTGGAATTTCACCCGATTCTCAG
Organism: Nicotiana tomentosiformis; assembly: GCF_000390325.3. Classification (NCBI taxonomy): domain Eukaryota; kingdom Viridiplantae; phylum Streptophyta; class Magnoliopsida; order Solanales; family Solanaceae; genus Nicotiana; species Nicotiana tomentosiformis. The sequence goes on along the minus strand of NC_090823.1, from coordinate 573,481 downwards.
ATTTTCGTATGCTATATAGCCCACGCCTTCCGCATGGGCCCAGGCCCCCGGACCCGGATCGCCTAAAAAATATTTGGACCATAACAAATGACTTAAGGAACCATAGTCACTGCCTGCCATGATTGTTCCTTGTTATTTGGCATTTTACGGCCATAAAACTTGAATTACGTTCGATTCTCAGATTTTCTTGTGCTACAGCGCACGCCTTACGCATCGGCCCAGGCCCCTGGACCCGATTCGCCTAAAAAATTTCTAGGCCATCAAAAATGATCTAAGGAACCATAGTCACCACCCCGCCATGACCGTTCCTCATATTTTGGCATTTTAAGGCCATAAAACTAGAATTCCGCTTAACTCACACATTTTTGTGTGCTATAACCCACGCCTTCCGCATGGTCTTGGGACCCGGGACCTGGATCATATAAAAAAATTTGGGCCATCAAAAACGACTTAGGGAATCATAGTCACTGCCCCGCCATGACCGTTCCTCGTTTCTTGGAGTTTTACGGCCATAAAACTGGGATTTTGCCCTATTTCCAGATTTTTGTGTGTTATAGCCCTCGCCTTCCGCATGGGCCCGGGACCCGGATCGCCTAAAGTTTTTTCGAGCAATTAAAAATGACTTAAGAAACCAGAGTGACTGCTCCGCTATGATTGTTCCTCATTCTTTCGCATTTTACGGCCATAAAACTGGGATTCTGCTCGATTCCCAGATTTTCATGTGCTATAGCCAACGCCTTCCGCATAGGCGCGGGGCCCTCTAATTCGAATCGTCTAAAAATTTTCCTAGCCATCAAAAATGACCTAAAGAACAATAGTCACTGCCTCGCCATGACCGTTCCTCATTTTTTGGCATTTTACGGCCATAAAACTGGATTTCCGCCATATTCCAAGATTTTCGTGTGCTATAGCTCACACCTTCCGCATGGACCCAGGCCTCCGGACCCGGTTCGCCTAAAAGTTTTTCGAGCCTTTAAAAATGACCTAAGAAACCATAGTCATCGCCCTGCCATGACCATTCCTCATTTTTTGGCATTTTACGGCCAAAACACTGGATTTCTGTCTGATTCCCAAATTTTCGTGTGCTATATTCCTCGCCTTCTGCATTGGCCTGGCCCCCAGACCCGGATCGCCTAAAAAAATTTGGGCCATCGAAATGACCTTAGGAACCATAGTTACCGCCCACCATGACCATTCCTTATTTTTGGTGTTCTACGACCATAAAAGAATTCTGCCCGATTCTTAGATTTCGTGTGCTAAAGCCCACGCTTTCCGAATAGGCCCGAGCCCCCGGATCTGGATCACCTAAAAAATTTTAGGACCATAATAAATGACATAAGGAACCATAGTCATTGCCTATCGTGACTGTTCCTCGTTTTTTGGCTTTTTACGGCCATAAAATTGAAATTCTGCCTAATTCCCATATTTTCGTGTGCTATAGGACACGCCTTACGGATGGGCCCGGGCTCCCTGACCCGGATCGCCTAAACTTTTTCGGGGCCATAAAAAATGATCTAAGGAACCATAGTCACTGTCCCACCATGACCAATCTTTGGTTTTTGGCATTTTACGAACATAAAACTAGATATCCGCCCAATTCCAAGATTTTCGTGTTCTATAGCCTTCGCCTTGCACATGGACCCAGGCCCCCGGACCTGGATCGCCTAAAAATTTTCCAGGCAATCTAAAATGACGTAAGGAACCATAGTCACCATCCCCATTAACATTCCTTATTTTTTGGCGTTTTGCGGCCATAAAACTGAAATTATGCCCGATTCCCAGATTTTTGTGTGCTATAACCCACGCCTTCGGCGTGGGCCTGGGCCCACGGACCCGGATCACCTAAAATATTTTTGGACCATCAAATACGAATAAAGGAACCATAGTCACCGCCCCACCATAACTGTTTCTCGTGTTTTAGCGATTTACAGCCAGAAAACTAAAATTTCGCCCGATTCCTAAAATTTCATGTGCTATAGCACACGCCTTCCGTTTGGGGTCGGGCCTCCAAACCCGGATCACCTAAAAGTTTTCTGGGCCTTAAAACACGACCTAAGGAACCATAGTCACCTCCCCTCCATGACCGTTCCTCGTTTTTTGGCGTTTTATGGCCAAACAATTGGAATTCCGCCTGATTCCCAAATTTTCGTGTGCTATGCCTTTCGCCTGGGCACAGGCCCCCGGACTCAAATCGCCTAAAAGTTTTTCGGACCTTCAAAAATGTCGTAAAGAACCATAGTCACCACCCAGCCATGACCGTTTATCATTTTTTGGCGTTTTACGATCATACAACTTGAATTCCACCGGATTCCCAGATTTTCGTGTGCTATAGCCCACGCCTTCCGCATGGGCCTGGCCCGGACCTGGATCGCCTAAAAAAATTTTGCGCCATCAAAAATGACCTACGGGACCATAGTCACCATCGTGCCATGGCAGTTCCTCATTTTTTGGCATTTTATGGCCCTCAACTGGAACTCTGCCCGATTCCCAGATATTCGTGTGCTATAGCGCACGCCTTCTGCATGGGCCCGGGCCCCCGGACCCGGATCGCTTAAAATTTTTTCTGTCCATTTAAATTACTTGAATATTTATTAATTACTCCTTTCAATTATTTTTATGATGACTTAATTACCTAAAATTATTATTTTGCATCTATAATACTTGCTTCAGATATTTTACTCTATTTTTTACAATTACATTATTATTTTTAGGCCATTTGCACAATCTTGCAATAATAGCCTGTATCTTGCAATTTTATTGCATTCGTCATTTTATTCAAGGTCAAAATATTATCTTATATTCTTATAATATTCTACTATTATTTTAAATTATTACTTTGCATAAATAGCATTATTTATAATTTATTTAAATATTTTATTTAAATTATTTTCCCTTAATTTCATATTTTAAAAAATCTGGCCCAAAATTAGGATTAATTTCGGACCATTAAGGTCCAAATAGACCCCTGGCCCAATAACCTCAGCAGCCCAAACGACCCAACCAAGTCCAAAAACCGCCCAACTCTTCTCAAATCTCAGTCGTTGATCAAAAATGATCAACGGCTCACAACACTCCTCACCACTCTCCTTATATCGCCTCACCCAAACCCTAATCCCCACTTTCTCTTCATCAGCCGCCCTCAAACACTCCTCCCTCCCACCGAAACCCTAGCCGCCCTCTCAATCTTCTTCGAATCCGTCTCAATCATTGATTCCTTTTGTGATTTTCTTACCTTTTATGTGTTAGCTCAGTATTACTTACAAGATTATGGTATTACTTAGTATTTGCCCCATTTATTGGCAAATATCAATATACGAATCAAGGGAGATCAGCTTTACTCTTCGGTATTTGGACGATATTACATCTATATACATTCATGGCAAGGCGATATGAAGCCGATTCACTAACACCTTTGGTCGATTCCTTGATTTCTGTCGAATTAGGGTTCGAAATTTTATACTTTTCCTTTTACCTGTTCCATTACTGATAGCATGTGGTACTTTATTTCCATAGTTATGTTTGATTGATTATTTTCCTTGTTTGTTTGCTTGATTCCTACTACTATATAAACCCCTCCCCTTTCCCCTTTGAGACAGACTTTTAATCACTGGGATTCACTAAAAATCGAAGTGATTACTCTATTGTTCTCTTATTCTCTTGTTCTATACTCTGACTCATGGCCGGTTGAAAGCCAATGCCACCGGAATTCGATTTTCAACTTTTCTTGGTGCAAGCACTGTCCGGGGTTGATTTGAGGCCCTTGAGAACTCTGACGCACTAAGAATATGGGTTCTTGCTCTCTGTTGACATTCAGAGCACTGTGGAATTTGTTCTTTCTTGTTTGTTTATTCAACTGATAACTAGTAAGTCTCTTGGCTTTATGGTTTCATTCTTCTGTGTTTATGTCCTGCATATTCACGCCTCTGAATTTCATGACATAAATGTGCTCTTAGACATCTCTGTGTGTAACTTTACTAGCATTGCACTCGTATTATGATCTGAATCTCTTTAGCATTTGGCCTTTTACTTAAAATCTCCACTTTTTGAGATATGTTATTTGAATATGCTTCACCTGAATAATTTAGACTCTCTTAAGTTCATTTAGCCTAATGTATTGGTACCTAAATGTCTACATTACTGTTTGACATGAGTTTGCTTTCCCACTCTACTTTGAATTCCTACAATGACTGCCTCACATCTGTAATGTGTGACTTGCTCCCCTGCTATTGTGTCACTCAGCATGTCTTTGGCTTACTTGATTCCGTATCCCTTTAGTAATTATTTGAGACTTTAGAGTAGCTATCTTAATTTGTGTTTCCTTACCGTGTTTGATACTGTTTTGCTTCACCATGTAAGTTAACATGTCTGTCTTTTGATTTGTGATGGATACTTAGCTTAATTTGGACCCTTGAGCTTTAAACTTTCTAAGTTAGTGCCCTACTTAGACCTATTTGGTATTATGCACTTTTGTATGTTAATCTTGTAATCTCAGAAAACTTGATTTTCTTTTTGACTCCCTCAATGTGTTTTCTGCCAATATGTTACTTCTTGCAAAGTGTTAAACCTGTAATAGCAACCTTCCTCTAAGTCTTGTTGACCCTCTTAAATAGCATGTTCTATGTTTTAGGCAACTTTGCTACGTCTACTTTCTAAAATACAAGTGTATCTCTCCAAATTCTGTCTCTTAATCATGGTTCTCTCACTCTCATTGGTTACCTACACTATTCTAAATCTATCATTCTTGGCCGGCTGAAAGCCAAGGCCACCAAGATTCTCACCATTGACCTCCCTAGTGTGAGCACTGCTCGGGGTCCATTTGAGATCCTTGTGAACTCTGACACACTAGGATTTGGGGTTCTTTCGCCACTCTCTTTACTACTGAGATTTTAGCTGTCTCTGACACTCAGTTCTTTCCTCATCCTATATACTGAATTTGTATACTAGGTTGTTTAAGTGACTTCTGTGTAATTCAATATTTGGGTTATATGTTGAATTTGTGGCTGTTTGGTTTGGTTTGAGTTCCTCTATGGTTTCTGGTCTGTGCTGATGAATATAGCCCCTTGTTGGGATCTGGGCATGCTATTTGTAAAGAAAGCGTTTGTTGAAGGCCCAGGTGATACTGGGTATCTCCTTTTGGGCCTACTATAGGCCTACTGCTATTGCTTGTATAATATGTTGTAATTACATTCATCATTGGGTATGTAATAATTTTGTAATAAACAATTGAGGGGTGTTAGTGAAATCGAGGAAATGGGTATACTCTAATGTTTTGCATGAAAGGGTAGAAAATATGCTTATAGGGTTTGTATGGTCTACTTATTGTCCAACATGCTATATATATGCCATTCAATTTCCATGTGCACTGGTAGAAATTATGCCATTAGGAAAATCACACACTCACACAACTTGCCTACTATCAAAGCATTAAGTACTTTATTTATTCATATGTCTACTGCTAGACAGCATGCCTATAGGAAATAAAAATGTCAATGACCATTCTTTCAATTTGCATATCTGCAGCATACTCATATGATACCATGCCTATAGGATTATACTAGCTTATGTTCTACTGATCTTCATCTAGAAATCCTGCCTATAGGACTTTAATTGGTTGATTTGCTATTGTTATCATACTGCTCACCAAGAAAACATGCCTATAGGGGCTAAGTATAAAAAATATCAGCTGCAATTGTTAATCGTCGGAAATCCTGCCTATAGAGTATTACTACTCGCTTTAAAGTGTTATTGCTGAACTTTCCAAACATTGTTTCATTGCTTAGCCATGCCACTATTATAAAGCATGCCCATAGGATCAAGCTGAGTAATTCTGAGTATTTCCAATGGTTATCACTGCTAACTACTGCATCACCTAGAGATCATGTCTATAGGTTTAATCTCTTATAACCTGCAGTTTCAATAATCAGCATGCAATACCAAATACCCCTAAACTGTATAGTTGTTTGGAAATCATGTCTATAAGTTTAAAGTGGCCCCTTGCATCTGAAACTGTCTGCACGTTTGAATCCAAGGTCACATAGACACCATGTCTATAGGGCTTAATGGCTTTAATTCGCCTTAGTTTCGAAATTGTCTAACACCTAATGTGAGAACCTGTTTTGCATGCATTTGTTGTTTAAGTGTGGAGGCTAACTTGAGCCCTTAACTGTATTTACATGAAGTCCAATTTGTTTTGTATGTCGCCTAGTTTTATCATTTTGAGCAGCCTAAGTAAAGTCTAGAACCACCCTAAATAGAGGTCCAATGCCTCCTGGACCATTGATACGGGACGTGCAGTGCACACATAGGGTACGACTTAGAATTGAATTAGAGCGCCTAAGTAAACAACTTTAACATAGTAATCGTGTAGCAGGAGATGATAGTATGTGCCCGCTGAATAATATGAGTAATTCCCCACCTCAAGGGAGTTGCGAAATATTATTTGTGTTGCACGGGGTGATCCTTTAGGCTAAAAAACTTAGTACCCCCCCCCCCCTTCTTTATACATTTAGCCGTCTAATATAGGTCGTCATAGTTATATCCTTGTAATTCTTATTTATCATTGTGTTATAATAAATTTCTTTGATCCTTACTCTCTTTGTTTATCTTGCCTATTTCTAATCCACATAATCTTAAGTTCGGCCACGACCCATAGTTGTGGACCTCGAAGAATGCCAAACACCTTCTCTTGAGGTAATTTGAGTCCTTACCCGATCTTTGGTGGCTTTGACTAGTAAAAGAGAGTTATCTACATAATAGGTGCCCTAACACACCTCAAAAACCATTAGGTGGCTACTCTTCTTCTTTTAGCATCTCCCTCCCATCCAAAGGAGTTGTCACAATGTCGAAATCCACTTTCGCGAGAAAACGAGGCGCGACAGCATGGCAACTCTGCTGGGGATCATACTTAGGCTCTTACCATAATGAACTTGGCTTATGTCAATTATTTTCTTTGTTATAAATGCATATGCCTTCCCTGCTCCACCTTTATTTGTTTAAATTTGTTATAACATGCACATCCCATTCCCGTTCGCCATTATTTGCTATGACTGCTCTTCGTTTTGTTTAAAGACTACTATATCATGCCTCTCCCATCCCTACTACTTTACTTGCTTTATTACATTCTCGCATATATTCCACGAACTAACTTCTTCCTTTGTCTTTATTTCTTATGTTTTTCATGTTTTAACTTATTACCATATTTACTGCTTTTACATATTTATCATGCAAATACTAGACAATGTGTTATTATCTCTGCATGCTCCACATCATACTCCACTCGTGCCAATTATCAACATAGCGGCACTTTATGATTGTCCGCGCTCTTCCAGAATTACCTTTTTAAATCGAAAAGGCTTATTTGCAGTAGACTAGTCGATCAGTGGTGCAGTCGACGGTCCCATGCCTTTCCCTCTCTAGTTGTCCACTTGAGAGTACCAGTCTAGACCATTCTAGAAACCTTACTCCAACATGAAATGTACATGCATCATGCTAAACCTAGTACGGGTTGAAGCGTTATTAACGTAACAACCTGCTAAGATGAACCTCGTCCAAAGTCCGACGGGATTTCCATAATCCCAAATGGACGCTATCATACTATGCGCATTACTTGGAGAAAAATATACCAACATGGTGATCATTATTGCGTAAACATTTTTGGCATAAATGAAATGGCATCAATTTTTTCCAAGTCTACGCGTCGCTTAGGTCTACCTTGGGCACAATGAGGTCCCCAAATTAGGACGCAAATTACTAGTTGACCCCTCCACTGGACCTTTACCACTGAAATCTTCTTAGACCTCAACCGACAGACCTGCCTGCCAACAATAGCAACTGGCTCCTCCTCATAACCCAATCTCTCATCTAGCTGAACTGTGCTGTAATCTAACACATGTAACCAGTCGGCATGGTACCTCCGGAGCATAGTTACGTGGAAAACTATATGAACTCCCGATAGGCTGGGAGGTAAAGCAAGCCTGTACGTAACCTCTCCACTTTGCTCCAACACCTCGAATGGATCGATGAACCTCGGACTCAGCTTGCCCTTCTTTCCGAACCTTATGATACCCTATATTAGCGAGACTTTCAAGAGAACCTTCTCGCCCACCATAAATGATAAATCACACACCTTCTTATCCGCATACCTCTTTGTCTAGATTGAGCTGTGTGAAGTAGCTCCCGAATCAGCTTTACCTTATCTAAGGCATCCCTTACCAAATCTGTACCATAAAACCTCACCTCGTCGGGCTCAAACCAACTGACGGGGGAACGACATCGCCCACCATACAATGCCTCTAATGGAGCCATCTCGATGTTGGACTGATAATTGTCATTATTATAGAACTCGACCAAAGGTGTATGTTAAAGTTTCGTCGTAAATCGACGTAAGTTCGGGAATGAGATTATTATGAGGTTATAAGCATTATGCTATTTCAAACAAGTGATGAGTAAATTCGTGAAGGTGAGAGGGTAAGCGGATCGAAGAAAAAGAGTTTCGTCAAAGTTTGACATGTTGGGATAAAATACTACCCGAGCTAAAATACCCGATATTTATGGACTAGTGCTATACAAGGTACCACATAACCATGATAGTAAGGTTTATAAGGTGTGTTAAAAGTGAGTAGTATTTTATGTAATTTGAGATAATTCTTAATTATGTGGATAATCGGGTAATTGTTTATTTTAGTGGGAGATTAACAATTAATTAAGGTGTTGGTGGTTAATTGGTTAAGAATGGGTAAACATCAACGTGGCAGGAAGCCACCCCAATATATATGACTCTTAAAACATTATTGAGTAGGTGGCAAGACTAAAGATTAAGGATATGAGGTTAAGCCACCACATAAAGTGGGCCCCACATCATAAGACATCTCAAAAACTTAAGAGTCATTCAAAGTAACGTGAATCTTCAAATTCAACCCACTTATAAGACTTCTCTAACTTGGTAACGTGAGAACTATAGCATCTTCAATAAATTCAACATGATTTCATAGCATCTTAAGCAACGTGAGATTTTGCAATTATAAGGGAGTACGGTGCAATCTTTCTCAAGAATATCATACGGATTTTTCCCTACTCCGATATTGCCGTTACGTGTTGTCGCAATTGACATGTGGTAGAGGGATTTTCAAGAGAGTCGACTCAGGTATGTTAAGGCTAAGACCTTCCTTCATTTTGGCATGATCTCGTAATTACATGCATTTGATAACGAGGTATAAAGAGAAGTTCATACTCGTGAATTTATATACATTATCCTAGTCTCATAAATTATAGTATTCTCCTTATCGGAACTTCATATTTAATTAAGTATTGTCTTCTTCCAGTCAAGAGAGCAAAGAGCCTTTATATACAGTATTATAGTATTTTTATTACCATCGAGCTATAATCGATGGGCAGGCCCCTATTGGGCAACCTCTGATCATATGGTAAGTTATATACCAAGCCTACTGCGGTCGAGCACCTATGAGCGAGCCCAGTAGGCCGAGATATAGAGCCTAGTATGGCCGAGCGCCTATGAGTGAGCCTACTACGGCTGAGCCATTGTATATATACCGAGACTTATAGGGCCGCATGACTTTGTGAAACATGTTTTAATATCGCAAACACTCTTTTAATATTCCTTACTAACTTGCTTACCTTTTGCTTTTTCTTTCTTTTGATTATTCCCATTCCCAAAGGTTGGTTCGTGCATACTGGCATCTTCTCAAGAACTGGACCGTTGCACTATCCCGGGCCTGCCGAGTTCCTCGGTAGCCTGGAAAATTAGCATGAATTACTTTAAAAAATAGTTTTGGGCATTTGAGACATTTTTCAGTATTCTGTTTTGAAATAATTGCTAGAGCCATCGAGCCACACTTGTTGACGTTTTTAAGATTTTTTTTAATGCATTACTGCTTTTCGTATTTATTATTATTTTTACATTTTTCTTTTCAGCATTATTATTACCTATCCCGATGAACCTACGACTGTGATATGTAATAAGACAACGCAACATGAGTATAGTGATTCAGTCAATCATTACTGACAACGTCGCCAATTTAAACAGCGATTTGATGAAAGCCATGTGTGAAACCTTCAAGATCAAGCATAGGAACTCCATGACATACAGACCGCAAATGAACGGAGCTGTAGAAGCCGCCAACAAGAACATCAAGAAGATACTGAGGAAAATGGTAGATTATTATAAACAATGGCACGAGAAACTGCCATTTTCTCTCCTCGGGTATCGTACCACGGTTCGCACATCAACTGGGGCAACTCCCTACTTATTGGTTTATGGTACTGAAGCGGTTATTCCTGCCGAAGTAGAGATCCCTTCTTTAAGAATTATACAAGAAGTCGAGCTCAGCAATGCAGAATGGGTACAGAGCCGCTATGAACAACTGGCTCTCATTGATGGAAAGAGATTGAATGCAGTATGTCACAGTCAACTCTACCAAAACAGAATGACAAGAGCTTTCAACAAAAAGGTCAGACCAAGGAAATTCACACCGGGGCAGTTGGTGCTAAAGCGGATCTTCCCACATCAGGATAAAGCCAAGGGAAAGTTCTCACCCAACTGGCAAGGTCCCTACATGGTTCATCGAGTATTAACAGGAGGAGCACTCATACTTATAGAAATGGACGGAGAGATTTGACCAAAACCTATCAACTCAGACGTAGTCAAGAGATACTATGTTTATGATTGTCTACATTTCTTCACTTGATGTAACTAAACTATGCTTGACCTGATTCCCGTTTAAGAGGGGATACGTAGGCAGCCCTGTGGGTTTGGTCACATCTTAATAAAATCTTCGTTTTCCCCATGATCAGAAATTGGGGCAAGATCGCAAGTTCAGCCATCTTCGTCATATGCGGAACAACCAAAAGTATTGCTAGAAGTGTGCATTTAAACTAGGGTAGAATTTTGAGGGGGGGGGGGGGCTAAAAATTCTAAGGCAAGGAGGTCGCAATGTATCTAAAATGTGTCACAATCACCGGTTCATCTAAATTATTTGATGTCGCATACTACTACATTTCAAATGACTATATTTATCAAATGCATTGCATATGTTTTGAAAATTTTGTTTCTATGACAGCCAGATGTTGCCCAAGGTAACTCGAATAGGATCCCAAAACGGGAGCAGAGGCCGAGCAAGAAGACAAAAGCACGAACCGACCTTCCCCCACAAAACTCACTATTTTTCTTTGGATGCAGACACGATAAAACAACATTAGCTATAGATACGTCAAGTCACTACCTTCATGATGACAAATTACCTAGCGCAAACACCTCCAGCTAAGAAATACTTTACTTTCTCACCATTACTCATCGTTCTCTTGCATAAGGCTAAGCATTGCCTTTCTTCGCATGAGACTAAGTATTGCCTCTTCTTCTTGCATGAGGCTAAGCATTTCCTCCCCAATTACATAAGGCTAAGCATTGCCTTTCCCTGCATGAGACTAAGCATTGTCCCTTCTTCTTGCATGAGGCTAAGCATTGCCTCTCTAATTGCATAAGGCTAAGCGTTGCCTTTCCTTTCATGAGACTAAGCATTGTCTCCCTTCTTTACATGAGACTAAGCATTCTCCTCTACTTGCATGAGGATAATCATTGCCTCCCTAATTCCATGAGACTAAGCATTGCCTCCCTAATTGCATAAGGCTAAACATAGCCTTTCTCTGCATGAGACTAAGCATTGTCTCCTCTTCTTGCATGAGGCTAAGAATTGCCTCCCTAATTGCATAAGGCTAAGCACTGCCTTTCCCTGCATGAGACTAAGCATTGTCTCATCTTCTTGCATGAGGCTAAGCACTGCTTTTGCCTGCATGAGACTAAGCATTGTTTCCATTTCTTACATGAGGCTAAGCATTGCCTCCCTAATTGCGTAAGGCTAAACACTGCCTTTTTCTGCATGAGACTAAGCATTGTCTCCTCTTCTTGCATGAGGCTAAGCACTGCCTCTTTAATTGCATAAAGCTAAGCACTGCCTTTCCCTACATGAGACTAAGAATTGTCTCCTCTTCTTGCATGAGGCTAAGCACTGCCTCCCTAATTGGATAAGGCTAAGCACTGCCTTTCCCTGCATGAGACTAAGAATTGTCTCTTCTTCTTGCATGAGGCTAAGCACTGCCTCCCTAATTGCATAAGGCTAAGCACTGCCTTTCTCTATGATGTTGGTTGTTCAAGCCATGAGTGCATTGTGACATTGAGTCGGTTTTTGAGGTTAGGATTGTTGTGAGCATGTTGTCTTTGTTCGAATATGTTTAAAGAAGGGCATAAGAAAAGGGAAGTGTGTTGATGCATAGTCTAGAGCCTAATTGTAGCAAATAACCACGGTCATAGGTGCAGTGTGCTTTGAACGATAAGAGTTTAATTTTGTTTCGTCTACTATATGATGGTTTGTTCGAGGACGAACAAAGGTTTAAGTGTGGGGTAGTGATGTTTGGCATATTTCGATATGTGTTAATGTTACTTTACCCATGCTTTAACCACTTTTTGATGTTATTTAATCTTTAAAACACCCAACATGGTGTAATTATTGGTTTGATGACTAATTAAGTTATGTGTGACGATTTAAGGTGTTCGGAGTGCAAAATATGAAGAAAAGGTGGTTTAGCTAGAGGAAGAAGGGTTGGATGCGTCGCATCCAACCTAGGAAAACATCATCCTGCATGCAACCTTAGCAGTGAAGTTGTGCCATCGCGTCCGCCATCGCATGCGAAGCTGAGAAATAGAGGACAAGGTGGATGCGTCGCATCCACCTTCGCAGGCAAAAATTGAAATGGAGGACAAGGTGGATGCGTCGCATCCACCTTAGCATCAATTCCTGAAGCCGAATTGGACTAGGAATGGGAGAGCTTTGGCCCACGACTTTTGTACGCAATATATAAGCTAAAAACGCCTCTTTTAGGTTAGCGAACATATTGGGAATAGAAAAAAAGCCACGACAAAGCTGTGAAGGCCGGAATTCATCAAGTTTCATCTTTCTCCCACCAAACTTAGTAATTTTTATGTTTCTTTATATGATTTGTTGTTTGGCTACCATGTCTATGTGGAGCTAAACTTCACGTTCTAGGGTTGTGGTTCTTTCATGAATATTGTTATTCGGATATTGATTTTGACTTCTTGATTTATCATATTAGTTTATTTATTCAATCTTGCACTTAATTATTTAATTGCTTGATCACCAATTGAATATTATCTACGAATCTAGAATTGAACTCGAAAGTGGGAATTCTATATTGCATATAGGATTGAATAGGGCAAGTTCTTGAACTCGGGCATCGGGGAACGGATTCGTGGTTAGGATAGACATATACCTAATTACCTTGCTTGGTTGATTTACAGGAATTATAAATGCGTTCTTGTTGATTCTAACTCCATAGACATATAGGCGTTAGGTTAGCTTGAATAGGCGAGTAAGAACTCGATAGATTCTTATGAGCAATATTAACCCTGTCAACCAATAAGCTAGATAAATTAGTCGGTCAATTCAATTGAAGAATACAATAGGATTGTTAGATAGACCATAACCCTAGATCGTTTTCATTACATTGATATCATTAAAATCTGTTCTTCCTCTGTTCAAAGTTTATTATTTATATTTTTCTTATTTAATTAGTTAGAATAAAATATTTTTAGATTTAATTCTTATTTAGATAATTGGGATAGTCTAATTTAGTTAATAGTTAATCATAAGTCCTCGTGGGTTCGACATCCGACTTTTAGTCACTTTATTACTTGACGACCGCGTATACTTGCGTGAGTGTGTTTGGTCGCAACAAGTTTTTGGCGCCGTTGCCGGGGACTTAGAAATTAGCTACGTGACTAAGTTAAGCTTTTATTAGATATTTGTTTTCAAGTTTTAATTTTCAGTTTGCCTGGTTTGTGTCAACGCAGGGTTTACTCTCGAATGCAGAGGAGTAGAAGTGCAAACAACCTCATTCCTCTTGATCCAGAAATCGAACGAACATTACATAGAGTGAGAAGGGAACACGAAGCTAGAACGAGAATAGAAAGAGATTTGGACATCGCAATCCAACCACAGCCAATAGATATGGCAGGCAATGAAGAGCGTCCGGTAATCGAAGCCGCAAGGCCCAATCTTGCGAATATGACTCAGGCTATTGTGAAGCCTGATATCACTGGGCATTTTGAACTCAAACAGTACATGGTACAGCTGATTCAGTCCACAGGACAATATGTGGGTCTATCTCATGAGGACCCGCAGAGGCATATTCAGAACTTCTTGGAAATCACGGACACTTACAATTATCCGAACGTCTCCAAGGACTATGTCAGGCTGACACTATTCCCTTTTTCACTGTTGGGGGAAGCTAAAGAATGGTTGCAAAAGGAGCCCGCGAACTCTATCCACACTTGGGATGATCTAGCAAGGAAATTCCTGATCAAGTTTTTCCCAACTAAGAAGACAAAGTCGTTGAGGAGCCAAATTCTTGGGTTCCAACAACGGGATGGCGAGACACTTCGTCAAGCTTGGGAAAGATACAAGAAACTACTCAGAGACTGCCCGCATCATTGTCAAACTGATGAGGTATTGGGTCACACTTTTGTTGATGGGTTAGATGAAGCATCAAAGATGAATCTTGACTCAGCTTGTGGGGGTAGTTGCATGGCAAGACCGTATAGTGAAATACAACTCCTGCTAAATAATTTCACTGCTAATGACCATAATTGGCAAGGAGAGGGGGATTCACGAAGGGTAATTAAACAGAAGGCCGCCGGTTTGATTGAGCTTGATGACTTTTCCGCCATGAGAGCCGATATAGCAAAATTGGCAAATCAGATGAATAGAATGACAACACAACAAATGCAACATGTACAGCAGATGTCTATTTGTTGCGAACTATGCGGAGACAGTCATATGATTGACATGTGCCCCACGAATCCTGAATCTATATACTATGTGGGACAACAAAACAGAGGTCCTATGAATCAACATGCGCAATATGGGAACACTTACAACCCAAACTGGAGGAATCATCCTAACTTCTCATGGGGCGGGAGTCAACAGAATCAGTATAGGCCTCAAGGGAATTTTACTCAACCTCAGAAGCCACCCCAACAAATGGAAGAAAGTACGAATGACTTGCTGAAAAAGTTGTTACTAGACAATCAACAGCTCAGGACCGATTTCAGAAATCTTGAGAGGCAAATGGGGCAGTTAGCAGCAAACCAAAATACTAGACCTACAGGCTCACTTCCCAGTGATACAGAGAAGAACCCTCAAATTAATGCAGTTACACTTAGAAACGGGAGGGAACTAGAGGAAGTGCCAAGGAAGATAAAAGAAAAACCTATACCTGGGGGGAGTTGACACCTAAGGCAACACAAGAGTCAAAGGAAGATGATGCAAGTTCAGAGCGAATGGAGGTTACAAGGCCACCACCACCTTTCCCCCAAAGATTGCAGAAAAGGAATGACGATCGCATGTTCAACAAATTTCTCTCCATGTTGAGTCAGGTTCAATTAAATATTCCATTAGTGGATGTACTTCGTGAAATTCCAAAGTACGCTAAGTACATAAAAGACATAGTGGCTCATAAGAGGAAATTGACTGAGTTCGAGACGGTTGCACTTACTGAGGAGTGCACATCAAGGGTCCAAAACAAGCTTCCCCAAAAGCTTAAGGACCCTGGCAGCTTCACTATTCCAGTACAAATCGGTAATATTAACGTGGGACGTGCTCTGTGTGATTTGGGTGCAAGCATAAATCTGATGCCGTTATCCTTGTTTAAGCAATTAGGTCTGGGAGCTCCGAGACCAACCACCGTGATGTTGCAATTAGCTGATAGGTCCATAGCCTACCCTGAAGGAGTGATTGAAGATGTGCTGCTGCAAATTGGAAAATTCATCTTCCCAGCTGACTTCATTATTCTAGACTTCGAGGCTGATGAACAAGTTCCAATCATATTGGGAC
This sequence comes from Nicotiana tomentosiformis, assembly GCF_000390325.3. Lineage (NCBI taxonomy): Eukaryota > Viridiplantae > Streptophyta > Magnoliopsida > Solanales > Solanaceae > Nicotiana > Nicotiana tomentosiformis. The sequence continues at coordinate 557,561 of NC_090823.1, read as the reverse complement.
GACCTCTCTTGGCTACTGGCGATGCAATAATTAAAGTGAGAGAAGGGAAAATGATTATGAGAGTGGACAACGAGGAGGCAGTCTTCAATGTCTACAAAGCAATCCAACTCCCCCGCCACTATGAGGAGCTCTCTATGATATCTGTGGTGGAGGTGGATGAGAAACTTCTTAACACGAGTGTATATCTAGGCGACTGTTTAGAAAAAGCAATCATGCTATTTGATAGCTTGGAGATGGATGATGAGGTTGAGGAGATAAAGGGAATCCTAGATACATCATGTGGTTACATGCAAGGAATAATCCCGTTTGAGCCCCTGAATAGGCCAAGTGGCCCCCCACCAAAGCCGTCAATTGAAAAAGCTCCAAATTTGGAACTTAAACCCCTACCCCCTCACCTTCAATATGCTTATTTGGGAAGTTCTGACACTTTACCTGTTATTATTTCTGCTCACTTGTCTAAATTACAGGAAGAAAAGCTATTAAGGGTGCTACGTGAGCACAAGCGAGCAATTGGGTGGACAATGTCTGACATTAAAGGCATTAGTCCAGCTTTCTGCATGCACAAAATCCTCATGGAGGACGGACACAAGCCGAGTGTAGAACACCAACGCCGACTAAATCCAATCATGAAAGAAGTGGTAAGGAAAGAAGTGATTAAGTGGCTTGATGCAGGTATTGTATTTCCAATCTCTGATAGTAAATGGGTAAGCCCCGTTCAATGTGTGCCGAAGAAAGGGGGGATAACCGTAGTAGTTAATGAAAATAATGACTTAATTCCGACAAGAACTGTAACTGGATGGAGAATTTGCATAGATTACAGAAAACTAAACAATGCCACCCGGAAAGACCACTTTCCCCTGCCTTTTATTGACCAAATGCTTGATAGATTAGCTGGCCAGGAATACTACTGTTTCCTGGACGGTTATTCGGGGTATAATCAGATTGCTATAGCCCCAGAAGACCAAGAGAAAACTACATTTACATGTCCTTATGGCACGTATGCGTTCAAGAGAATGCCCTTCGGTCTTTGTAATGCACCTGCGACTTTTCAAAGGTGTATGATGGCTATTTTCACTGACATGGTTGAAAGATATGTAGAAGTATTCATGGACGATTTTTCTGTGTTTGGATGTTCTTTTGATAGTTGTTTGATGAACCTTGATAAAGTGCTAGCTAGGTGTGAAGAGACGAACTTGGTGCTAAACTGGGAAAAGTGCCATTTCATGGTACGTGAAGGTATAGTTTTGGGGCACAAGGTTTCAAAAGATGGTCTACAGGTGGATAAAGCAAAGGTGGAGACGATCGAAAAATTGCCCCCGCCGACATCCATAAAAGGCATTCGCAGTTTCTTGGGTCATGCAGGTTTTTATCGTCGTTTCATTAAAGATTTTTCAAAAATTTCTTCCCCTTTGTGCAGGCTTCTAGAGAAAGACGTTACCTTCAAGTTTGATAATGCATGTCTGAAAGCATTTGAGGAGCTGAAGGGAAGATTGGTGACTGCACCAATTATCATTGGCCCCGATTGGGCACAACCATTTGAGTTGATGTGCGATGCAAGTGACATAGCAATTGGAGCGGTGTTGGGGCAAAGGAGGGATAAAATCTTTCACTCCATTTATTATGCAAGCAAAACTATGAATCCAGCTCAGATGAATTATACAGTGACTGAAAAGGAGTTGCTTGCAGTGGTGTGGGCGTTTGACAAGTTCAGATCCTATCTAGTGGGAACCAAAGTCATCGTCTACACAGATCATTCAGCTATCAGATACCTATTTGAAAAGAAAGACGCCAAGCCGAGGCTGATTCGTTGGGTCCTCCTCTTGCAAGAATTTGACTTAGAGATCCGAGATCGAAAAGGGACAGAAAATCAAGTGGCCGATCATTTATCCAGATTAGAGAGCCGGAACCATGTAGCTGAAGGAGGGTCAATTAAAGAAACATTTCCGGATGAGCAAATATTGGCAATCACCTCAGGTGAAGCCCCATGGTATGCAGATTATGTGAATTTTATCGCAAGTGGGGTAACACCACTAGAGTGGACAGCTGACAATAGAAGAAGATTCCTACATGATGTAAGGTTCTACGTGTGGGATGAGCCATTCCTATATAGGCAGTGTGCAGATCAGTTGGTGAGAAGGTGTGTTCCTGAGGAAGAGATGAAGGCTATACTACATGACTGCCATGCGTCACCATATGGAGGTCATCACGGCGGGGATAGAACCGCCCAAAAAGTGCTACAATCAGGTTTTTATTGGCCAAAATTGTTTAAGGATGCACATGCCTTCGTTAAAAATTGTGATAGATGCCAAAGAACTGGAACTATCACGAGGAAGCACGAGATGCCCTTGCAAAATATACTGGCGGTAGAACTTTTTGATGTTTGGGGGATTGATTTTATGGGACCATTCCCATATTCTAACGGACACAGATACATCTTGGTGGCGGTCGACTATGTTTCTAAGTGGGTAGAGGCCATAGCTCTTCCTACTAACGACGCAAAAGTTGTGGTAGGCTTTGTAAAGAAGCACATCTTCACACGTTTTGGGACCCCAAGAGTGTTGATAAGCGACGGGGGAACTCACTTTTGTAACAAACTGCTGAATAATATTCTTGCAAAATACGGAGTCAAGCACAAAGTTTCTACTGCCTATCATCCCCAAACGAGTGGTCAAGTAGAAGTTTCCAACAGAGAGGTCAAGCAGATTTTGGAAAAGACAGTAAGTATGAATAGAAAGGACTGGGCCGGGAAGCTGGATGACGCATTATGGGCATATCGCACTGCGTACAAGACCCCAATAGGCACTTCTCCGTACAGGTTGGTTTATGGGAAGGCCTGCCATCTGCCCGTCGAGCTTGAACACAAAGCTTATTGGGCGATTAAAAAGCTAAATATGGAGATGGACTTGGCCGGTGAAAAGAGATTGCTACAACTCGACGAGCTTGATGAGTTTCGATTGCATGCGTATGAAAATGCCAAATTGTATAAAGAGAAGACAAAAAGATGGCATGATAAGCATATCCAACATCGTGAGTTTGAACCAGGTCAACAAATTCTACTGTTTAATTCAAGGCTAAAGCTTTTTCCAGGAAAGCTTAAATCTCGATGGTCGGGTCCGTTTGAAGTGGTTAGTGTGAAACCTCATGGTGCGATAGAATTGTGTGAAAAGGGGTCCAATACGACATTCTTGGTAAATGGCCAAAGAGTAAAACACTATTGGGGTGGTGACATTGCACGTCACAAGACCACAATGGACTTAGTGGAGGCATGAAGAACATGTTGCGTCGTGCCGCGACGTTAAATCAGGCGCTTCTTGGGAGGCCACCCAAGTTAGTTAGTTTTTTTCGTAGGACATAGATTTTATTCAAGAAAACGAGGCGGATGCGTCGCGTCCCCTCAGCAAAGCAAAAAAAAATTGACGGGCCAATTGCTCAAGGCAGTGAAGTCTGCCTATCGCGCCCGTATCGCGTCCGAAAATTTTTTGAAGGAAAACGAGGCGGATGCGTCGCGTCCCCCTCAGCAAAAAAATTGACGGACCAATTGCAAAAAAAAAAAAAAAAAAATTTTGACGGGCCAATTGCTCAAGGCAGTGAAGTCTGCCTATCGCGCCCGTATCGCATCCCAAAATTTTTTAAGGAAGACAAGGGGATGCGTCGCGTCAAAGCTCGCACGCACAGGTAAGTAATATATATTTTAACACATCTTAAGATAACCTATTCGAACAAAAACGTTTCTTGCGACGCATCCACTCGTCTCGTTTTGGCGACGCCTACGAACGCAGAACAGAATTCTCTCATCGAAATTGTATCGCAATAAGATCAAACGCGACAGGTACGCATCATCCTCTTCGTTCTTCCGTTGGCTTCTCTCCAAATTCGTCTCTCCTCCCTCCTTCAATGGTAGCAACAAGTAGGTTTTGCAATTTCAAGATTTTTAGGGCTGTCGTTCTTGGTAGTTGTAATGGTTGAGAGATGATAAACTATAATTCCCTTCATCTCGTCCAACTTTGGGAGGGTAGTTGCACTGCTCAACTGATAGAATGAACTAGGCACACTTGTTGCATACCACATGTTCGACGAATTGTCCCTGAGAAAAATTTAGGCGTCGGTGAAGTCTGAGTAACCGAGCAACATTGGTGTATGCTTGAGAATAAGTGTGGGGTCGAGTGAGGGGCTATGTGAAATTGAGTTTTTGAAGAAAGTTATCACATACTTGCTGAAAGTCATGAGCTACAATTCCATGAAGAGTGAATGGCATGACTTTACAAATAAATTGAAGTCTGCAAGCTGTCGCAATTGCTTTCAGGCTGAACTTCGCTGTTTCATCTGCTAATTGTTGAATTCTTTGCATTGCAGGTACTTAGATTCGTAAAATGACAGCAGCGAGTAAACCATCCAAGAAACAAGACAAAGATGGTAACAAACAACCGCCCAAAAAGCCTACCGGAAGGGCAGCGGGCGGTCCAAATCCACAGAAAAAGAGGAAGCGGACGGAGAAGGAAATGGAACTGCTGCCTAGGCAGTTAAGTGATGATTCAGAGCAAGAGGAGGAGGAAACATTGGTCCGGAGGACAGTGAAGAAGGGTATTACACCAAGCAAAGGAATAGAGATACGAGAGCCTGTGACATACCAAAGAAAAGCTTCGAGAATGAGTGCTCCAACTGATAAAGGGAAGGAGAAGATTACTACAGAATCTGAATCCGATTCCGATTCGGACAATGACCACCTACAGATCAACATGAGTGATGAAGACGAAGGTGAACCCATAGACCGAGTTGATTGGGAGAAATACTTTGTTAATGAGAAGGCATTCCGAGCCTATAAGAAGATATTGGTTTCAAAGAAGTACATTCCGGAAAAGCCGATAAACATCGGACCACTTAAGACAAAGTACTCAGAGTTTCTCCAGTCAATTCGAGAGGTGCAAAAATGGGGACCCATTCTGAAAGGTCATGGCAAAGCCAACCTCACCATTGTTAGAGAGCTCTACGCCAATTGGCGTCACGCACGGGGAAACATTGTGCGAGTAAGAGGGATAGATATTAATGTGTCAGCTGAAGCTCTGAATAACTTCTTAAGGGTGCCACACACACTCACTGACAGGTTTGACGCCATATGCAAAACACCAGATTATGCACACATTAAGTCTGTCCTATGCCCTACCAGGAAGGATGCAGAATGGAAGCATGGGAGTATGGAGTACCACTCTATAGCAAAGGAATTCATGAGTGCGTTAGCACGTGTGGCTCTAAATTTCATTTGTAACCGACTGCTGCCATGCCAACATAAAACTGATGTCCCTCGTTACCGCGCACTCGTATTATATGCTTTATTAGAGGGGATACCACTCAACTTCGGAGCCATCATGCATGATCAAATGCAGCGAACCAGGATGAATTACAAGTGGAGGCTGTTCTTTGCTAATACCCTAACGGCTTTTTAACAGAGAGGGGAGTACTATGGGACAAGGAGAATGATGACATTGAGGCTAAAGCTCCAGGACCATATGATGTCACTCATGTTCTAGAGCCGAACAAGGGAAGGTCTTCTAAGCTCACCGTCCAACAATTATTTGAGCATATGCAAGCAGATATGCAAGAGAACAGGGCTGAGCTGATAGCGACTCGTGTCGAGTTGAGTGCCACCAGGGATGAGTTGAGACAGACTCGTGCGGATCTAAGCCGAGTTCAGACCGAGCAGGCCACGATGATGAAGGAGATATCATTACTCCTCAGAGCTCTGGTTCAATGTGCAGGTACAGACATCTCCCAGCTGATTGCATCATCCACTGCCGGACCATCCACTCCTGTTCCTCCCATAGTCACTGAGGCTCCACTCAACAGGCCTATTGAGGTCGCTGTAACACCTGATACAGAATCAGCACCAGTTGTTGATGATAGGAATGCTATGGATGCAGATGCTCCTCCACCTTGACTTCAGGGAGTCCTTCTCACCCTACTTTACCTTGTTTGTGTGCGTTGGGGACAACGCACATTCCTAAGTGTGGGGTGGGGGTGATTTATGTTTGATGTATGGATGAATGTACTAATATATTCACTGGATTAATGGCATAAAATAGCAGTAAATTCATCTATATGGAGTAACTATCAGTTTATCTATTAGTTTATTCAAAAAAAAAAAAAAAAAGTATCTTTGTAGATAGTAATAATCCCCTGTGGTTTTTCTTTGTGCCTCGGTTCTTTTCCATGGGATGTAGTTTGAACCGGGTAATTCTGTTTTCTTTTTAGAGTAGAGTAGGAATATAGGGAATAAAAGGAGGAAGAATGATGAACCTAGGTGACCTTGACTTGGTTGATACTGGCATATTTAAGCTTTTACATATGTAATATCTTCCCTTCTCACTCTGAAATTATTGATGATGCTTTGTTAAAACGGATAGCATGTTTTGTTGCAGCCTATTTCTCATTTTTATTGACTTGTGTTCACTTTGCGTTTAATGCTTAATATCTCGTTGCTCCGTGAATACTTGCATTGTTTGAGAGTCGGAATGTGACCGTCCTTAGCGAGTCATGTGCCATGTGTGGTGAGGTTTTTGTGTAGTCCATGTAATGTACTTGTGTCTAGAACTTGCCCGGTATGTGAGTTGAAGCGAAATTTTAGGTGATGCTCGGTTTGAAAAATGATTTTAGGCTTTCTTTGATCTTTTTGAGCTTATTGCTTATCACAAATAAAATCTATCCCTAGTTAACCCTTTTGAGCCTGTAGACCTTTTATTTGGTACCCACATTACAAGCCTATACCCTTTTTATTCTTAATTGACATTGTTTTGATCCTTTTACCTCTTAAAGCACTTTAATTGTTAGATGAGCGCTGAAAGAAGTAAGAAGGGACTAAGTGTGGGGTGACTTTTGAGTGGAACCAATGAAAGAAAGAAGGGTGCACTTATTTTGTAAAATAATACACCACTAGCGGAAATTGAAAGAAAGAAAAATATAAATGAATAAATTGTTGTCTTATTCTTGCTAGTGGGTATGAATTAAAGTAGTGCTTAAAGAAAGAGGAAATATTGTTGGGGTGATATTATTTGTGAAATTGAAGTGGTGTTGAAGAATTTGTGCTTAAGTTATTTGATGATGTGTTAAAGTGCTTAGGAAGTTGAGTCACTATTCCTAAAATATATCCTACCCGTCCCTTAGCCCACATTACAACCATGAAAAAAGTCCTAATTGATTTTAGATCGAGCGAGCTTACATTAGTAGAGATTTACATTAAGGGCAAGCCTATGGTACCAACTGCATGCATGCGACTTCTTTTTGTGAGAGTGAGCGATTTTCTTTGTGAGCATGAGATTCGAATGTGTGGATTGATTCTACTCTCTTTGCTTTTGTTGTGAGGGCACATGGTTTCACGAGGGATAGGTAACGTTATTAGACTTCTCTATGATGTTGGTTGTTCAAGCCATGAGTGCATTGTGACATTGAGTCGGTTTTTGAGGTTAGGATTGTTGTGAGCATGTTGTCTTTGTTCAAATATGTTTAAAGAAGGGCATAAGAAAAGGGAAGTGTGTTGATGCATAGTCTAGAGCCTAATTGTAGCAAATAACCACGGTCATAGGTGCAGTGTGCTTTGAACGATAAGAGTTTAATTTTGTTTCGTCTACTATATGATGGTTTGTTCGAGGACGAACAAAGGTTTAAGTGTGGGGTAGTGATGTTTGGCATATTTCGATATGTGTTAATGTTACTTTACCCATGCTTTAACCACTTTTTGATGTTATTTAATCTTTAAAACACCCAACATGGTGTAATTATTGGTTTGATGACTAATTAAGTTATGTGTGACGATTTAAGGTGTTCGGAGTGCAAAATATGAAGAAAAGGTGGTTTAGCTAGAGGAAGAAGGGTTGGATGCGTCGCATCCAACCTAGGAAAACATCATCCTGCATGCAACCTTAGCAGTGAAGTTGTGCCATCGCGTCCGCCATCGCATGCGAAGCTGAGAAATAGAGGACAAGGTGGATGCGTCGCATCCACCTTCGCAGGCAAAAATTGAAATGGAGGACAAGGTGGATGCGTCGCATCCACCTTAGCATCAATTCCTGAAGCCGAATTGGACTAGGAATGGGAGAGCTTTGGCCCACGACTTTTGTACGCAATATATAAGCTAAAAACGCCTCTTTTAGGTTAGCGAACATATTGGGAATAGAAAAAAAGCCACGACAAAGCTGTGAAGGCCGGAATTCATCAAGTTTCATCTTTCTCCCACCAAACTTAGTAATTTTTATGTTTCTTTATATGATTTGTTGTTTGGCTACCATGTCTATGTGGAGCTAAACTTCACGTTCTAGGGTTGTGGTTCTTTCATGAATATTGTTATTCGGATATTGATTTTGACTTCTTGATTTATCATATTAGTTTATTTATTCAATCTTGCACTTAATTATTTAATTGCTTGATCACCAATTGAATATTATCTACGAATCTAGAATTGAACTCGAAAGTGGGAATTCTATATTGCATATAGGATTGAATAGGGCAAGTTCTTGAACTCGGGCATCGGGGAACGGATTCGTGGTTAGGATAGACATATACCTAATTACCTTGCTTGGTTGATTTACAGGAATTATAAATGCGTTCTTGTTGATTCTAACTCCATAGACATATAGGCGTTAGGTTAGCTTGAATAGGCGAGTAAGAACTCGATAGATTCTTATGAGCAATATTAACCCTGTCAACCAATAAGCTAGATAAATTAGTCGGTCAATTCAATTGAAGAATACAATAGGATTGTTAGATAGACCATAACCCTAGATCGTTTTCATTACATTGATATCATTAAAATCTGTTCTTCCTCTGTTCAAAGTTTATTATTTATATTTTTCTTATTTAATTAGTTAGAATAAAATATTTTTAGATTTAATTCTTATTTAGATAATTGGGATAGTCTAATTTAGTTAATAGTTAATCATAAGTCCTCGTGGGTACGACATCCGACTTTTAGTCACTTTACTACTTGACGACCGCGTATACTTGCGTGAGTGTGTTTGGTCGCAACACTGAGGATCTCTCAAAATTACACATCATTATTCAAAGGCGTCATAGTTCAGAGGCACCATCCTCATGGCCCGAGGACACCATTTCATGGCCCGCGAATCCCTCATCATACGCTTCATGGCCCAGGACGTCATGGTCTAAGGATATCATCCTCGCCGTCCAAAGACAACCTTCATGGTCCAAAGTGAATTTGCATCATGTTTTAAATTTTCACAATAATCCATATATATATTCACATGAACCATGTTTTAAATTTTGCAGGTAACTCGGGAAGTAACTGTACTTCCAAACTGGAGCAATCTTCGCTCCGGTTCCCGTTCATAACATTCACATCCTTCAATTGTTTCAAACTTAACCAACTACCAGTAATTGCCTACCTTTTACTCTGTGACCGTTCAGATTTCTGCCTTGTGACACATCTATAACGTTTCAAATTCACATTCACGACTCTGCATAAATTCATCCGATACTATCATGCCCAAAAGAACCCTCTCCGAAACATGCAAACATTCCTATAACAACTTCATCGGTTTCGTTCACCGTTGGATCCAGAACTACACACGGCCTAATTCCTGTAACACCAGTGATATGTAGGCAACTCAGGAATCGGGGTTTTGCCTCCATCATTCGTCACTCAATTCGGCCAAAATTGGTCATCATTTTCTTTACTCGACAACTCTTTCATCATTCCCGGGTAAAGAGGGGCAGCTGTTGATACCCAATTTTGCCCTCATAATTTTCTCAAATAATATATATACTTTCAAAACATTATTTCTTCTCATCATTATTTAGTTACAAATCCATACAAGCATTTTTCTATAATTTTCAGAGCTTTAAAATTAATTTTCCTGCATTCAAATTACTTGAATATTTATTAATTGCTCCTTTCAATTATTTTTGTGATGACTTAATTACCTAAAATTATTATTTTGCATCTATAATACTTGCTTCAGATATTTACTCTATTTTTTATAATTAGATTAGTATTTTTAGCCATTTGCAAAATCTTGCAATAATAGCCTGTATCTTGCAATTTTATTGCATTCGTCATTTTATTCAAGGTCAAAATAATATCTTATATTCTTATAATCTTCTACTATTATTTTAAAATATTACTTTGCATAAATAGAATTTTTATAATTTATTTAAATTATTTTCCCTTAATTTCCTATTTTAAAATATCTGGCCCAAAATTATGATTAATTTCGGACCATTACGATCCAAATGGACCCCTGGCCCAATAACCTCATCAGCCCAAACGACCTAACCCAGTCCAAAAACCGACCCAGCTCTTCTCAAATCCCAGTCGTTGATAAAAAATGATTAACGTCTCACAACACTCCTCACCACTCTCCTTATATCCCCTCACCCAAACCCTAATCCCCACTTTCTCTTCATCAGCCGCCCTCAAACACTCCTCCCTCCCACCGAAACCGTAGCCGCCCTCTCAATCTTCTCCGAATCCGTCTTAATCATGGATTCCTTCTATGATTTTCTTACCTTTTATGTGTTACCTCAGTATTACTTACAAGATTGTGGTATTACTTAGTATTTGCCCCATTTTTGGCAAATATCAATATACGAATCAAGGGAGATCAGCTTCACCCTTCGGTATTTAGACGATATTCCGTCTATATACATTCATGGCAAGGCGATATGAAGCCGATTCACCAAAGCCTTTGGTCGATTCCTTGATTTCTGTCGAATTAGGGTTCGGAATTTTATATTTTCCTTTTACCCGTTCCATTACTGATAGCATGTGGTACTTTCTTTCCATATTTATTTTTGATTGATTGTTTTCCTTGTTTGTTTGCTTGATTCCTACTATTATATAAACCCCTCTCCTTTCCCCTTTGAGACAGACTTTTAATCAACGGGATTCATTAAAAATCGAAGCGATTACTCTATTGTTCTGTTATTCTCTTGTTCTATACTTAGATTCTTGGCCAGCTGAAAGCCAAGGCCACCGGGATTCTATTTTTAACTTTTCTTGGTGCGAGAACTGCCCGGGATTCATTTGAGGCCCTTGGGAACTCTGACGCACTAAGAATCTGGGTTCTTGCTCTCTGTTGACATTCAGAGCACTGTGGAATTTGTTCTTTATTGTTGTTTGTTTATTCAACTAATAACTGGTAAGTCTCTTGGCTTTACGGTTTCATTCTTCTGTGTTCATGTCCTGCATATTCACGCCTCTGAATTTCATGTCCTAAATGTGCTCTTAGACCATCTCTATGTGTAACTTTACTAGCATTGCACTCGTATTCTGATCTAAACCTCTTTAGCATTTGGCCTTTTACTTAAAATCTCCAGTTTTTGAGATATGTTATTTGAATATGCTTCACCTGAATAATTGAGACTCTCTTAAGTTCATTTAGCCTAATGTATTGGTACCTAAATGTCTACATTACTGTTTGACATGAGTTTGCTTTTCCACTCTACTTTGAATTCCTGCAATGACTGCCTCTCATCTATAATGTGTGACTTGCTCCCCTGCTATTGTGTCACTCGACATGTTTTTGGCTTACTTGATTCCGTATCCCTTTAGCAATTATTTGAGACTTTAGAGTAGCTATCTTAATTTGTATTTCCTTACCGTGTTTGATACTGTTTTGCTTCACCATGTAAGTTAACATGTCTGTCTTTTGATTTGTGATGGATACTTAGCATAATTTGGACCCTTGAGCTTTAAACTTTCTAAGTTAGTGCCCTACTTAGACCTATTTGGTATTATGAACTTTTTTATGTTAATCTTGTAATCTTAGAAAACTTGATTCTCCTCTAACTCCCTCAATGTGTTTTCTGCCAATATGTTATTTCTTGCTAAGTGTTAAACATGTAATAGAAACCTTCATCTAAGTCTTGTTGACCCTCTTAACTAGTATGTTCTGTGTTTTAGGCAACTTTGCTATGTCTGCTTCTGCTTTCTAAAATACAAGTGTATCTCTCCAAATTCTGTCCCTTAATCATGGTTCTCTCACTCTCATTAGTTACCTACACTATTCTGAATCTATCATTCTTGGCCGGCTGAAAGCCAAGGCCATCCAAGACTCTCATCATTGACCTCCCTAGTGTGAGCACTGCTCGGGGTCCATTTGAGATCCTTGTGAACTCCGACACACTAGGATTTAGGGTTCTTTGGCCACTTTTTTTACTACTGAGAATTTAGCTGTCTCTGACACTCAGTGATTTCCTCATCCTATATACTGAATCTGCATACCAGGTTGTTTAAGTGACTTCTGTGTAATTCAATGTTTGGGTTATATGTTGAATCTGTGGTTGTTTGGTTTGGTTTGAGTTCCTCTATGGTTTCTGGGCTGTGCTGATAAATGTAGCCCCTGTTGGGATCTGGGCATGCTATTTGTGAAGAAAGCGTTAGTTGAAGGCCCAGGCGATACTGGGTATCTCCTTTTGGGCTTGCTATAGGCCTACTGCTATTTCTTGTATAATATGTTGTAATTACATTCATCGTTGGGTCTGTACTAATTTTGTAATAAGCAATTGGGGGGTGTTAGTGAAATTGGGGGAAAAGGTAGAAAACATGCCTATAAGGTTCGTATGGTCTACTTGTTGTCCAACCTGCTATATATATGCCATTCAATTTCCATGTGCACTGGTAGAAATCATGCCATTAGGAAAATCACACTCACACAACTTGCCTACTATCAAAGCATTAAGTACTTTATTTATTCCTATGTCTACTGCTAGACAACATGCCTATAGAAAATAAAAATGTCGATGACCAATTTTTCAATTTGCATAACTGCAACATATTCATAAGATACCATGCCTATAGGATTGTACTAGCTTATGTTCTACTGATCTTCATCTAGAAATCCTCCCTATAGGACTTTAATTGGTTGATTTGCTATTTTTATCATACTGCTCACCTAGAAAACATGCCTATAGGGGCTAACTATAAAAAATATCAGCTGCAATCGTTAATCGTCGGAAATCCTGCCTATTGAGTATTACTACTCGCTTTAAAGTGTTAATGCTGAACTTTCCAAACAATGTTTCATTGCTTACCCATGCCACTATTATAAAGCATGCCCATAGGATACAGCTGAGTAATTCTGCGTATTTCCAATGGCTATCACTACCAACTACTGCATCACCTTGAGATCATGTCTATAGGTTTAATCTCTTATAACCTGTAGTTTCAATAATCAGCATACAATACCAAATACCCCTAAATTGTATAGTTGTTTGGAAATCATGTAATAAGTTTAAAGTGGCACCTTGCATCCGAAACTGCCTGCACGTTTGAATCCAAGGTCACATAGAAACCATGTATATAGGGCTTAATAGCTTTAATTCGCCTCAGTTTCAAAAATGTCTAACGCCTAATGTGAGAACCTGTTTTGCGTGCATTTGTTGTTTAAGTGTGGAGGCTAACTTGAGCCCTTAACTGTCCTTACATGAAGTCCAATTTGTTTTGTATGTCGCTTAGTTTTATCATTTTGAGTAGCCTAAGTAAAGTCTAGAACCACCCTAAATAGAGGTCCAATGCCTCCTGGACCATAGATACGGGACGTGCAGTGCACACATAGGGTACGACTTAGAATTGAATTAGAGCGCCTAAGTAAACAACTTTAACATAGTAATCGTGTAGCAGGAGATGATAGTCTGTGCCCGCTGAATAATATGAGTAATTCCCCACCTCGAGGGAGTTGCGAAGTTTTATTTATGTTGTACAGGGTGATCCTTTAGGCTAAAAAACTTAGGATCCCACCCCCCCTCTTTTTTTATACATTTATCCGTCTAATATAGGCCGTCATAGTTATATCCTTGTAATCCTTATTTCTCATTGTGTTATAATAAATTTCTTTGATCCTTACTCTCTTTGTTTATCTTGCCTATTTTTAATCCACATAACCTTAAGTTTGGCCGGGACCCACAGTTATGGACCTCGAAGAGTGCCTAACACCTTCTCTTTGAGGTAATTTGAGCCCTTACCTAATCTTTGGTGGCGTTGACTAGTCAAACACAGTTATCCACATAATAGGTGCTCTAACACACCTCAAAAACCGTTAGGTGGCGACTCTTCTTCTTTTAGCATCTCCCTCCCATCCAAAGGAATTGTCACAACATCGAAACCCTCTTTCGCGAGAAAATGAGGAGCGACACCACCCCCCATGATTGTTCCTCATTTTTGGCATTTTACGACCATAAAACTGGAATTCCGCCCGATTCCCTAATTTTCTTGTGCTATAGCCCACGTCTTCTGTATGGGCCGGAAACTCTAGACCCGGATTGCCTAAAAATTTTCTGGGCCATCAAATATGACCTAAGAAACCATAGTCACCTCCCCGCCATGACCTTTCCTCATTGTTTAGCGTTTTATGGGCATTAAACTGGAATTTCACCTGATTCCCTCATTTTCTTGTGTTATAGCCCACGCCTTCCGCATGGGCCCGGCCAGGCTCAGATCGCCTGAAATTTTTTTTGGCCATTGAAAATGACCTATGGAACCATAGTCACCGCCTTGCCATGACCGATCCTTATTTTTTGGAATTTTATGGCCATAAAACTTGAATTCTGCCTGTTCCCAGATTTTCGTGTGCTATAGCCCACGCCTTCCGCAAGGGCCCGGGCCCCCGAACCCGAATCGCTTAAATATTGTTTGGGCCCTCAAAAATGACCTAAGGAGCCATAGTCACCTCCCTGCCATGACCGTTCCACCTTGTTTGGCGTTTTATGGCCATAAAACTGAAATTCCGCCCGATTCCTAGATTTTCATATGCTATAGCCCACGCCTTTCGTATGGCCGGGACCTCCAGATTCAGTTTGCCCTAAAATCTTTTGGGCCATAAAAAAAGACATAAGGAACCATAGTCACCGCTCTGCCATGATCATTTCTCATTTTTTGGCATTTTATGGTTATAAAACTGAAATTCCGCCCGATTCCTATATTTTCATGTGCTATCGCCCACGCCCCGCATGGGCCGGGGCACCCGTACCCGTATCGCCTAAAATTTCTCCGGGCCATCAAATACGACCCAACGAACCATAGTCACTACCTTGCCAAGATCGTTCCTCATTTTGTGGCATTTTAAGGCCATACAACTGGAATTTTGCCTTATTCCCATATTTTCGTGTGCTATATCTCAGGCCTTATGCATGAGCACGGGGCCCCAGACCCAAATTTCCTATGTTGGTTCCCCAAGTACACTCAAGTATACGTGGCCGTCAAGTAATAAAGTGACTCGAAAGCCGGATGTCGAACCCATAGAGACTAAGATCAATTGTCAACTAAGCAAACTAAAATCAATTAATTGTCCAAGATATTTAAGAATGGTGTTTTTCTATTAATCTACTATTGCGGAAATTAAACACATAACCAAGGGAGATATAGATTCCAGGGTTATAGTCGGTTTATCAATCCTATTGAGTTCATAATTACACCTATTAATACAAATTATCTATGATTGCTAGTTGACCGGATCGTTTATATAAATAGCATGTTCCCACAATACTATCCGTCTATCCATAATATATCAACCCTATATTCATATGGTCTTGAATCTATCATGAATGAATATAATACGGTATTCAACTAAGAAAGACCGTTAGGTATATTCTTATCCTAACCGCGAAATCTTTCCCCGAGCCACGGGTTCAGAAACAAGCTCTCTCCAATTCTACTCTAATCCAAGCACGGCTTTCCCAAGTATAGCATAGATAGTAAATAGAACTCAACTGTTGGCCAAACAATTAAGCAATTATGCATAGAATTAGAGAAATAACTAAAGACGATAACTCGAATTAATGGTAATATAATTAATAAACTTCAATATTCATGACAATCACAACCCTAGAACGTGAAGTTTAGCTCCACATAGATATGGTAGCAAAACAACAAATCATCAAGTAAAAGTAAAGGTTACTAAGTTTTATGGAAGAAAGATGGAATCTAATAAATTTCGGCCTCCACGGCGGCTCCGTGCTCTCCCTTGGTCTAAATCTCTCCAAAGTCGGTCTCTTCTCTCCAATAAAAATGGTGTTTAATAACTATTTATATGTGTAGGGAAAAGACCCAAACGAAATAACCAAGTCCAAAACCAAATAGGAGACAAAATAGATTTTTAAAATCTGGAACACTCTCACTACTGACCGTGCCTCTCGACCTCTGTAGCGTGCTCCACCTTGCCTTAGGCCGTGCCTCGCAACCTCTAACGCGAGCTAAATCTCTTGCGTCGCATGCTCTAACACGAGCAGGATTGCTCGCTATGCCTGATGTTGCTTCAATTAACTTTTGTTGCCAACTTTTCCTTTCATTCTCATTTCCTTGTTCATTTTCGTTCCTTACTTTTCAACTCTTCTTTTGCCTTTTTTTTTCTTTATCTTCTTTTGAGGCTTTGCCTAACTTTGCTTTCCTTTATTTGCTTTTCAAATATTAATCATCACTCCATCTTCACATAATCACAACAAATAATCACGAGCCAATCATGACATCAAAATTATTCCCATCATCAAATAATCACGAGCCATTATTGTAGTGCATAAAATACACATAAAATCTCTACTATGTTCCCAATTTCGTCTTCAACGTACCTACACATAAAATAAACTCATTTAAGTACAAATATAGTATAATTTAGTATTAAAGCACCTAAATGTACGGTAAGTAATGCACTAATTATACGGAATTATAGCCAAACATCACTACCCCACACTTAAATGTTGCTCGTCCTCGAGTCAACTAACAATTCACACTATCCTTGAGCACTTTGTTTTTACACAATTGAGGCAAACAACACCAATGACCATGGTTGATAGCAACAAATATCAATAATTAAACCTTAGCGTATGCAATCACATACACTTCCCTTTTCTTATGCCATACTTCAAAAATATGCAAACAAAGACAACATGCTCATAACAATCCTAGCCTCAAAAACCAACTCAATTTCATAAAACACTCATGGCTTGAACACCCAACATCATAGAGAGAAGTCTAATAATGTTACCTATCACTCGTGAGACCATGTGCCCTCACAACAAGAACAAGAGAGTAAGTTAAAACCTTACATTCAAATCAAATGCTCAAATATATTTTAAGGACTCATATATATCAAAGAAAATCTCTCACTCTCACAAAAGAAGTCACATGCATGCAATTGGTACCATAGGTTTGCCCATAATGTAAATATCTACTAATGTAGGCTCACTCGATCTAAAATCAATTAGGACTTTTTTATGGTTGTAATGTGGGCTAAGGGACGGGAAGGATATATTTAGGAATAGTGGCTAATCCTCCTAAGCACTTTAACACATCACATGATAAACTTTAAGCGTAATTTCTCAATCCACTTTAATTTCACAACTTCAATCACTCCCAACAATGTTCCCTTTTTCTTTAAGCATTACTTTAAATTATATCCCACTAGCAAGAACAAGACAACAATTTATTCACCTATATGTTTTTCTTCTTTTTTTTTTTCTTTTTCAATTTTCGCTAGTGGTGTATTATTTTACAAAACAAGTGCACATTTTCTTCCCTTCATTGGTTCCACTCATAGCCACCCCACACTTAGTCCCTTCTTACTTCTTTAGCGCTCATCTCACAATTAAAGTGCTTTAAGAGATAAAAAGGATAAAAACAACGTCAATTAAGAACAAAAGAGGTTTAGACTTGTAATGTGAGTGCCAAATAAAAGTCTATAAGCTCAAAATGGTTAACTAGTGATATTTTTTATTTGTGATAAGCATTAAACTCAAAAAGAACAAAGATAGCCTAAAATCATTTTTTCAAACCGAGTATCACCTAAAATCTCGCTTCGACTCACATACCGGGCAAGTTCTAGACACAAGCACAATAACATGGACTATACAAAAATCTCACCACACATGGCACATGACTCACTAAGGACGGTTTCATTCCGACTCTCAAACTAATGCAAGTATTCACGGAGCCATGAGATGTTAAGCATTAAGCACAAAGTGAACATAAGTTAAGAAAATAAGACAAAGGCGTCACAAAACATGCTGTCCAAATAACCAAGGCATCATAAGCACTTTTAGCACATAAGGAAGATACTACGCATGCCAAAGCCTAAATATGCTAATATCAAGCAAGTCAAGGGCGCCTAAGAATCTCATCTTTCTTTCTCCATTTATTCCCTAATTTCTAATCTACTCTAAAAATAAAACAAATAAAATAAAAAACTACTACCCGGTTCAAACTACATCACATGAAAAAGAACCGAGGCATAAAAAAAAATCACAGGGGATTATTACTACATAAATAAAGCTAAAAGACATATTTTTGTATTTTTGTTTAGACTTTAGTCCCTTAAGAAAACTGTCTAGGAGATCCATCGTCGGGAAAAGTCCAATTTTTCTACCTTTTTGATTTTTTTTTCTTATTTTCCACATTTAAAAAAAAATTAATCTACTAAAATACTACACAACTACGAAAATAAAAATAAGAAGCTAAAATCAAAATAAGAAGTTAACATTTTCTAACATACTACTACTACTAATTATCGAGAGGAATTCTCCCACCTCACACTTAAAGGAGTGCAGTGTCCCCAATGCACAAATAAAGCAAAATAATAATGAGGGTGGACAAAAAACTCCCCGAAAGGCCAAAGGCCGAAGCAATAGCGGCTCACGGGTACTCAGACTTCCCCCAGGCATGGTCCTTTATGTGGTCACCCCACACTTAATTCTCACCATCTAGCTCGCTTTTGCACTCTTCCAATGGCTTTGCCTCCTATGCTTATAATCCTACAAAACAAAAACAAACACCACAACAATAATAAGATAAAAATAAAAATAAAAGAAAGCAGTAAAGATGTGTTGCCTCCCAACAAGCGCCTGGTTTAATGTCGCGGCACGACTTGAACCACTTTTTCCTCCACCTCGAACTTATGAATTATACCCCTAACAGGGCATCCAGTATGTTGCTATGCTCCTTCGGTGGGGCTACAAAGAAAACCAGGCCAAGCAATAAAATTTTCGCTCTACACCTCTTGACCTTTAGATGAGGAATGTAATTTTTACTTTTTGGCACAACAAATTCAAGAATATAGGCACCCCATTCCTCATCCATTGGCTCCTTCAGAGGCTCAGATGACTTGATTTCCATGTCATCATCCAAATACAGTGTTGAAAATTATATGGAATGAGGACCAATACGCCCTAATTCTAGAATTGTATTACTCTTTACATCTTCATATGTACACAGACTATAGTCTTCAAATATAATATTATCTACTTCCTCACATG
Organism: Nicotiana tomentosiformis; assembly: GCF_000390325.3. NCBI lineage: Eukaryota > Viridiplantae > Streptophyta > Magnoliopsida > Solanales > Solanaceae > Nicotiana > Nicotiana tomentosiformis. The sequence continues at coordinate 538,316 of NC_090823.1, read as the reverse complement.
ACTCTAAAACACTCCTCTCAACATTGGCATCCTCAAGAAAAATATGGTCTAATGCTTGGTATTCTCGTTTTAGCTCCTCAATTTGGTCTAGAAGATTTTTTTAGTTTCACACAACTCATCATTAAATTGTTGGGCGTTGAATGCATCAACCTTTGCACTCAAATCTGCATCTAAGTTGTGCAAAGCCAAGCCAAACTTGTCAATTTCTTGTGCAAGATCAACTCTCTCCTTCGACCAGTCATTTACCAACTTTGTTAGAAGATAACGTCATTTCTCATATTCCCTTAATCGTGAATATTCTTTCCAATACCAACCCTTACTCCCATATTCAAATTCAGACTTCCCATAGTTCAGGTCATGACAAGCCCAAAAAGACGGGCCATAAAAGTCTTCCGTCAACCAAGCTTCTTCATCAATAACCTTACCTCCGGATATTTCATCCCCAGATGTCATGTTGAGAGAACTATGAACACACTAAGAGAAAGATCAAATTGTTATAAAAATAAAAAAACAAACTTACAAAAAGAAAAAAATAAACAAAACCTATAAAGATAAAAGTAAAAGTCTAATCTAGAAAAATAACTAAATAGGAAAATTAAAAACTTGAATAGAAACCAATTAAAAGCATAACTTAGATAAACAATCAGTAACTAAGTCCCCGGCAACGGCGCCAAAAACATGTTGGTTCCCCAATTACACAGAAGTATACGTGGCCGTCAAGTAATAAAGTGACTCGAAAGTCAGATGTCGAACCCACAGAGACTAAGATCAATTGTCAACTAAGCAAACTAAAATAAATTAATTGTCCAAGATATTTAAGAGGGATGTTTTTCTATTAATCTACTATTGCGGAAATTAAACACGTAACCAATGGAGATATAGATTCCAAGGTTGTGGTAGGTTTATCAATCCTATTGAGTTCGTAATTACACCTATTAATCCAAATTATCTATGATTGCTAGTTGACCAGATCGTTTATATAAATAGCATGTTCCCACAATACTATCTGTCTATCCATAATATATCAACCCAATATTCATATGGTCTTGAATCTATCATGAATGAATATAATACGGTATTCAACTAAGCAAGACTGTTAGGTATATTCCTATCATAACCGTGAAATCTTTCCCCGAGCCACGGGTTCAAAAATAAGCTCTCTCTAATTCTACTCTAATCTAAGCACGGCTTACCCAAGCATAACATAGATAGTAAATAGAACTCAACTGCTGGCCAAACAATTAAGCAATTATGCACAGAATTAGAGAATAAACCAAAGACGATAACCCAAATTAATGGTAATATAATTAATAAACTTCAATATTCATGACAACCACAAACCTAGAATGTGAAGTTTAGCTCCACATAGATATGGTAGCAAAATAACAAATCATCAAGTAAAAGTAAAGGTTACTAAGTTTGATGGAAGAAAGATGGAATCTGATGAATTTCAGCCTCCACGACGGCTCCGTGCTCTCCCTTGGTCTAAATATCTCCAAAGTCGGTCTCTTCTCTCCAATAAAAATGGTGTTTAATGACTATTTATATGTGTAGGGAAAAGACTCAAATGAAATAACCAAGTCCACTAAATGTACCTAAATGTACGGTAAGTAATGCACTAAAAATACGGAATTATAGCCAAACATTAGCCTAAAAATATTTCAGGCCATCAAAAACGACATATGGAACCATAGTCATCACTTCGACATGTCCTTTCCTCATTTTTTGGCATTTTACGGCCATAAACTGGAATTTCACTCGATTCCCAGATTTTCATGTGCTATATCCCACGCCTTCCGCATGGGCCCGGCCCAGACCCGGATCACCTAATATTCTTTCGGGCCATAAAAATGATATAAGGAACCATAGTAACCGCCCTGTCATGACCGTTCCTTGTTTTTGGCATTTTACGGCCATCAAACTGGAATTTTGCCTGATTCACAGATTTTCATGTGCTATAGCCCACGCCTTTTGCATAGGCACGGTCCCCGGGACTCGAATCGCCTAAAAATTTTCCAGAACTTCAAATATGTCGTAAAGAACCATAGTCACCACCCTGCCATGGCCATTTGTCATTTTTTGTCGTTTTACGACCATTAAACTAGAACTCAATCTGATTGCCAGATTTTTGTGGGATATAACCCACTCCTTCTGCATGGGCATGGGCCCCCAGACCCGGATCGCTTAAAATTTTTTTGGGCCATCAAAAACGACCTAAGGAACCTCATTTTTGGCATTTTACGGCCATAAAACTGAAATTCTACCCGATTAACAGATTTTCGTGTGCTATAGCCCACGTCTTCCGCATAGGTCGGAACCTCTAGACCCGGATCACCTAAAATTTTACTGGGCCATCAAATACGACCTAAGAAACCACAGTCACCGCCTCGCCATGACCTTTACTCATTTTTAGCCTTTTAAGGGTATAAAACTGGAATTCCGCCTGATTCCCTGATATTCTTGTGCTATAGCTCACGCCTTACGCATGGGCCCGGCCAAACCCAGATCGCCTGAAATTTTTCTGGGCCATTAGAAACGACCTAATGAACCATAGTCAATGCCTTTCCATAACCGATTCTTGTTTTTTGGCATTTTACGATCATAAAATTTGAATTTCGACCGTTCACAGATTTTTGTGTGCTATATCCTACGCCTTCCGCATGGGGCCGGACCCCTAAACCCGGATCGCTTAAAAACTTTTCGGGCTGTAAAAAACAACCTAAGGAACTATAGTTACCGCCCTGCCATGACCGTTCCACGTTATTTGGCATTTTACGGCCATAAAATTGGAATTACGTCAGATTCCTAGATTTTCGTGCGCAATATCCCATGCCTTTAGTATGGCCCGGGACCGCCGGATCCAGATTGCCTAAAAATCTTCCGGGAAATAAAAAATGACATAATTAACCATAGTCACCACCCTGCGATGATCGTTTCTCATTTTATGGCATTTTATGGCCATAAAACTAAAATTCCGCCCGATTCCCAGATTTTCATTTGCTCGCACACGCCTTCCGCATGGGCCGGGGCCCCTGGACGTGGATCGCCTAAAAATTTTCCGGGCAATCAAATATTACCTCAGGAACCATAGTCACCACCCTGCCATGATTGTTCCTCATTCTTTGGCATTTTATGACCATAAACTAGAATTCCGTCCGATTCCTAGATTTTCGTGTGCTATATAGCCTACGCCTTTCGTATGGCCAGGACTGCCAGACCCGGTTCCCCTAAAAATCTTTTGGGCCATAAACAATGTCATGAGGAACCATAGTCACCGCCCTGCCATGATAATTTCTCATTTTTTGGCGTTTTATGGTCATAAAACTGAAATTCCGCCCGATTCCTAGATTTTCATGTGTTATCGCCCACGCCTTCTGCATGGGCCGGGCCCCCCATAACCGCTAAAATTTTTTCGGGCCATCAAATACGACCTAAGAAACCATAGTCACCACCTTGCCATGATCGTTCCTCATTTTTTGGTATTTTACGACCATACAACTGGAATTCCGCCTTATTACCAAATTTTCGGGCCATCAAAAACGACATAAGGAACCATAGTAATCTCTTTGCCATGTCCTTTCTTCATTTTTGGCATTTTATGGCCATAAAACTGGAATTCCGCTCGATTCCCAAATTTTCGTATGCTATATCCCACGCCTTCCGCATGGGCCCGGCCCAGACATGGATCACCTAAAAAAATTTTGGGCCGTAAAAAATGATAAAAGGAACAATAATCACCACCCTGCCATGACCGTTCCTCGATGTTTGGCTTTTTACGGCCATCAAACTGGAAGTTTGCCTGATTCCAAGCTTTTCGTGTGCTATAACCCACGCCTTCTGCATGGGCACGGGCCCCGGGACTCGAATCGCCTAAAATTTTTATAGACCTTCAAAAATTTCATAAAGAACCATAGTCACCACCCCGCCATGACCGTTTGTCATTTTTTGGCTTTTTACGGCCATCAAACTGGAACTCTATCTGACCCTGATTAGAAGAAGGCGTGTGCTATAGCCCACTCCTTCTGCATGGGCCTGGGCCCCCAGACCCGGATCGCTTAAAATTTTTTCGGACAATCAAAAATAACCTAAGGAACCTTATTCACTGCCATTCCATGACTAGTCCTTATTTTTGGAATTTATTTAGGGGCCATAAAACTGAATTTCTGCCCTATTCACAGATTTTCATGTGCTATAGCCCACGTCTTCCCCATGGGCCAGAACCTCTAGACCCGAATCGCCAAAAAAATTTTCGGGCGATCAAATACGACCTAAGGAACCCCAGTCACCGCCCCACCATGACCTTTCCTCATAGTTTAGCGTTTTATGGGCATAAAATTAGAATTCCGCCTGATTCCTTGATTTTCTTGTGTTATAGCTCAGGCCTTCCGCATGGGCCAGGCCAGACCCAGATTGCCTGAAATTTTTCTGGGCCATCATAAACGACTTAAGGAACCATAGCCACCGCCTTTCCATAACCGATCCTTGAATTTCTCCCGTTCACAGATTTTCGTGTGCTATAGCCCACGCCTTCCACATGGGCCCGGGCCCCCAGACCCGGATCGCTTAAAACCTTTTCAGGCCATACACAAAAACCTAAGTAACCATAGTCACCACCCCGCCATGACCGTTCCACATTGTTTGGCGTTTTACGGCCATAAAACTAGAATTATGCCCGATTCCTAAATTTTCGTGCGCAATATCCCACGCCTTTCATATGGGCCAGAACGCTGGATCCGGATCGCCTAAAAATCTTCCGGGCCATATAAAACGACATAAGTAACCATAGTCACCGCCCTGCCATGATCGTTCCTCATTTTTTGGCATTTTATGGCCATAAAACTGAAATTACGCCCGATTCCAAGATTGTCAATTGCTATCGCCCACGCCTTCCGCATGGGCGGGGTCCCCTGTACCCGGATCGCATAAAATTTTTTTGGTCAATAAAATATTACCTAAGGAACCTTAGTCACCACCTTGCCATGATCGTTAATTCCGCCCTATTCCTAGATTTTCGTGTGCTATAGCCCACGCCTTTTGCATGGGCACGGGGCCCCGGACCTGAATGACTAAAAATTATCCGGGCCATTAAAAATGATGTAAGGAACCATAGTCACCACCCCGCCCTGACCTTTCCTCATTCTTTGGCATTTTACGGCCATAAAACTGGAATTTTGCCCGATTCCCAAATTTTCGTGTGTTATATCCCACGCCTTTCGCATGGGCCCGACCTAGACCCGGATCGCCTAAAATTTATCGTCATAAAAAACAACCTAAGGAACCATAGTCACCGCCCTGCCATGACCGTTCCTCGTTTTTTGGCGCTTTACGGCCATCAAACTAGAATTTTGCCTGATTCCAAGATTTCTGTATGCTATAGTCCATGCCTTTCGCATGGGCACAGGCCCTAGTACTCAGATCGCTTAAAATGTTTTTGGGCCATCAAAAACCATCTAAGGAACCATGGTAATCGCCCTGCCATGACTGTTCCTCATTTTTTGTGCTTTACGACCATCAAACCAGAATTCCGACTGATTCCTAGATTTGCTATAGCTCACACCATCCACATGGGCCCAGGCCCCCGGACCTGGATCGCCTAAAAACTTTTCGAGCCATCACAAATGACCTAAGAAACCATAGTAACATCCCACCCATGACTGTTCCACGTTTTTTGGCGTTCTACGGCCATAAAACTGGAATTCCGCCAGATTAACAGATTTTCGTATGCTATAGCCCACACCTTCCGCATGCGCCCAGACCCCTGGGCCCCTGGGCCCGGATCGCCTACTATTTTTCCGGTCCATCAAAAATGACCTAAGGAACCATAGTCACTGCCCCACATGACCATGTTTTGTTTTTTGTGCTTTTTGCGGCCATAAATATGGAATTCTGCTCGATTCCCGGATTTTCATGAGCAATAACCCATGCCTTCCGCGTGGGCTCGGACCCCGTACCCGGATCGCCTAAAATTCTTTTGGGCCATCAAACACAACCTAAAGAATCATAGTCACTACCATGCTATGACTGTGCCTCATATTTTGGCGATTTACGGTCATAAAACTAGAATTTTGCCTGATTTCCAGATTTTTGTGTGCTATAGCCCACGGCTTTCGCATGGGCCCGGGAATCGCCTAAGATTTTGCCAGGCTATCAAAAATGACCTAAGGAAACATAGTCGACGCCCCGCCATGACTGTTCCTTGTGTTTTAGCTTTTTACGGCCATAAAACCGAAATTTTGTCAGATTTCTAGATTTTCGTGTGCAATATCCCACGCCTGCCGCACAGGCCGGCTGGACCCAGATAGCCTGAAGTTTTTCCTGGCCATCAAAAATGACATAAGGAACCATAGTCACTACCTTGCCATGACCGATCTTTGTTTTTTGGCGTTTTACGGCCATAAAACTTGAATTCCGCATGTTCCCAGATTTTCGTGTGCTACAGCCCACGCCTTCCACATTGGCCCGGGCCCCCAAACCTGGGTCACTTAAATATTTTTCGGGCCCTCACAAATGACCTAAGGAACCTCAGTCACTGCCTTGCCATGACCGTTCCACGTTATTTGGCATTTTACGGCCATAAAATTGGAATTCCGCCCGATTCCTAGATTTTCGTGTGCTATAGCCTACACCTTTCGTATGGGTTGGAACTGCCGGACCCGGTTTGCCAAAACATCTTTCGGGCCATAAACAACTACATAAGGAACCATAGTCACCACCCTACCATGATCATTTCTCGTTTTTTGGCGTTTTATGGTCATGAAACTGAAATTCCACCTAATTCCTAGATTTTCATGTGCTATCACCCACGCCTTTTGCATGGGCCGGGGACCCCGTACCTGGATCGCACAAAAAAATTTCGGGCCATCAAATATGATCTAAGGAACCACAGTTACCAACCTTCCATGATCATTCCTCATTGTTTGGCATTTTACGGCCATACAACCGGAATTCCGCCTTATTCCCAGATTTTCGTATATTATAGCCCACGCCTTCTGCATGAGCACGGGGCCCCAGACTCGAATTGCCTAAAAATTTTCCTGTCATCAAAAATAATGTAAGGAACCATAGTCACCGCTTCGCCATGTCCTTTCCTCATTTTTCGCATTTTACGACCTGATACCCAGATTTTCATGTGTTATATCACACGCCTTCCGCAAGGGCCCGGCCCAAATCCGGATCATCGAAAAATCTTCTGGTCCATAAATATGACATAAGGAATGATAGTCATCGCCCTTCCATGACCGTTCCTTATATTTTGGCATTTTACGGCCATCAAACTGGAATTTTGCCTGATTCCCAGATTTTCGTATGCTATAGCCCATGCCTTTCGCATGGGCATGGGCCCCCGGACTCGAATAACCTAAAATATTTCCGAACCTTCACAAATTTCGTAGAGAACCATAGTCACCACCCCACCATGAGCGTTTGTCATTTTTTGGAATTTTATGGCCATCAAAGAATTCCGCCCAATTCCCAGATTTCGTGTGCTAAAGCCCACACTTTCCGCATGGGCCCGGGCCCTCGGATCTGGATCACCTAAAAAATTTTCGGACCATAAAAAATGACCTAAGGACCCATAGTCATTGCCCGTCATGACATTTCCTCATATTTTGGAGTTTTACGGCCATAAAACTGGAATTCCGCCTCATTCCTAGATTTTCGTGTGCTATAGGGCTCACTTTACAGATGGGCCCGTGCCCCCCGGACCCGGATCGCCTAAAATTTTTCGGGGCTATAAAAATGATCAAAGGAACCATAGTTACCACCCCGCTATGACCGTTCCTCAGTTTTTGGCATTTTATGATCATAAAACTGGATATCTGCCCAATTCCAAGATTTTTGTGTGCTATCCCACGCCTTCCACATGGACCCAGGCCCCCGGACCCGGATCACCTAAAATTTTTTCATGCTATCAAAAATGACGTAAGGAACCATAGTCAGCGCCCCCCATGAACGTTCCTCTTTTTTTGGTGTTTTGCGGCCAAAAAACTAGAATTATACTCGATTCCCAGATTTTTGGGTGCTATAACCCACACCTTCCGCGTGGGCCTGGGCCTCCGGACCCGGATCGCCTTAAATATTTCCAGGCCATCAAATACGATCAAAGGAACCTTAGTCACTGCTACCATGACTATTCCTGTGCTATAGCCCATATCTTCTGCATGGGCCGGAACCCCTGGATCCGGATCGCCTAAAAAATTTTCGGGCCATCAAATATGACCTAAGGAACCATAGTCACCGTCCCGCCATGACCGTTCCTCACTTTTTGGTGTTACATGGCCAAACAACTTGAATTCTGTCTGATTCCCAGATTTTCGTGTGCTATGCCTTTGGCATGGGCACGGGCCCCCGAACTTGAATTGCCTAAAAAAATTTCGGACCTTCAAAAATATCGTAAAAAACCATAGTCACCACCCCTTCCATGACCATTTATAATTTTTTTGCGTTTTACGATCATACAATTGGAATTCCGCCCGAGTCTCAGATTTTCGTGTGCTATAGCCCACGCCTTCCGCATGGCCTGGCCCGGACTTGGATCGCCTAAAAAATTTTTGTGCCATCAAAAATAACCTATGGAACCATAGTCACCGCCGTGCCATGACAGTTCCTCATTTTTTTGCATTTTACGGCCATCAAACTGGAACTCTGCCCGATTCTCAGATTTTCATGTGCTATAGTGCACGCCTTCTGCATAGGCCCGGCCCCCCGGACTCGGATCGCTTAAAATTTTTCGGGCCATCAAAAATGACCTAAGGAACCTTAGTCACTGCCCTGCCATGACTATTCCTCATTTTTGGTGTTTTACGGCCATAACACTAAAATTTTGCCTGATTCACAGATTTTCGTGTCTTCCGCATGGGCCGGAACCCCTCGACCCAGATCGCTTAAAATTTTTCCGGGCCATCCCATATGACCTAAGGAACCATAGTCACCGTCCTGCCATGACCTTTCCTCATTTTAAACGTTTAATGGCCATAAAATTGGAATTTCGCCCGATTTCCAGATTTTCGTGTGCTACGCATTCAACATGGGCACGGGGCCCCAAAACCGAATCACCTAAAAACTTTCTGGGCCATATCAAACAACTTAAGGAACCATAGTCACCACCCCTCCATGACTGTTCCTCATTTTTGGCATTTTACGACCATAAAACTAGAATTCCGCCCGATTCCCTAATTTTCTTGTGCTATAGCCCACATCTTTCGCATGGGCCGGAACCTCTAGACCCGGATCACCTAAAATTTTTACGGGCCATCAAATACGACCTAAGGAACCACAGTCACCACCCCTCCATGACCTTTCCTCATTTTTTAGCGTTTTATGGGCATACAACTGGAATTCCGCCTGATTCCCTGATTTTCTTGTGCTATAGCCCACGCCTTCCGCATGGGCTCGGTCATACCCAGAGCGCCTGAAATTTTTTTGGGCCACCATAAATGACCTAGGAACCATATTCACCGCCTTTCCATAATTGATCCATGTTTTTTGGCGTTTTACAGTCATAAAACTTGAATTTTGCCCGTTCACAAATTTTCGTGTGCTATAGCCCACGCCTTCCGCATGGGCCCGGGCCCCCAGACCCGCATCGCTTAAAAACTTTTCGGGCAATAAAGAACAACATAAGGAACCATATTCACTGCCCCGCAATAACCGTTCCACGTTATTTGGTATTTTACGGCCATAAAACTGGAATTATGCCCGATTCCTAGATTTTCGTGCGTAATATTTCACGCCTTTCTTATGGGCCGGGCCCGCCGGATCCGGATCGCCTAAAAATATTTCGGGCAATAAAAAATGACATAAGTAACCATATTCACCGCCCTGCCATGATCGTTCCTCATTGTTTGGTGTTTTATGGCCATAAAACTGAAATTTCGCCCGATTCCCCAGATTTTCATTTGCTCGCCCACGCCTTCCGCATGGGCCAGGGCCCTTGGACCCGGATCGCCTAAAATTATTTTCGAACAATCAAATACAACCTAAGGAAACATAGTCACCATTGTGCCATGATCGTTCCTCATTCTTTCGCATTTTACGGCCATGAAATTGAATTCCGCCCGATTCCTAGATTTTCGTGTGCTATAGCACATGCCTTTCCTATGGGCTGGAACAGCCGGACCCGGTTCGCCTTAAAATCTTCCGGGCCATAAAAAACTACATAAGGAACCATAGTCACCAGCCTGCCATGATCATTTCTCATCTTTTGATGTTTTATGGTCATGAAACTAAAATTCTGCCTGATTCCTAGATTTTCATGTGCTATCGCCCACGCCTTCCGCATGGGCCAGGGCCCCGTACGCAGATCGCCCAAAAATTTTCTGGGCCATCAAATATGACGTAAGGAACCATAGTTACCACCCTTCCATGATCGTTCCTCATTTTTTGGCATTTTACGTCCATACAATCGAAATTCTGCCTTATTCCCAAATTTTCGTGTGCTATAGCCCACGCCTTCTGCATGAGCACGGGGCCCCAGACTCGAATTGCCTAAAACTTTTCCGGGCCATCAAAAAAGACGTAAGGAACTATAGTCACCGCTCTGCCATGTCCTTTCCTCATTTGTTTCGCATTTTACGGCCTGATTCCCAGATTTTCGTGTGCTATATCATACGCCTTCCGCATGGGCCCGGCCCAAACCCAAATCAACTAAAAATCTTCTGGGACATAAAAAATAACATAAGGAACCATAGTCACCGCCCTGCCATGACCATTCCTCATTTTTGCATTTTACGGCCGTCAAACTGGAATTTTGCCTGATTCCCAGATTTTCGTATGCGAAAGCCCACGCCTTTCGCATGGGCATGGGCCCCTGGACTTGAATCGCCTAAAAAATTTTCGGACCTTCAAAAATGTCGTAAAGAACCATAGTTACCACCCCGCCATGACCGTTCGTCATTGTTTGGCATTTTATGGCCATCAAACTGGAACTCTGTTTGATTCCAAGATTTTCATGTGCTATAGCCACGCCTTCTACATGGGCCTAGGCCCCAGACCAGGATCGCTTAAGATTTTTTTGAGCCATCAAAAATGACCTAAGGAGTTTTATTCACTACCCTGCCATGACTAGTCCTCTTTTTTGGTATTTTACGGCCATAAAACTAAAATTCCGACCGATTCATAGATTTTTGTGTGCTATAGCCCACGTCTTCCGCATGGGCCAGAGCCTCGGGACCCGGATCGCCATAAATTTTTTCGGGCCATCAAATACGAACTAAGGAACCATAGTCACCACCCTACCATGACGTTTCCTCATGTTTTAGTGTTTTATGGGCATAAAACTTGAATTTCGCCTGATTCCTTGATTTTCTTATGTTATAGCCCACGTCTTCCGCATGGGCCCGGCCAGACCCAGATCGCCTGAAATTTTTCTGGGCCATCCAAAATGACCTAAGGAACCATAGTCACCGCCTTTCCATAACCGATCCTTATTTTTTGGCATTTTACGGTCATAAAACTTAAATTCTGCCCGTTCACAAATTTTCAAGTGCTATAGCCCACGACTTCCGCATGGGCCCGTTCTCCCCCGACATGCATCACTTAAAAAAAAATTTTGCCATAAACAACGACCAAAGGAACCATAGTCACCACCCCTCCATGACCGTTCCACGTTATTTGGCATTTTATGGCGATAAAACTGGAATTATGCCTGATTCGTAATTTTTCGTGTGCAATATCCCACGTCTTTCGTATGGGCCGGGACAGTCGGACCCGGATAGCCTAAAAGTTTTTTGGGCCAAAACAAGGATATAAGCAACCATATTCACCGTCCTACCATGATCGTTCCTCATTGTTTGGCGTTTTATGGCCATAAAACTGAAATTCCGTCGGATTCCCAGATTTTCATTTGCTATCGCCCATGTCTTCCGCATGGGCCGGGGCCCCTAGACCTGGATCGCCTAAAAATTTTTTGGGAACTCAAACACGACATAAGGAACCATAGTCACCACCCTGCCATGACCATTCCTCATTCTTTGGCATTTTACGACTATAAAACTGGAATTCCGCCCTATTCCCAGATTTTTGTGTGCTATAGCCCACGCCTTCTGCATGGGCATAGGACCCCGGACCTGAATTGACTAAAAAATTTCCGAGCCATAAAAAATGAAGTAAGGAACCACAATTACCGCTCCGCCATGACCTTTCCTCATGTTTTTGCATTTACGGCCATAAAATTAGAATTCCGCCTGATTCCCACATTTTCGTTTGTTATATCCCACGCCTTCCGCATGGGCCCGACCCAGACCCGGATAGCCTCGGCATGACTGTTCCTCATTTTTTGGCTTTTTACAACCATAAAACTAGAATTCTGTCCTATTCCCTGATTTTCGTATGCTATAATCCACTCCTTCCGCATGGGCTTGGGCCCTAGGACCCTGATCACCTAAATTTTTTTGGGCCATCAAAAACAACATAAGAAACCATAGTCACTGCCCTGCCATGACCGTTCCTCATTTTTGGCTTTTTACGGATATAAAATTGGAATTTTGCCCGATTCCCAGATTTTCATGTGCTATAGCCCATGCCTTTCGCATGGGCCCAGACCCCGAACTCGGATCGCCTAAAAACTTTTCTGGCCATAAAAAATGACCTAAGGAACCATAGTCACCACCTGTCATGATCGTTCTTTGTTTTTTTTGACGTTTTACAGCCATAAAACTGGAATTCCGTCCGATTATCAAATATTCATGTGCTATAGCCCACGCCTTCCGTATGGGACCGGGCTCCTGGACCCGAATTGGCTAAAAACATTTTGGGCCATCAAAAATGGCCTAAGGAACCATAGTCACCGCCCTGCCATGAAATTGGAATTCCGCCCGATTCCTAGATTTTTATATGTTATAGCCCACGCCTTCCGCATGGGCCAAGGCCCCCGGACATATATCACCTAAAATAATTTCGGGCCATCAAAACAGACCTAATGAATTATAGTCACCGCTCCGCCATTATTGTTTCTCGTTTTTTGGCATTTTATTGCCATAAACCTGGAATTCGCCCGATTCTCTGATTTTTAGAGTGTTATAGCCCACGCCTTCTGCGTGGGCCAAGGCCCCCGCATTCGAATTGCCTAAAATGTTTTCGAGCCATCAAATCCGACCTAAGTAACCATAGTCACCGGCCCGCCATGAACGTCCCTTATGTTTTGCCGTTTATGGCCATAAAACTGGAATTCTGCCGGATTCCCAAATTTTCGTGTGCTATAGCCCACGACTTCCGCATCGGCCCGAGCCGTCAGACCCGAATTGCCTAAAATATTTTTGGGCCATCAAATACAACCTAAGGAACCATAGTCACCGCCCCTCTATGAATGTTCCTCATTTTTTGGTGTTTTACGGCAATAAACCTGGAATTCCGCCCGATTCCCCGATTTTCGTGTGTTATAGTCCACACCTTTCGCATGGGAGCGCGCACTCGTACCTGGATCGCCTAAAAGTTATTCGCGCCACCAAAAATGACCTAAGTAACCATAGCCACCGCCCCACCATAAATGTTCTTCGTGGTTTGGCATTTTACGTCCATAAAACTAAATTTTCGCCTAATTCCCATATTTTCGTGTGTTATAGCCCACGCCTTCCACATGGGCCCGTTAAATCGCCTAAAATTTTTCTAGGCCATCAAAAATGACCTAAGGAACCGTAGTCACCACCCCGCCATTATTGTTTCTCGTTTTTAGGCATTTTACGGCCATAAACGTGGCATTTCGCCCGATTCTCAAATTTTCATATGCTATAGCCCACGCCTTCCGCATGGGCCCGGACCCCCGCACCCGAATCGCCTAAAACGTTTTCGGTCCATCAAATGTGAACTAAGTAACCATAGTCACCGTCCCGCCATGAACATTCCTCTTTTTTTGGCATTTTACGGCCATAAATTTGGAATTCCGCAGGATTCCAAAATTTTCGTGTGCTTTAGACCACGACTGCCGCATGGGCCCGAGCCTCCGTACCTGGATCGCCTAAAAAATTTTCGGGCCATCAAATACGACCTTAGGAACCATAGTCACCGCCCCTCTATGACCGTTCCTCATTGTTTTGGTGTTTTACGGCCATAAACCTAGAATTCCACCCGTTTCTCAGATTTGCGTGTGCAACAGCCCACGCCTTTCGCATAGGCGCGCCCCCCAAAACCGGATCGCATAAAAATTTTCCAGGCCATCCAAAACAACCTAAGGAACCATAGTAATAGCCTCGGCATGACTGTTCCTCTTTTTTTGGCTTTTTAAAACCATAAAACTAGAATTCTGTCCTATTCCCTGATTTTCGTATGCTATAATCCACTCCTTCCGCATGGGCTCGGGCCCCTGGACCCGGATCACCTAATTTTTTTTGGGCCATCAAAAACAACATAAGAAACCATAGTCACTGCCCTACATGACCGTTCCTCATTTTTGGCTTTTTACGGACATAAAATTGGAATTTTGCCCGATTCCCAGATTTTCATATGCTATAGCCCATGCCTTTCGCATGGGCCCAGACCCCGGACTCGGATCGCCTAAAAACTTTTCTGGCCATAAAAAACGACCTAAGGAACCATAGTCACCATCCTCCATGACCGTTCTTTTTTCTTGGTGTTTTACGGCCATAAAACTAAAATTTCGTTTGATTCATAGATTTTCATGTGTTATAGCCCACGCCTTCCGCATGGGTCCGGGCCCCTAGACCCGAATCGGCTAAAATATTTTTGGGCCATAAACAACGACCTAAGGAACCATAATCACTGCCCCGCCACGGACATTCCTCATGTTTATGCATTTTACGTCCTTAAAATTGGAATTCTGCCCTGAATCCGAAGCTATTTCTCCCATTTTTCTAACACTGCACTGTAGACCCGATGATATCATAGAAATTCCCCAAGTATGCTTCACACTCTGCTGCAAAACCCAGTCCTCAGCCACGTAACGAACCCAAAATCTTTATACACCGCGTTTTAATTCTTGAACCCACTAGGACCATTGTTAAGAGTCACCCACTCCGACCTGATCCTGAGCACATAACCAACCACTGGTGCTCCGTTAGCACATGAACACTTCCAAAGAAGCAACCGGATGAATTCTTTTCCTTGTACATTACATCCACTAGAAGCATAAACTCTGAGTCATCCCAACACCTGCACATAAATCGATAAGGCAAGAGGTAGCACACATTCCTCAAGTCCTTTGCCTGAATTACCTCTGAGGTTTCCTTTCATTAGTCATAATTAGTCTACCAATGCACCGACAACCAGAAACTTCACAGGCACACCACCACGTGACCCAATCGTAAATGGTGGGCTCCCCCACTTAGCTTTACGCTACAATCACATAGATTAAGACTCCACAATGACCTCTTCTGCCCAGTTACCATGATCCCACATTGTTGCTTGGCCAAAATTCTCATAAGTTCTTATTGCACCAATCATAACACATCCCGAATTATCAGCCACCATCGCACGCTCAACCCCTTAACAGTCATACCATCTTCTTCAAGCGATCTAAGCTCACATCGCAGTACATGCATACCATGTTGGGCCGAAAGTAGAACTCTTCATAGGAACCTCATCAAAACCACGCAACCGCTAATCTTCTCACATGAGATAGCCCACTTGTGTAACCTCATATTGACCTCCTCCAATGTTATTGCTATGGTTACATCCACCATGAAATCAACTAACCTCCCTGTGTCCACACTGGTCTGCCAGCCGTAAGAATCTCTTCAATTCTTAACATCACCCGAAGGTCCAACAACGTGTTGGAAACTCGAAGCCGTATTGTACCCAAGACAATGAGCGAA
Source organism: Nicotiana tomentosiformis (assembly GCF_000390325.3). Classification (NCBI taxonomy): domain Eukaryota; kingdom Viridiplantae; phylum Streptophyta; class Magnoliopsida; order Solanales; family Solanaceae; genus Nicotiana; species Nicotiana tomentosiformis. Next base: position 522,552 of record NC_090823.1, on the reverse strand, counting down.
TACCTCAATTTTTCCTGCACTCAATCAAGCCCTCCTCGCCACTTTCAAAATTCCTAAGCATAGAAACCAGCTCAGAGATCATCTCCCTCGAACCATCAACACTGGAAACACTGAATCGATCCTGAAGTTGCAACACACAACCATCCCTGCTACCTTTCTCTTAGGTTCTATCTCATAACACCGTGCCCTGAGGCAACAAATGAAGACTGACATGCCGACGAGTCTCAATGCATTCAATCAAGGACGGCGTCACCACAATATTAACAAGAATTCCACCAAATTTGGAGGTATCAAGTCTCAACCGTAGGCAATACCAACATTGGGCTGAAATGACAAAATATTCCATCACAAGGCGACGTTAATTGTCCGCCCACATTCGTAGGAAAAAGCATCCTGTACCGCATTTGTAGCATCTTCACAACTCGTCGGCGCCCAATTGATAACAAGCACTCCACACCGTAAAAGAAGGAGTAGAAAGAAAATGAAGGCATAAGCTCCAATGGCATCAAATCACACGACGAAGAATCAAGAAAGGAGGTGCTCCTAACAGCCCTGTAGCCTCTCGAAGATAAGTACAGACGTCTCGGTACCAATCCGCAAGACTCGACTAGAATCGCTCATGACTCGTGAGACCTAAGTGAACCTAATGCTCTGATACCAAGTTGTCACGACCCATAACCCACTATAAGTCGTTATGGCGCCCAACATCGCTGTTAGGCAAGCCAACGGTGAACTACCAACTTAATTGTTCATTTTATTATTTTGAAATCATGAATCTTATTAGATTGAGAGATCGATGCATCAAAAATCGTACATACGTATGATTTAAGTAAAATATAAAGTTGAAGTGTCACAATGGTAAGAAAAATAATAAACAAATTCTACAACACCCCAAAACCCGGTGTCACAAGTGCATGAGCATCTACTAGGATAAAGTAAATAATTATGATGGAAACGTCTGTGTGCTGTGAATCGTGATGTGGAATACAACTCACCATAGATTCCCCTCAGTAACTGCGCCTCCGTGCCCAAGCAACCACCAAATGAACCTGTCAAATCCTGCACATTTATTGCAGAAGTGCAGCATGAGTACGTAAATCAACGTGTACCCAGTAAGTATCTAGCCTAACCCTGAAGTGGTAGTGACGAGGGATCTACATTAACACTTACTAGTGGTCCATCAAATCAAATATAATAAAGTAGGCAAATATGAAACACGGTAGGTAAAAATGAGTACAGGTAAAGGTAAATAATACGGTCTACAGCTGAACAGTGAACACAAAGTCCACAAACACTGGATACCTCTCAAACGGAGTACGTAATGGTCCGCAACAAATCAACGGTCACATCTCAAGTTTGGAAAATTCATGAATACGCGGACTTCTTTTCAAGTATTTCGCACGATTCTGCCGAGGCGAGCGGCCCGATCCCATAAGAGTGGTTTTATAGTAATGCCGAGGTGAACGGCCTGATCCCATTATAGTGTAGTATTGCCGAGGCGAATGGCCCAATCCCATAAGAGTGTGGTACTACCGAGGCGAACGGTCCGACCCCATAAGAATACGATACTGCCAAGGCAAACAACCCGATCCCATAAGAGTATTTCATGAAGTTGCCGAGGCGAACGGCCCGATCCCATTAGAATATGAAGCTTTTACTGGTCTTTGACCCCACTCACGAATATACGTGTGACTTAAGAGATTCAAGAAAACTTTTTGATGGATACGCACAACGCGGAAGAAATCAGCATGGGAAGTACAATTTCTACGGCCGAACAAGTAGCTTGTCAAGTATCTAAAACAGCAATTCCATTACTTTGCACGAGTCTAGTCTCGGTCTATCCATTTAAAACACTGTCCAGGTAATTTTTGTTCTTCGCATTCGCGGGACACCTTCGCGTTCAAGAAGAGTAATTTTTTGCGTTAACCGGTCAACCCAAATTTCCTTCTTCGCGTTCGCGGGATCTTCCTCGCGTTCACGAAGAACAAAGTCCGCACCAGAAACCAGCAATCTTTCCTGACACAGAAATGGGCATAACTTAATCATACGACCTCAGAATTCGATGATTCTTATTGCTAAGGTTCCGTAATTACGATATGGATCTAATGATTAATCCAATCACAAATCAAAGGTCGTTAGCTCAATATAGTACCCTTTATGTCCAAAGAAACGACATTGAAACATCAAATAAGAGTGCGATACAACCCAAACACATCCGAAATACACCCGAGGCCCCCGGGACCCCGTTCAATTATACAAACCAGTCTCAAAATATAACACGAACCTACTCGAGGCCTCAAATCACACCAAACAACATCAAAACAATGAATCGACGATCAAATCCTCCTTTTAACTTTCAAACATTCAAACTTCGACGAAAGTATACGAATTACACTTAAATATTCCGGAATGACGCCAAACTTTACGTACAAGTTTTAATCACGATACAAACCTATTCCAAGGCTCAAAACCCCAAACGGACATCGATAACACTAAATTTCACATCAAACCAAACTTAAGAAATTCTAAAACCTTCGAATTGCCAACAATCCACAATAAATGCCGAAATACTCCCGGACTACCCGATACTCGACCCGAATATACGCCCAAGTCCGACATTATCACACGAACCTATTGGAACCTTCAAATCCCAATTTCGAGGTCGTTTACTAAAAAGTCAAACCTTGGTTAACTCTTCCAACTCAAAGCTTCCGAATTGATAATTTTCCATCCGAATCAACTCCGAACTTCCCGAAATTCAATTCTGACCACGCGCACAAGTCATAGAACATGAAGTGAAGCTACTCAAGGCCTCAAGCCTCCAAACGATATGTTAGAGCTCAAAACAACCGGTTGGGTCGTTATATCAACCCTTGGTCAACTCTTGACAACTTAAGCTTCCAAACTGAGACTATGTGTCTCAATTCGCTCCCAGACCTCTCCGAAACCAAATCAATCATCCCTGCTAGTCACAAAATAAAAATCAAGCATACGGGAAGCATCAAATAGAGGAATGGGTCTCAAATAAACAAAACGATTGGCCAGGTCATTACAGCCATGCAACACGAATTTATGACTATATCTACCTTTTCGTGTGTATTAGTACATGTTGATTTTGTAAAAAAAAAAAACATTGATGGACTCTGATTGGCCTAAAATTTATAGGTCCATAGGAAACGTCCTAGTGACCAATACTCATTGTTTTACCATGACTTTCGTTTATTTGGTGATGTTCCGGGGTCATGTAACACGAATCTATGACTATATCTACCTTTTCGTGTATATTAGTACATGTTATTTTGCTGCATATTTTTTACGGACTCTGATTGTCCTACAATTTTGAAGTCCATATAAAATGGCCTAATAAACAATACTCGTCATTTTTCCATGACTTTCGAGTTTATTTTCTGGCGTTTCGAGGTCATGCAACACGAATTTATGAATATTCACTTTTTTGTATGTATTAGTACATCCAAATTTTGTGAAATATTTTTGACAGACTCTGATTGGCTTGAAATTTCATATGTCCATAGAAAATGGCCTAGTGATCTATACTCATTGCTTTTCCATGACTTTCAGATTAATTTTATGGTGTTTCATGGTCATACAACATGAATTTATGATTATAACCACCTTTTTATGTGCATTAGTACATGTGTATTTTGTAGAATATTTTTGACGGACTCTGATTGGCTTGAAATTTTGTATGTCCATAGAAAACGGCCTAATGACCAATATTCATTGCTTCACCACGACTTTTGAGTTTATTTTCTAGCATTTCGAGGTCATGCAACACGAATATATGAGTATTTCCACTTTTTCATCTGTATTAGTACATGCTGATTTTGTAAAAAAGTAAATAAATTGACGGACTCTCATCTTTTCAGCTCATTTGTTAATGTTTAGGGGTCATGCAACACGAATTTATGACTATATACATTTCTGTATCTATTAGTACATGTTGATTTTGTAAAATATGTTTGATGGACTTTGATTGGCCTAAAATTTCAAAAGTCCATAGGAAACAGTTTTCCTAGTGACCAATACGCATTATTTTACCATGACTTTCGACTTCATTTTCTGGCGTTTCGAGGTCATGCAATTCGAATTTATGATTATATCTACTTTTTTGTGTATATTAGTGCATGCTGATGTTGTAATTTGTTTTTTTATAGACTCTGATTGGCCTGAAATTTCCTAGGTCCATAGAAAACAACCTAGTGACCAACTCATTACTTTGCCATGACTTTCGAGTTCATTTTTTGACATTTGGGGTCATTCAACATGAATTTATGATTATATTCATTATTTTGTGTATATTAATAGATGCTGATTTTGTAAAACAAATTGACGAACTCTGATTGGCCTGAAATTTCGTAGGTCAATAGGAAACAACCTATTGACCAATACTCATTGCTTTGCCATGACTTTCGAGTTCATTTTCTAGCATTTCGAGGCTATGCAATACGAATTCATAACTATATCCAATTTTTGTGTGTATTAGTACAAGTTGATTTTGTCGAATTCTTTTGACGAACTCTAATTGGCCTGAAATTTTGTAGGTCTAAAAAAATGGCCTAGTGACATGTCACGACCCAAAACAACGTGACCGGCACCCGGCACACTACCCGACCCGAGCGAACTAAACCAAGTGATGCACCTAAATCATATCCATGAAAACCAATTTAACTGCGGAAGCTCCTTGAAAATCATATATATTTTCAAGTTAAATGATAAAATATTTTTCAATTCAAAATCCCACATGACGTCTTTCATGATAATAACAATGAGACTAAGTAAAATAAATATACTTTCATATATGTCGTATACAACCCCGTTACTACAACCTTTCACAACTATCTATGGTGCCTCTATACCAAAGAATAGGATTAAACACTTGGGTTAATACCCCGACTAGCATAAATTAAAAAAAACAACATGATAGCTACCGTGAAATAGGAGTGGTGCCTCACTATATACCTCAGAAAGAGAGTCATCCTAGCCGTGACCGCATGCCACGTATCATACATCATCCAGAAACATGTAAAGTAAACGGGACCCTGGAGGGGGGGGGGGGCTAAGGGCTGAGTACACCACAGCGGTACTCAATAAGTGTCATAAACTCTCTCTAACTTAAGTTCTTGGGATAAACTTTATAAAACTAATGCACCAATATTTGATATAAAATGATAAGAAATTTTATCAATTCATGACCCTTGTCATTTTAAATAACAAACAAGTGAAATATAACTCACAATATAAACTTTTAAAACTACATAAATCCAAGATTTTGGATAAAATCATACAAATTCTGTTTGCTTTAAGTCATTGAAATCACTTTCAGTTCCTTAGGCCTAAACATAAGAAAATCATCCTTACCTTTCACTGGGAGTACTATACCATCACCGATATAAGAAGATCAACTAGGTTATGTACCTAGCGGCAAGTATCATATAGCCTACTTGCTCAGGTCGTCTCATCGTAGTGTCGTACGAATCGACTCAGCCATGCTAATAATAGCACAAAATAGTACTCTCTCGAGGGAGAGCACTCTGCCATAGTCTATACCACAAAGTGGCCATATATGCCTACACCGGCATATGTAGTTTCATGACAACAAACACAATATATCTGAAGTCAATTTCGGTGAACACAAGTAACTCCCAAAACATTTGATACTTCAAAAATAGATTCATAGCATAGTAGCTTCAAAGGATCTATTTTTATCAACTCATAGCATTTATAGAAAATCTAAATCATTTGAACCAAAATTAAATAAACAACCTTTTACATGCTAAAGCTTTTAGCAATTTAATATCAATTTTTAAAAGATACCACAAGTGTCATTTGGCTCATCAATTTCCAAAAGAAATACTTTCCATTATCTTTAGCACTCAAATATGTATACTTTTGTCAATACGTAAGTTTTGATAAAAAATTATAACATTTACCTTGAGTGTCATTTTTCCAACAAGATTTAAAATTAAATTTTATAAAACAACATGACACCACATATGCAACATAATATTTTAATACAAGGAGACATCCGTACTTGTTTGTCCCCACAAGCACGAAAGCACATTTGCAAATAACTTAAGTATTAACTCGAAACATGCTTTTAGAGAAAGTCCCTCAAGAAGAGTAAGTTTTAATTAACTTACCTTGATTTTGCTTTATTAACATTCACAAGCCTTCAATTTCAATCCTCCCCCATCATTCCAATGTTGATTAAAATGCTCAACATCACCGACAAGTTGATATATACAGTTCGATATCTTAATTACAACAAAATATGACCTAAGATATTGATCAATATCCATATATAGCTCATAAGTTGGCTACAAGCCTCCAACAACTCAAATCACTAAATATATATACATGCTAGGCTGTTCAACTTCATTCTTATGTTTTAATACCCATTCGAAGTCATTACTGATACTACATCAATTGTCCAATGACACCAAGTTACTATTTATCGTCTTCTATAATCAACACTTGCAAAATATACAATTGGGTGATTACTTAGTTGAACACTTCCATCTTTTGCTAACAAATTATTCCATAGGTTCGTTGTATTCATAAATTTTATAGCCAAGATTACCATTCATCTTCTCTCTTATTTTCTCAAAAGTACTATTCATGCAATGAACTAGAGTTTTATAATCCAATCTTTCAACCATTAAAACTTGTAACAAATACTTCTAACTACTCATAATAAATGGGTTTGAAGCATTGAAATTACCTCTTAGCTCAATCTTGAAAAATCACAACTTTGGTGATTTTAGTGTTCTTGAGGATTTGATGATGAATAAAGCATTTGGATGCAAGAATGATGTTAGAACTATGTATATTGAGTAAGAATCAACCCAAAACATCATTAACTACTTACCTTAGTTGATTGGACTTGATTTGAGCTCAAAATCGCCCCCCTTCACCTCAAGAACCCTAACCCCCAAATACTCAAAATACTCTCTTCCCCCGACCTTGTATTTATAGGCCCAGATTTTTGGGTTTCGGATGCGGCCTCGGATACTTTGCATCCCCAGTTCACTTCTCTTCGAAGCTCGGATGCGGACCTGGATGCTATGGCAGCACTTCACTGCCAGTCTTTCTTTCGGACGTGGCCCCAGATGCTTCGCATCCGCAGACTCCTCTGCCAGCCTTTGGTAATTTTGTCATAACTTCTTGTAGGAATGTCCAAATGACAAACGGTTTGAAGCATTAGAAACTAGACTCGAAGATATTTCATTTTAAAGGTTGTACATCACATAACTCCTTATATATATGTATATATGAAAGTCCAAAGTTTAGTCATGTGCGTACTCATTTAGAACTTTAGTCTATCATGTAATTTCTAACGTTACTTGGACTTAGGGCTATCCTTAGACCCCACATCGCTTATAATATGCATTATACACTTATTATCATATCTAATTGATATCCATCATATTAATATTCCTCTTCTGCACACAAAATAATATAATTAGCGCACATCAACTTTTTTAATAGCTCTTAAGTACTTCAAAATTTTTCGGGGTGCTACATTCTCCCCCACTTAAGAACATTCATCCTCGAATGTTTTACAAGTCACTTATAAGAATAGATTTACCATCCTTTTGCCTCCAACCATTATGCATAGGAACTTATGACTATATGGGTCTTATATTTTCTTTCCAAAATCTCAACTTACTTATGGTCCTCAAAATTTGGCTATCTTTACAAATTCTAAAAACTTTCGGCAGAGTTTTCCCTATAACTTGGACTATCCAAAAACTTTAACCTGTCCAGAATAAGCCCCCACACGGGCACCAATAACAATATCACTCAATAACCAACAATACATAATATAATGTACCATCTTGACCCTACTCGGCCGTACATATACCATAAGGCATCAAATGTAAATCTTTAAAACTTTTAACTTGTAACATATATGAATACCATTCAATATCAATAATTTCTACTATACATAGCTCTCATATTACTATTATACATGCCTGCATTTTCTTTAGTCATGCATACGTCAAGTTGTACCTGAAAAGTATCTTCAAATAAATCAAAAATCTATCTGTGATTGGACTTCCTTAATAAACAATAACCGATTATCATGCTCCCTTTATTTCTTAGCTTTCTCCAGGAAATATCTCACAGTTTATGAGATTGAAGTTATATTGTCCACTTGATATCTACAAAACTTGTTCATTCCGACTCGTAGTCTCAAAATTTCCTTATAACGAATACTTTCAAATTAGTTTGTTGTCCTTTATGAATTCTGTTTCTAGGAAAAGTCTTCCCACTTAAAACTTTTAATATTCACTAATCATCAAAGATATTTTGGAATGTTCTTTTATTCCTTCCAAAGATTAATAAAATATTTATCTTACTTAGGTTCATCCATCATGTGAGTGATTTACACCTTCACTTGTACTTGTAACTTTTGAATTTGCTTTAGACCTCAATTTGATAAAGACCATAGCTAACAAGTTCAGTACACAAATATTCATTCCACTTCCTCCTTGTGGTGCAAGTTTACCATCCATTCCTGAACATCAGGGTACATATTTCTATTCTCTTAACCTTAACCAACTCATAGATACCACCGTGTCCTTTGTGATATTTTTCTACCATACCTTTATATTGTATTTGTTATTATGCCTACCATAGGAATATTATCATGGATTCTAGGCTTCCAACTCCCAGGTGACAATGCTATTAGGATATACTTGCACCTTTTAGATTCTTTTTCTTTTCTGACCCCATGATTCTTACTGGAGTACATTGCTTTGGTTTGCAAGAGTATTTCGTATTTGGGAATATGCATAATATAATCTTTTCTTGACTCGTTTCATTCCAAGTATGCACATACTTTATCCTTATTTATAACATTTTTTTTTTTACTAAATCCAACATATGACCAAAGTACCTCCTTATTTTCGCCATTGCTTGAATTTAATTCATGTGACACATGCTCCAAAGTTATAAGAATCTATTCAAGTAGCTCATTAAATATTTGTCTATTAGATAGTACCTTTTAATAATCCCAATGTTGAACACTATAATTATTGCTCGTGATAAGCATGTGATCCCCATACCAGCACTATACGACAACTTTACTCATTTCATCAGAAATCTTATCGAAGATTTTTTTTTAATATGTCTTTAATGAATAAAACTTCTCTTTTTCCCAATCATCACCTTTAAGGTTACTCTTACCTGCGGTGACGCTCCCCCACTTAAGCGTAAAACCCAATTCTTAAGCTCGAACCTAACACTCCAAGACTTCATTAAATTCCTACCTCATAGGTAAACTTACATCTAATCATATACATGCTCACATGCTGCCACAAGTTTTTATTCCCCAACTCGAAATCTCATTTCACCATTTTTGTTTCATCAAACCCCAACTTTATTTCATCATTACACTTGTATTGCTTTTTGTTCTGAAAATAGGATAGAATGGTTATTCTTGTTAAAGATTTCCTTGTTCCTTTCCATACTAAAGTATCATGATACTTCTAACCGCAATTTATGTTGATAAGTATCATCATTTCCTGCTCTTACAACAATAATATGGTTAGCATATCACCTTTCAAGTTCGTTTTATCTACAGAACCCCTTTTTCCGACATTATACCCTTCAATCCATGTTGAAATACCTTTCTAGCAAGTATGACTACCTTACACCTCACAGTCTATGCTTATGTATTTTAACAAGTACGACTCCTTCATGCTAAACCCATATAACATTCATACAATTTACCATAACATGCACCACTTTCAGAATGTTATATGTAAGAAGCGTACAATCCATCTTCATGTCGCCACCCTAACAATTTTATTTTTTTTAACTATAGTTAATATCCCATCTTTACATCATCATGCTTCATGCAATTAATATAAGTACTATATGTTTTCCATTATTCATGGAATCTAGTTCGTGGGTACCCGATCATCGTATGGTAATTTCTTTTGTACCTCCATAGTATCTTCAATCCCATCCCCGTGCATAATATGTTAGGGATTCCTAATGCATCACTCTATAGCATTTGGACACTTGTAACCTCTCAACTCCCATACGTACCCTTACTATTTTAAAGCTCTTGGGCCTTAAGCGATCAGATTGCTCTGAGAAAGGTAAAAGTAAACTCTTATAGTTTAGAGCCTAGTTCCCACAACATATATAGTATTGACAACTTGTCATAAATGATTACTTTGCCTCATACATTATTTAAAACGTCCAGTTCTCATAATTCATAAATCCTAATTTAATCGCTCCACTTGACACATGCATAAGTACTTTGGAGCTTACATTTGAAAATTCTCAATTCCCACAAGTTCAAAAGGACGAACTTAACTAGTCAAACCCAAGGTTGTCATTCCACATCATTTTACCTCCTCTAGTAACCTATGTTGTTTCTTGTACCTTTTCAAGGTACACTTTTATGTATAGCATGTCTTAATTTTATTTACTTACCCATTTAAGTCCACCTATCTCATCCACACATACATTGGTATGCATTATTGAATGTTAGCATCTGTTAGTATCTCATTCGTTAACTGTGAGGCATTCAAAGTTCACCTACCCTTCTCATACTTATGATATGCTTTGAATACCCTGAATTTGTGCCCATACGTGACACTTTATTTCTACAATTTACTTCCTTACATGTGACATTACCATAATGACAACTTCGTCATGTCGAGAGTCTTCCAATCCATAGCGAGAGTGCAAATCATCTCTTGTATCTTAACTTGTCCACTTTCTAAAAATTTTGAGAGTTTCCTTATACCCCCCCCCCCCTATTTTTTAAATGCTTTTGTTCATTCTTGATATTATCCCAAATAAGCCTTCATTCTTATAAGTCACAATGTGATTTCTACAAACTTGGTTGATTCACATTCTCTTACCAATTTGAATTTTTTTAATCATTCATCGACACCTCATCACGATAATTTGAGATACTACCTTCCCATTTATCTTGGAACTATTGTATTTTCTTCTTTGTACCTTTGACGTACTCATTAGTGGTGACAGTCACAGTGACCGATCATTTTAACATCTTGACTGAAAATCTAAATTCTAGATTAGGGCCTTACTCTTTTGAGGTTCCCTCTTTCACCTCCTCTAATATAATCTTTTGTACGCTCTGGCTCTATTCTGACAACACTAGTTGGCATCGAAATCTCAATCTATTTTCCATGATCCATCAATATTCATTTGAAAATTCTTATTCACCAAAGGCATACGTGTTGACTATCCATTCTCGACTTATCTTTCCATTTGAATGATTCTGACACTTTCGGGCTATTAGTCCAAACATCTTGTATTATAACTTGAACCTTGAGCTTTATTCTTGCCACTTCTATATCTTCCACAACAGGTAATTAATACAATCGAGAATTCGTACTCTCACTTTAGGCACAAATGCATGATCTGGAGTATGAAGAAAGTGAAACACCCTAGATGTCATTGTAGCCTCCTCGATATAAGTGTGGCCGGCAACACACCGATAAAAGGGACTCTACTTGACACGGCTCCAAAGACTTCCTAGGACTCGACTTAGAACCTAGTGCTCTGATATCAAGTTTGTCATGACCCAAAACCATGTGACCGTCACCCGGCACACTACCCAACCAGAGCGAACCAAACCATGTGATGCACCCAAATCATATGCATGAAAACCAATTTAACTGCGGAAGCTCCTTGAAAATCATAGACATTTTCAAGTTAAATGATAAAATATTTTTTAATTCAAAATCCCACATGATGTCTTTCATGATAATAACAATGAGACTAAGTAAAATAAATATACTTTCATGTATGTTGTGTACAACCCTGTTACTACAACCTTTCACATTTATCTATGGAGCCTCTATACCAAAGAATAAGATTAAACACTTGGGTTAATACCCGACTAGCATAAATTAAGAAAAACAACATGATAGCTACAACGAAATAGACGTGGTGGCTCACCATATACCTCAGAAAGAGAGTCATCCTAGCCTTGACCGCATGCCACATATCATACGTCATCCTGAAACATGTAAAGTAAGCTGAACCCTAGAGGGGAGCCGTAAGGGCTGAGTACACCACAACAGTACTCAATAAGTGTCATAAACTCTCTCTAACTTAAGTTCTTGGGACAATCTTATAAAAATAATGCACCAATAGTTGATATAAAACGATAAGAAATTTTATCAATTCATGACCCTTGTCATTTTAAATAACAACCAAGTGAAAAATAACTCACAAAAGAAACATTTAAAACATTTACATCACTTAATGTCGAATTTAGGGCAAAATTCTCTCTCTAGAAGCTGGAGCTTTAGGCTTCAATGGACACAATGGCCGACGACCAGCCATCTTTTCCGGCTGGTCTGCCCTCCCCCAGCGTTGCATAACAACATACAACAACTAACTCCAACCCAGCTCCTCTAGATTACTCTAAGATTTTGAAACCAAATTCTTTTAAATCCTCCAGCGATGGATACTGCTGCAGCTTCAATTCAACCCATTCAACTACTACGAGTAGTGTATTTGAATGGCCAACCAGTGGTTAAATTCACAGACACAGAAATAGATCGAATGAACGTGATTGAAGGCCTCCAATATGCTGTCGTTGGCAAGCTTTCATATGGATCTCCGGAGATTCACGAGCTTCGCCGAATAATTCCAACTCAATGTGGTATTAAAGGTGAGTGTAATATCGGATTCCTTAGAGATTGTCATGTGTTAATTAGATTAACTCTATGGCAAGACTTTCTCGATTTCACATCGAAGAGTACGTACTACATCAAAGCCAAAGATGGGTACGAATACCAATTGCGTACTCTTATCTACGATGCAAAATTTAAGGCCAGTGAAGAAACTCCTATGGCGATGGCGTGGATTTCTTTTCCTGAACTGCTGCCTACCTTTTTTGTAAAGAAAACTCTATTTTCTTTGGCTACAGCAGTGGGAAGGCCAGTGTGTCTTGACGCGGCAACTACAAACAAAACTAGGCCGAGTTGTGCAAGAGTAAAATTTCTTGTCGATTTGTTGGCCGAACTACCTAAACAGGTGCGATTGGATATTGATGATGAAGCTACTGGTGCTGTTCTAATAGAATGGGTGAGAATTCAGTATGACATGCTACCAAAATATTGTAAGAAGTGTAAACTAGAAGGACATGATGAAATTGAATGTTGGCGTTTGCACCCCGAGCTTATTGAGAATCGAAGCAACGAGAAAAGGAATGATCTTGCTGAGTCGAACAACTGGAATACTGCTGCTGATAAACAAGGAAAAACCAAAAATCACACTACCCCTTTAATTATTGTCATGAGTGGAAAAGTAGTTTGGAACGTAGGTGAACAGTGGAAGGAAGTTCGGGATAATCGGGGAACCAACAAAAATAACAAAAACCAGGTACAAGGGCAAACTGGCAATGCAATCGTGCCAGTGAATGCTGGTGTACAACAGGTGCACACTACTAATAACTTTGCACTGGTGAAGGTCGAAGAAGATCAGACAAACAAGGTTCAAGCAAGGAATAAATTTGCAGTATTAGAGGAGGACCAAAGTGATATAAACGAGAACAACCAACTGATTTTGGTGGGGGGAAAACTAGTCTTCAGTTCTAAAGATGGTCCTACTCCTTCTGGGATTTAGTCCACAATCGACTGGGTTCATAGAAGGTTTGGGACTAGCAAAGAGGAGCTAAAACAACTCAATGTGACCACAAACCAATCTTGTCATGAGATTCCATCTCAAACATTTAAAGATTCTTGGAAGATTGAGGATCTTGATGAGGTAAACTCTACAAAGGTCTTATAGAGCGATGCAGTTGAGGTTAAGGATGATCAGCTGGGCAAAACTAAGACAACAGAAGACAAGGTGAAGAATGACAACAAGCCAAGCTCACCTGGCGATAGGCTGGCGACGCCAGGCCTAAAGCCAGGCTCACCAGGCATTAGGCTGGCAGCGCCAGGGCTAAAGCCAGGCTCCTCAGGCATTAGGCTGGCGACGCCAGGCCTAAAGCCAAGCTCCCCAGGCGTTAGGCTGGCGACGCCAGGCCTAAAGCCGGGTTCACCTGATGAGGCAGCTTCAGTAAACCCCAACCTTAGTGCAACTGGAGAGATTTTGGCCTATATAGATGGTGTTCCGGTGTATGCATCAGAGAACAAACTTGATGGAGATGTTTATGTGAAGATTTGGGATGATATAGTTGGTTCAGACCAAATTTCAAGCAATGGGAAGGGTGGTGATCTCACTAGAACAGTGCTTTCAGAGCAGACTGCTACAGTAACTCCTGGGCTAAGCAGTGTCTATGAGCTACAATTCAAGAAGTATGAGCAGGCTGATGAGCGGGCAATTGTTCCAAGAGCATCGGGGGAAATAGAGGAAGTGCCTATGGAATCTGGCACCGATCAAATTATGCAGCTACATCTTAAAGTTCCACTTAAGACTCCTCTACAACATTTACATGATTTAGTTACACACAATGTGACACCAATTGATGAAGACTTATTGAGACAAAATCCAATGGAGGATGAAGGAGATGATGAATCAACTGCAGAAAACTTCAAACAAGTGGCTAAGGAAGGGTATTTATCACCCACAACTAGCGCTAAAGGAGGTAAAAAAACTAAGAAGAATCAGAGTAAAGATCCACCACAACCTTTAAGAATAATGCCCAGGAGGTCAGCTTCTCTATCTAAATGATGATGATCAAAACATTAATATGGAATATAAGGTCTGTGAATACACAACAGGCCTTTCCTAGGGTGATCAACATGAATAGGGAGCATAATTTTTGTGTAGTTGCATTGATGAAGCCTTTTCAAAAGAAGGGACTCATTAATAGATATAAAAGGAGGTTGAATATGGAGACTGCTTATGCAAATATTAATTGGCAACTATGGTTGTTCTTCGATGCAGTGGTTGAATGGGAATTAGTGGAGGATACTGAGCAACAGGTGACTGTGAGAGTGTTTCATCATGACTTGGGGCAGCACATGATGATGACATTTGTTTATGCAAAATGTTCAGCAATAGAGGGGTTGGATTTGTGGGATCACTTATATTACTTAGCAAGTGATATGGAATTACCATGGTTGGTAGGAGGGGATTTCAATGTGATATTGCATGAAGATGAGAAAATAGGGGGACTTCCAGTACACCCTCCTGAATATGAGGATTTTGCATTTTATGTAAATTTTATAGTTTGTTTGAGCAAGGGTACAAAGGAAGTCCATTCACATGGTGGAATGGGAGATCCAATGCTGAGTGTATATTCAATAGATTGGATAGGATTTTTGTGAATTTGCCATTTCAGAACATGTTGCCAACTATTGAAGTTAAGCATCTAATCAGAACTGGATCAGATCATGCACCATTGCTAATGCATGTGGGGTGCAGACAACCAATTTTGTCAAGCCTTTCAGATTCTTGAACTTTTGGACAAAGCATGCTACATTTATGGATGTGGTGAGGCAGAATTGGGAAGCTGATTTCATAGGGGATCCATTTTTGATGTTCAAGCAGAATATCAAGAGGGTGAAGGCAGTACTCTCAAAATAGAGTAGGGAAACATTTGGTGATATCTTCAAGCAATTGGATATTTTGGAGGACATTGTTAGGGTGAAGGAGATGTTGTTTGAAGAAGAGCCTACAACTGAGAATAGGATTGTGCTTCAAATGGCTCAATTTGAATTGAAGAAATACTTGAGTATTGAGGAGCAGTATTGGAAGCAAAAAGTTGGGATGACTTGGTTTGCTGAAGGAGATAGGAATACAAGTTTCTTTCACAATCGTGTCAATGGCAAAAGAAAGAAATTACAACTGAAGAGGATCAAAAGTGGCAGTGGGGTATGGATTGAAGACCAGGAGCAATTGGCTACTACTGCAGTGGACTTCTATCAAAAATAGTTCACAAATGAAGGTGATGCTTCTGAATTTTCCTTGCTCAATAATGTACCTTCAATGGTCACTATGGATCACAATTTGAAACTTAGCAGATTGCCAACAATTGAAGAAGTAAGGGCAACAGTTTTTGAGCTTAGTGGGGAGAGTGCTAGTGGTCCTAATGGATTCAGTGGCCTGTTTTATCAAACATGCTGGGATGTTATTGGTGCTGATATACACAACATGGTGCTACACTTCTATGGAGGAGCTGCATTGCCTAAATCTATCACTCACACCAATCTAGTGTTGCTGCCCAAGAAACCTAGAGTTGAGACCTTCTCTGACTTAAGATCTATTAGTTTGAGCAACTTCATTAACAAGGTCTTGTCTAGGGTGTTACATGACAGATTGGAGAGTTTTTTGCCATCTCTAATAACTCCTAATCAATCCGGATTTGTAAAGGGTAGGAGTATATTTGAGAACATCTTATTGACTCAAGAAATTGTCACTAACATAAGGTTAAGGGGAAAGCCGGCTAATGTGGTGATCGAGCTTGATATGGCTAAGGCCTATGATAGGGTTTCATGGAAGTACTTATTGCATGTGCTAAGGAATATGGTATTTTCTGAACACTTCATCAACATGGTGTGGAACTTGATGTCAAATAACTGGTATTCAGTATTGGTGAATTGGCAGTCCTCAGGGTTCTTTAAGTCGACAAGGGGTGTGAAACAAGGGGATCCCCTATCTCCAGCATTGTTCATTCTATCAGCTGAGGTATTTTCCAGGTCTTTGAATAAGCTCTTTGAAGACAAGTCATTTGTGGGATTTGGAATGCCTAAGTGGTCTGATCCTTTAAACCACTTGGCATATGCTGATGATACGATAATTTTTGCATCTGCTCATCCTCCCTCTTTGAGCAAGATTATGGCAGTGTTGGGGAACTATGAGAAAATATCAGGTCAGATGATCAACAAAGATAAGAGTTCATACTACATGCATTCAAAGGTTGCTAATGGATTGTTTCAGGCAGTTGGAGCTATTACAGGATTTGCAAGAGGTAAATTCCCCTTCATATATCTAGGGTGTCCTATTTTGTACACTAAAAGGAGGAAGGACTATTATGAGGATCTTATCAAGAAGGTGAAGGATAAATTGCATTCATGGAAAGGAAAGCTGATGTCATTTGGAGGAAAGGCAACACTCATCTCTAGTGTGTTGCAAAGTATGCCAGTTCACATGTTACCAGTCCTTGATCCACAAAACAGCATCATGGGGCATCTACATAAGACTTTTGCTAGGTTCTTTTGGAGCACAAATGAAGAAGGGAGAAGCATACAATGGGCTTCATGGCAGAATCTTTGCCTTCCTAAAGAGGAAATGGGTCTAGGTTTTAGGTCCTTAAATGATGTCTCAAGGGCACTGTTTGCTAAACTATGGTGGAGGTTTAGGACCACAAAATATTTGTGGCCTAATTTCATGTGGAATAAGTATTGCAAGAAGGAGCTACCAACAGTGGTGCATTTTAGGGGAGGGTCTCATGTTTGGAGACAAATGCTGAATGCTAGGGAAGAAGTAGAACACGAGATCATATGGGAATTGAAGAGTGGAACAACTAATATTTGGCATGAAAATTGGACTGGATTGGGTGCACTTTATCACGTATTACCGGAAGACTTTCCAATCAATGAAGATCTTCAGGAGGTGGCAAAACTGCGACAAGGGGAAGCATGTGATGATCAGCTGCTAGATCAAACATTCAATGAGGAAATTGCCAAACATATAAGGCTAAATGTGCATTATGAAGGCAGTGAGGGATATTGGGATAGGCCATACTGGATGCCAACTCCTTCGGGAAAGTTCAGTGTTAGCAGTGCTTGGCAAATATTAAGGCATAGGGCTGATCCTAATTAGGAATTCAAGTTAATGTGGATTAAAGGTTTGCCATTCAAGATATCCTTCTTCTTGTGGAGATTGTGGAGGCAGAAAATAGCCACTGATGACATGTGGAGAAGGCAAGGGCAAATGGTGATGTCTAGGTATTGGTGTTGTCAGCAGCCCCAAGAGGAATCCATTGAGCATATATTTGTTATAAGTCCTACTGCCTCTAAGGTATGGAACTTGTTCATGGGGGCTGTTGGAATTTCTGTGCAATTGATTCAATTAAAGCATATTATAAGGCATTGGTTGTATGCTTAGTGTTGTCCAAAATTAAAGCCACTATTTCAAGCAGTACCAGCTATCATCACTTGGGAGCTTTGGAAGAGAAGAAATGCAGGTAAACATGGTGGTTCAGTGTCCACAAATAGGGTGATTCATGAGATAAATAGGACATTGCATCAACTGGAAAGGGTGAGGTATGCTTGGATCCCTAATATTCCATTGTTATGGCCAGACATGATTCAATACTTTGAAGGATATAAACCTATATTGATCACTACAAGAGTAACACGGCAGCTTCCTTTTCATGGTTGGTACAAATGTAATACTGATGGAGCTTCAAAGGGCAATCCTGGACCTAGCTCCCTAGGCTTTTGTGTGAGGGATGATGAAGGTGATGTGGTGTATGCTAGGGCAGTAGACCTGGGAGTGACAACTAATGTTGTAGCTGAAGCAAAGGCTATTCTTCAAGGGTTGGAATATTGTGTGGAGCATGATCTTCACCCTCTCATACTGGAGACTGATTCATTGGTGATGAAGAAGGCGATAGAAAGGGAATGGGATCCTCCTTGGGTAATTGCACAGGATGTGAAGAAAATTATAGAGATGAAGGACAACTTCAATTTGATCTTTCAACATGTGTTCAGAGAAGGCAACTCAGTGGCGGATTTTATAGCTAACATTGTGTTCTCTTTTGCAGGTACATCTGAGTTTCATTCATTCTCTGAACTTCCTAGTGCAGGGAGGAGGTTGATCAATCTAGACAAATCTCAATCACCTAACCTTAGGGTTAGGATAGCAAAGAGAAGAACCCCAGACTGATAGCTTCACAGGATTGGACTCTGCACAAACCTATATGTGGTATTTTTGGAGATTGTTGAATCATTTCTCAGTGGTATTAGCATGCTTTCATTCTCAATCTGAGGATGGCTTAGCAATGTTTAGAATGATGTGTATATTAAAGGTTCTAGTAGGGAAGGATCTAAGCTTACAAGATCACAAAAAGGCACAATTTCAAAGCCTGGCCTTTGCCTTGTAAAGCCTGCTTAAAGTCAGCTCATTCCTGGCTTTTGCCTTGCAAAGCCGGCTCATGCCTGGCTTTTGCCTTGCAAAGCCAGCTCATGCCTGGTTTTTGCCTTGCAAAGCCTGGCTAAAGCCAGCTCATGCTTGGCTTTTGCCTTACAAAGCCTGCCTAAAGCCAGCCTAAGCCTGGCTTTTGCCCTGAAAAGCCTGCCTAAAGCCAGTACAAGCCTGGCTTTTGCCTTGCAAAGCCTTCCTAAAGCCAGCTCAACCCTGGCTTTTGCCTTGCAAATCCTGCCTAAAGCCAGCTCAACCCTGGCTTTTGCCTTGCAAAGCCTGCCTAAAGCCAGGCTGATCTTCTACATATTAATTTTGATGAGTGAGCACATGATTAATACTTGGACAAAATAAGTCCACTACATATGGAGATCATAGAGTAGCTACACTTGGAAGACTATGCTGGCTTCAACTCTGTGGTGGAGATGTTTGGAATTCATTTTAGCCTATGGACAGTATACCCTGGCGCCTGGTGAGATCTTGATAGGTGTTGCTTGGTATTTGCCAATGACAATTGGATTCACATACACTAATAGGAGAAGAAAGCATTCAACTTATCATGTTGTAATAGCTAGTTCATTAGATTTTAGCTTTTCTATCTTTTAATAGCTAGTAGCTTCATGCAACTTCTATTTTGGTTTGGACATCTTGTAAGCTTTGGACCCATTTTGGAATTATTTATATATTAGCAACTAGGCAAGTGCTGCCGAGTGGTATAGTTGCTTAAAAAAAATATTTACATCAATCCAAGATTTTGGATAAAATCATTACCATCACCGACATAAGAAGATCAACTAGGTTATGTACCTAGCGGCAAGTATCATATACCCTACTTGCTCAGGTCGTCTCATCGTAGTGTCGTACGAATCGACTCAGCCATGCTAATAATAGCACAAAATAGTACTCTCTCGAGGGAGAGCACTCTGCCATAGTCTATACCACAAAGTGGCCATATATGCCTACACCGGCATATGTAGTTTCATGACAACAAACACAATATATCTGAAGTCAATTTCGGTGAACACAAGTAACTCCCAAAATATTTGATACTTCAAAAATAGATTCATAGCATAGTAGCTTCAAAGGATCTATTTTTATCAACTCATAGCATTTATAGAAAATCTAAATCATTTGAACCAAAATTAAATAAACAACCTTTTACATGCTAAAGCTTTTAGCAATTTAACATCAATCTTTAAAAGATACCACAAGTGTCATTCTGCTCATCAATTTCCAAAAGAAATACTTTCCATTATCTTTAGCACTCAAATATGTATACTTTTGTCAATACATAAGTTTTGATAAAAACTTATAACATTTACCTTGAGTGTCATTTTTTCAACAAGATGTAAAATTAAATTTTATAAAACAACATGACACTACATATGCAACATAATATTTTAATACATGGAGACATCCGTACTTGTTTGTCCCCATAAGCACGAAAGCACATTTGCAAACAACTTAAGTATTAACTCGAAACTTGCTTTTAGAGAAAGTCCCTTAAGAAGAGTAAGTTTTAATCAACTTACCTCGCATTCGCTTTATTAACATTCACAAGCCTTCAATCCTCCTCCATCATTCCAATGTTGATTAAAATGCTCAACATCACCAACAAGTCGATATCTACAATTAGATATCCTAATTATATCAAAATATGACATAAGATATTGATTAATATACACATATAGTTCATAAGTTGTCTACAAGCCTCCAACAACTCAAATCGCTACATAGATTTACATGCTAGGCTGTTCAACTTCATTCTTATGTTTTAATACCTATTCGAAGTCATTAATGATACTACATCAATTGTCCAATGCCACCAAGTTACTATTTATCGTCTTCCATAATTAACACTTGCAAAATATACAATTCAGGTGATTACTTAGTTGATCACTTCCATCTTTTGCTAACAAATAATTCCATAGGTTCATTGTATTCATAAATGTTATCGCCAAGATTACCATTCATTTTCTCTCTTATTTTCTCAAAAGTACTATTCATGCAATAAACTAGATTTTTATAATCCAATCTTTCAACCATTAAAACTTGTAACAAATGCTTCAAATACTTCTAACTACTCATAATAAATGAGTTTGAAGTATTGAAATCACCTCTAGTAGCTCAATCTTGAAAAATCAAAACTTTGGTGATTTTAGTGTTCTTGAGGATTTGATAATGAAATCTAGCATTTGGATGCAAGAATGATGTTAGAACTATATATATTGAGTAAGAATAAATCCAAAACATCATTAACAACTTACCTTAGTTGATTGGACTTGATTTGAGCTCAAAATCGCCCCCCCCCCACCTCAAGAACCCTAACCCCCAAATACTCAAAATACTTTCCTCCCCCGACCTTGTATTTATAGGCCCAGATTTCTGGGATTCAGACTCGGCCTCAGATGCTTCGCATCCTCGGTTCACTCCTCTTTGAAGCTCAGATGTGGACCTGGATGCTATGGCAGCACTTTACTGCCAGTCTTTCTTTTGAACGCGGCCCCAGATGCTTAGCATCCGCAGACTCTTCTGCCAGCCTTTGGTAATTTGGTCATAACTTCTTGTAGGAATGTCCAAATGACAAACGGTTTGAAGTGTTAGAATCTAGACTCAAAGATCTTTCATTTTATAGGTTGTCTATCATATAACTCCATATATATATGTAGACATACGCGTCCAAAGTTTGGTCATATGCATACTCATTTGGAACTTTAGTCTATCATGTAATTTCTAACTTGACTTGGACTTAGGGCTATCCTTAGACCCCACATCACTTATAATATGCCTCATACACTTATTATCATATCCAATTGATATCCATCATGTTAATAGTCCTCGTCTGCGCACAAAATAATAAAATTAGGGCACATCAACTTTCTTAATAGCGCTTACGTACTTCAAAATTTTCGGGGGTACTACATGACCAATATTCATTGTTTCACCGTGACTTTCGAGTTTATTTTCTAGTGTTTTAAAGTCATACAATATGAATTTATGATTATATCCACTTTTTCATGTGTATTAGTACATGCTGATTTTGCAGAATATTTTTTACGAACTCTAATTAAAAAAATTGACAGACTTTGATTGGCGAGAAATATTGTAGGTTCGTAGGAAACGGCCTATTGATCAATACACATTTCTTCGACAGGACTTTCAAGTTTAATTTTTGGCATTTTGAGGTCATGCAATACGAATTTATGATTATATCCACTTTCTCGTATGTATTAGTACATGCTCATTTGTAGAATTTTTTGGGCAGACTCTAATTGGCCTAAACTTTTGTGTGTCCACTAGAAACAGCCTAGTGACCAATACTCATTATTTCGTCATGACTTTTGAGTTTATTTTCTGGTGTTTCGAGGTCATGCATCACGAATTTATGATTATATTCACTTTTTCATATGTATTAGTACATGCTGATCTTGTAAAAAATTTTGACGGACTCTGATTGGCCTGAAATTTTGTAAGTCCACAGGAACCGGCCTAGTGACTAATATTCATGATTTTTCCATTGCTAATATTTCTTTTTTGCATTTCGAGTTCATTTGTTAGTATTTCGGGGTTATAAACATGAATTTATAACTATTTTCATTTTTTTTGTGTATCAGTGAATGTTAATTTTGTAGAATTCTTTTGGCAGACTCTGATTGGCCTGAAATTTTGTATGTCTAAGGAAATGTCCTGGTGACCAATACTCATTGCTTCACTGTGATTTTCGGGTTCATTTTATGGCGTTTCATGGTCATGTAATATGAATTTGTGATTATATCCAATTTTTTGGGTGTATTAGTACATGCTGATTTTGTAGAATTTTTTTAACATACTCCGATTTGTCTAAAATTTCTTAGGTCCATAGGAAATGGCCTAGTGACCAATACTAATTGATTCGGCATGACTTCCGAGTTTATTTTCTGGCATTTTAAGATCATGCAATATGGATTTATGAATATACCTTTTCGTGTGTATTAGTACATGTTGATTTTGTCTAACTTTTTTGGCGGATTTTGATTGGCCTGAAATTTTGTAGGTCCATAGAAAATGACTTAGTGAACAATACTTATTTTTTCGTCATGACTTTCGAGTTCATTTTCTAGTGTTCGAGGTCATGCCATATGAATTTATGATTATATCTACTATAACATGTGTATTAATACAAGTTGATTTTGTAGAATTTTTTTACAGATTCTGATTGGTCTGAAATTTTGTAGGTCCATAAGAAATATCTTAGTGACTATTACTCATTGTTTTGCCATGACTTTCGAGTTTATTTTCTGGCGTTTCTGGGTCATGCAATACAAATTTATGACTATGTCCACTTTTTCGTGTGTATAATACATGTTGATTTTGTAAAATATTTTTGACAGATTCTGATTGACCTGAAATATTTTGTAGGCCATAGGAAATGGTCTAGTGACCAATACTCATTGTTTGCCATGACTTTTGAGTTTATTTTCTGACGTTTCAAGGTCATTTTAGAGTATCGGTCTAGCTTCTTTGAGGTAATTATCTTGCCTAACTTTGAGTCATTTATGCTAATTGAGTCATGTGAAGGTCGTGTACGCATGGTGACAAGTACGTACTCTGGCTTAATTGTAGAAATTTGACCGTTTAGAGCTCTTTGGTTCTTATGTTCATCATATATGAAGTTGTTTGGTCATGTTAAATCCTACACTTACTCAATTCACCCTTACGTGTCTTATTTGGAATTAATTAATTCATGTTCTACCCTTATTGCCAATTAAACTCTTATGTGCCTTAATTGAAGCTTTTGACCCTTTTATTGTCATGCTATCTTTTCCGTAATTGCTTCACCTTAATTGAAGTTATTATTATCTCTTCCGTAATTGCTTAACCCTAATTGAAGTTATCATTATCTCTTCTGTAATTGCTTAACCTTAATTGAAGTTATTAGTATCTCTTCCATAATTGCTTAACCTTGATTGAAATTACTATTATCTCTTCCATAATTGCTTAGCCTTAATTGAAGTTTGTTATCCCTTTCATTGTTGACGTATTCTTATTTGGGGTCATTGATTCATTCTATCTCTCTTATAGTCGAACTGTACTTTAGTGGAAACATTGTTACACATTATCTCTCCCTTATTGAGCTATTCTTGTTGAAACCATTATTCCCTGTTGTGTCTTTCTATGTGAACTCATTCTTCCATTTCTTTGTGTTCTGAAGTTCTTGTGTTGATTTACTTGTCGTATTCTCGTGTTATTGTTGTTGTTATTGTTGTTGTCGTACTCAGTGTTGTTGAGCCGAGGTCTAGGCGTGGTTGTGGTATTGAAACTGTTTTGAGGAAATATTGTGGCATATAGGCACATGTTGTGAATGTCATTTTATTATGTTGTTATGTTTGGGCACACGTGGTATTGTTGTAAGGATTGTCGGGGTGTTCGCATGTGAGTTGTCCGTGCTGTTGTTATTATTGATATTTGCACAGGCAGCGTGACAAGGCGGGCTATATATGTGGGTTTGCGCATGTGGCGAGACAAGGTGGGAATATTATTGTGCGCGAGCGGCGAAATAAGGCGGGCATTTACTTTATTATTGCGCACGTGGTGAAACAAGGTGGGCTATGTGGGAGAATGATTTGTGATGACTTGTGATGGCCTGGGGGCATTGTTATTGTTGATGTCTGTGTAGTGGTGTCCCTACCTTGTGTGAGTTATACCTTGGGCTATTTACATGTACTCCCGTTTACTTGCCTTCTGTGTGAGAGTCATTCTATTGGCACGCGAGTTGTCCGTTCGGTCATGAGTCATTGTTATTGTTGGCACGTGAGTGGTCCGTGCGGATATTAGATATTGTTACTCTCTTGGCACGTGAGTCGTCCATGAGGTTGTGAATTGTAATGTGAGCACAAGATGCCAAGTGATCAGGGTTCATGAATCGGGACCCGTGATTTGTGATTATGAAGTCTGGTACCTCGTGGAAATTCTTGAATAAATCTGGTGTGAAAGCGGTTGTTCTTATTGAGTTGTTACTTGATTTCCATTATTTGGTTTCACCGAACTTAAACTGCGTTCAGCTTACTCTACAACGTTATTACCTATTGTTCCATGTTGCTAATTATTGTTCTTAGTTTCCTATTACGATCATTGTTTTGTTATTGTTATCATGTTTAGCTCTATGTTGATAATGCCTTCTGCTAGTTCACATTTATACTTGTTCAGGGTTTTTAGTTCAGTAGGTGTCTTGACTGTCCCTCATCACTACTCCACCGAGGTTAGTCTTGCTACTTACTGGGTACTGCTGTGGTGTACTCATGCTATACCTTTTGCACATTTTTGTGCAGATCCAAGTATTTTGAAGTTGGTTGATCACTAGCTAGCTGTTCGAGTTTTGCTGTGGAGACTCAAGGTAAACTTGTGATCGCGTTCGTAAGCCTCAGAGTGATCACCTTCTAATATTGTACTTGTACTGCTTAATTCTGTTCTGAAACATTTGTATTTAGGAATTTTCTAGCAAACTTAGTAGAGCTTATGACTTGTAATACCGGTTTTGGGGTATTGTATTACACTTAGGATAATTGGTTTTACTATAGAACTTTCAGTTTCATGCTTCGTAGTTGTTCTAGTTAAATTCTGTCTTTAATTTAGTAAGTGTTAGGCTTACCTGGTCTTAGAGACTAGGTTCCGTCACGACATCCTACAGAGAAAAATTTAGGCCGTGACAATTTTTTCGTGTGTGTGTGTGTGTATATTCTTGAACTTGATTAACAAACTCCAATTGGCCTAAAATTTTATGAAAATATCGGATACTATTTTGTGAGCATTACTCACCATGGTTAACATCATTTTTTGATGTTTTGGGTTCATAGAAATACTATGCACGGCCACATGGAACCTACCCGTACTTTGCACGGCCATTTGGATCCTATCGGTGCTCAAAAAGTTAACAGACTCCGACTGACCTGAAAATTGATGGAACCATCGGATACTGCCTTGTGAGCAATACGCACCATAACTAGCATCATATTTTGGCGTTTCGGGGTCATTAAACATGAATGAATAATTATGTCTATTTTTTTCGTGCCTGTATATATATAATGCATTTTCTGAATTTTACTGGCGAACTCCGGTTGGTCTAAAAATTGATGGAACCATCGGATACTGCCTTGTGAGCAATAGCCACCATGACTAATGTCGCTTTTGACGTTTCGGGGTCATAAAACAGGAATTAATGATTATGTCCATTTTTTCTTGTGTGTATATACATGATTATTTTCCTAAGTTTGATTGACGGGCTCCGATTGGCCAACAAATTGATGGAACCATCAGATACTGCCTTGCGAGTAATATTCACGACTTACCATAACTAACGTCGTTTCTTGGCGTTTCTGGGTCATAAAAATAATATACATGGCCATATGGAACCTACTCTGTTTATAATAATATGTATATTCTTATTTTTAACTATGCAAGTTAAATAGGTTTGATAAGTGTAGATAGAGTGAGAGAGAGGACCCGCGCAAATCGAAAAAGAAACGGAAGACATTAAAAGAAGGAAAGGAAAGAGGAAATTAAGGACGGTCTTTGAAGGCTTCAAGGGAAAGGGAATGTATACCAACCCATACATGGCCTGCTTTCAAACTTATATATCTAAACTATATTTTGTATGCATATCACTTCGCGTTACGAAACTTCTCCAGTCGATTAATTTCATATATATTTTCCTACCATCTCTTTCGTCTTCATCTTTCTTTCAATCCAAGGTAAGAGACTTGATCATTTCTCTCTTCATCAATTTCCTCCCCTCGTTCTTGCTTTTCTTTTCATAAGTTAATCGTTTATTGGATATGCAATATTTGTGTGACATTCTAAAAGTGAAATGTGGACCAATTAATACGTGTAAGGAGTAACAATTTTTATTTAGTTATGTATGCAGCCAAAGAGGTTTGTTCAATGTGTACAAATCCATCGTGCATTTGATTGATTTTGTCTTAGTTTAATTAGTAGGAAACATGAGCACTGAAGCCGGTGATCAACAAAGACAAGCCCCTCGTTTGAATGAGAGGATCCTTTCATCTTTGTCCAGAAGATCTGTTGCTGCCCATCCTTGGCATGACCTCGAGATAGGTAGCTACATCTACCCTCTCATTTGTCATTATTCAGTGCTTCGCAATTTTGGCAGTTAGATCTGATCATTCCTTTTTATATATATAGGACCTGAAGCTCCAAACATTTTCAATGTTGTGAGTACACTAAATCACTCTGCTTTATTACTGCTGATATACTACAAATTTCTTCAGGCATCAACTTGAGTTCAACTAATGTACGTAGAAAAATGAAATTACCAGCAGTGAAGAAAATGCCACAAATCTATCAATTTGGCTTGATATATATATATATATATGTGTGTGTGTGTGAACCTCATGTCATGAAATGATCCACACTCATCAAATACTTGATATAATAATTTGTACATTTTTAATTAATTTTTGGAGACAAATATAGATTTTGGACCAAAAGTTACTGAGTTCGGCCGAACCGTTATCCAGCATACTACCTCCGCCCCTGCATCCACAGACAAATGACAGCCAGCCTCCTTAATTAATTGCAGCATTTTTTTCCTCCCTTTTTAATTATGATTATGATGAGGGGAAGGGAAAAGAAATTGGTTGTCTTCTATGTAGGAAGTTCTAAGAAAGGGCTTATTTCTTTATTAACTTGAAATGAAACTGTGATTTGGCTACGTGACCTATACATTGCACCTTTACAGGTCATTGAGATAACAAAAGGAAGCAAAGTCAAGTACGAGCTTGACAAGAAAACTGGTCTAATTAAGGTAATGCTAGAATGATGAGATAGAATTATATAAGAACGCTCCTTTGCATTACACATTACTTACAAAAAGGATGCACAAAGCTTCTGCTACCACAAGGGTCTATTGTACGCAGTCTTACCTTACATTTCTGCAAGAGGCTGTTTCCACAGCTCGAACCCGTGACCTCGGGGAAAGACTCCCTTTCAAAAAGATTTTCTGTTGCCGGGAATTGAACCCGGATCCCTTTATCTAATTCTTTCACACATATGAACAGGTTGATCGGGTGCTATATTCATCAGTTGTTTACCCTCAGAACTATGGCTTCATTCCTCGAACGCTATGTGAAGATAGTGACCCTATGGATGTATTAGTCCTCATGCAGGTAGGTAAATTAAATGAATGCCTTTATTCATAAAACAGGCAAAAATTGAACAAAATTTTACTACATTTTTCAACAGGAACCTGTCCTCCCAGGTTGTTTCCTTCGAGCTAGAGCCATCGGACTGATGCCTATGATCGATCAGGTTCCTATTTTAGTCCTCAGGGTTAATACTTAGTATTAATCAATTCCTCATTACAAACGAAGTCTAACAAAAATTTCTATATAAATCCAGGGAGAGAAGGATGATAAAATCATAGCAGTGTGCGCTGACGATCCAGAATATCGCCACTACACTAATATAAACCAGCTTCCCCCTCACCGCCTCGCTGAAATCCGCCGCTTCTTTGAAGATTGTATCCTTCTAATCTCTTAATTAACTATATCTATGAATATATATAAAATCTGTATAATTTCCTTGACTGCTCGTTAGACAAGAAGAATGAGAACAAAGAGGTTGCTGTTAACGACTTTCTGGCTCCAAATACTGCCGTTGAGGCCATCCAGTACTCCATGTACGATTCAAATTGGAATGCACATTTTAAGATTTTATGTTACCAAGAGGTTAATATTTTGTAATGTTTGTGCAGGGACCTTTATGCTGAATACATATTACAAACGTTGAGGAAGTAAATGGATAGTAGCATGGTAACTGAGCAGTTATGGGTATCTATATTGGAAGTGAACACTGTCACAAATTATTTAAATAATTTTGTTTTACTACCACAGACTTTTGCAGAGGATCATCTTCTGCTACAGCCGGCTTCTTGATGTATTTTCGACTTTATTCCAAATCAATGCTTGTATTTCTTATTGGTGTATTAATATCGAATTCCAGTCTTATTTGAGCTAAGATTCTCTTCCTCTTTGAAATAAGGGCAAGCCAAAAAGAAATTGCAATATTGCAAAGTTAAGTGTGCATCTGTTAAAGGCTCAAACAGCGGATAAAAGCATCAAGAAAGGGCAGGATAAACATTTGGCAGGCTAAATTAACAGGAGATTACTAATGGACCAACCTCAGATGTGCCTAATAGGAAAAGGAATCTTTACATAAATAGCCAGTTGGATTCATTATTTACTTTTCTTAGCCCATATATATAAATTATACATCTGATTATATACATATCATACATGGATTATACAACAACAGCAACAAATTAATCCAGTGTATTCCCACAAGTAGATTCTGAGGAGAGTAGTGTGTATACAGACCTAGAGAAGTTATTTTTGGTAGACTTTTGGCTAAGGAAAGATATAAGGGAAGGGGTCAAACGACTATTTAGCTGAGCCCAATGGGATGATCATAACAGAAACACGCCTAATGATCAAGTGTATAACCACACTAAGCCGCTACGTAATTTGTTTTTAAATGTAAGCTGTTTTTGATGAACCAATTTATGCAAGTTCTTGTCACACGAAAAAGCTTAGCTAGAGTATAAAGGGGTGACTGGTGAGGGAGAAATTAATTAAGAAACCAAAATAAAATGCTGAATGAGCCCTTTGAAATGAATTTAATTGGAAGGAAAAATTTAACAAACAAGTCATCTGCTTAGCTAGCGACGACTCTGCGATTTATTATATCGGTATTTCTTCTTTTTTTGTAAGAGAAGACAAATTAGAAGGGTGTGCCACTATTTACTCTGTTCTGAAATCATACACATAGTTCAGTTTGAGCAAAGACTACTATAAGTTTGTTTTCGCCGAACGTTTAGAATTGCTATTGGATGTTAATTTACGGATAGGGATCATTACATATTCGTAGGGTAAGATTGACATACACACTACCCTTTTCAGATCCTATTTGTAAGATTACACTAGATATATTGTTATTGTTTCCGGCCACAATGGTAGTTTTCACCTTTAAGAAAACGATTTTTTTTTTGGAAAGAAAAAGAAATGCTTGGCTTCTCCTGATGAAGTCCCATAATTAAAATTAAGACTAGGCAATGAGAAGACAGACAGGTTCCTAGGATTTTGCATTTCGTAGTTTTGCAAATACCAGCTCCTCGATTAGATTAAACAAAAATTTAACATGCAAGGGAAGTTGTGCTCAGTCATGCATCGTTTGATTCCAGGACATTAATTAGCTAATTTTATATAAGTTGATTCCTTGATTTATAATAAGGTTCAACCGTCTGGCATAGTACTACTTAATATTAGGACTACCACAAGTAAACATATTAATTAAATGGATACTGACAGTGGCTAAAAGAGTCAAGGCTTGCCTTATTTTACTAATAAACATTGTCTTAATTTTTATTGACTATCTTCACAACACTACAAAAAAGAGAGGACTTCTTTGCATTATCCATATATACAAGCAGACGTCACCCAGCCTTTGGGCTAATGACGCCAGCTAGCTTCGTCACAAACTATTTTAACTTGCATTATAATTTTCATCATGTTGTATTTATGTATGTACTAGTGATATAGATTTAATTTAATATCATACTCTCTTGAAAATATAAAAAATACCTTAAAGAATACGTACTTTGTGAACAAGTAAACGATTCAATAATGCCTGTATAGAAGAAATCTAGCAAACAAGATAGATAAGAAGGTAGGAGACTTTAATCATTCATTCATAATCTTTTAAATCGCAACACATGAAAAATAGGTAGTAATATCTGTATTTATAATATTACTATTAAACCCACTTTGACTATTAAATGAAAAACTTATTTCCATATGAATTTGACTATAAATCCTACTATCCATTGGCACTTAATGCAAATATACTTTTATTGGCAAAATAGGATCGAGGAAGGGGAGATTTGGCATAACTAGTAAAGTTGCCGTCATGTGAATAGGAGGTCACGGGTTCGAGCCGTGAAAACAACCTCTTGCAGAAATGCAGAGTAAGGCTGCGTAAAATAGACTCTTGTGGTCCAGTCCTTTCTTGGCAGGGGCGGAGCCACCTCCCAACCTACGGGTTCACGTGAACCTAATAGATTTTGTCCAAACAGTGTAAATGCGTTCGAAGAATTTACTAAATATCTATAAATGTTTGAATGTGAACCCAGTTACTATTGAAAATTTACTCGAGATCGTTACAGAAACCCGTAAGCATTAAATTATCGTGGGAACGATACTTTTTTATCACTTTATTACTTGTCTACCGCGTAGACTTGCGTGTGCGTTTGGACCCAACAAGTTTTTGGCGCTGTTGCCGGGGATTTAGAAATTAGTTATTGGTTTGAAATAAGCTCTTATTTGTTTTTGTTCCAGTGTTAATTTGTTTGACTGTTTCTGACTCTACAGGTATTTACCTTGAATGCTAAGAAGAAGCAACAGTTTAAACAACTTTCCCCCTCGAGATCCTGAACCCGAAAGACTCTTCCACAGGTTAAGGAGGGAGGCGAAAGAAAGAGCAAGAATTGCAGAGTTTGGTATTGTAGTCCAATCACAGCCAATCAAGATGGCAGGAAATGAAGAAAGACTGGTGATTGAGGCCGCAAGGCCTAGTCTTGCTAATATGACTCAGGCTATCGTGAATCCTGACATCACGGGACACTTCGAGCTCAAATAGTATATGGTGCAGCTGATTCAGTCCACAGGGCAGTATGCGGGTCTATTGTTGCGACCAAACACACTCA
The DNA here is from genome assembly GCF_000390325.3 of Nicotiana tomentosiformis. Lineage (NCBI taxonomy): Eukaryota > Viridiplantae > Streptophyta > Magnoliopsida > Solanales > Solanaceae > Nicotiana > Nicotiana tomentosiformis. Next base: position 490,676 of record NC_090823.1, on the reverse strand, counting down.
CGCAAGTATACGTGGTCGTCAAGTAATAGAGTAGTGAGTAGAGTATCGTTCCCACGGATACTTATGATTAACTTTTGACTGATTCAAACTCAAACAACTTATCGATTCAGGAGATTTCTCACAAAATATGTAAGTGACTAATTTACTACCTAAGAAATATCAAGCAATGAAATAACTAGAGATCAACCATAACACTTAAGCAGTTTCAGATAAAAATCAATAAGAGAGGATATTCCAAGTTCATAGGCAAGCTAACAATCTTGTCATGTTCTTGATTTAAAATGACTAATTGATTTATCTGGATTGTTGATTGACATGGTCGATATTACTCATAAGAATCTGTCCAGTTCTTACTCGCCTATTCAAGCTAACTTAATGCCTATATGTCTATGGAATTAAAACTAACAAGAATTCATTTACACTTCCTGTATTTCAACCAAACAAGGCAATTAAGTATATTTCTATCCTAATTGCGAATTTGTTTCCCGATGCTCGGGGTTCAAGAACCTGCTCTATTTAATCCTATATGCAATCTAGAATTCTCACTTTTGAGTTCAACTCTACATTCATAGATAGTATTTGTCACGATCCCATTTTTCCCTTCGTAGGATGTCGTGATGGCACCTAGTCTCTAAGACTACGTAAGCCTAACAAATTTGCGGAATCAATGAATAATAAACTGAACTCCCATCTCAACACATGATATATAAATATAAAACTGCCATTCAATAATTACAACTCCCAAAATCCGATGGAAATAATTCACAAGCTTCTAAGAGAAAATACTAGGTCTCTATACATTAGAGTCTAAGGAGAATAAGGAAAAACAACATAGTAAAGATAGAGGGGGGACTCTAAGGTCTGTTGACTCTGGCAGATATACTTTGAAGTCTCCACGTGCGGTTCAACTCACTGGTATCTGGTCTGGTGGGAAGAACTTGGATCAAATACAACTGAAGCATCTCTACGGCAAACTAGAATAATGCCTGCAATCACGACATCAGATGATTCGACCTCAGGCCTAGCTGGAAAAGCATAAAATCGGGACTGGGGCCCACCGCTCTGATACCAACTTGTCACGACCCGAAATTCTCACCTTCGGACTGTGATGGCGCCTAACATTTCACTTGCTAGGCAAGCCAACGTTAGAATATTTTAACTATTTTTTTAACAATTCATCTTAATTAAATAGTAAAGAAACCAACAACTGGAATAATATCTGAATTAAAGTAAACAAACCAAAATGATAACGATGTCTAAATACCATCCCAGAACTGGAGTCACAAGTGTACGAGCTTTTAGAATAATACTAACAAGGGTCTGAATAAAAATAAAGTTATCTGGAAGAAAGCACACAGCGAAGATAAAATAGAAGGGAACTTCAGAGCTGCAAATATCGTGCAGCAATACCTTGAGTCTCCTCTGATAGCTGAATCTGTGCAAATATGCAGTACGCCACTGGGACCAACTCCGGTATTTGCACAATAAGTACAGAGTGTAGTATGAGTACAACCGCCCCCATGTACTCTGTAAGTGCCGAGCCTAACCTCGACGAAGTAGTAACGAGGCTAAGGTAGGTCGCTTACCTTAACATGTACGCAATAATAATAATAATAATAATAATAATAATAATAACAATAATAATAATAATAACAATAATAATAATAACAATAACAATATTAACAATAAGAATAATAATAATAATAATAACAATAATAATAATAACAATAATAACAATAATAATAATAATAATAATAATAATAATAATAATAATAATAATAATAATAATAATAATAATAATAATAATAATAATAATAATAATAATAATAACAGGAATAGAGGTAAGACAATTAAATCATATCAATAACTGAAGTCAATTCAATAGTCATAGCCGATTATTTCTTTTATCATTATGTTGTGTCGTGCAACCCATTCCAACAATATAATCCTACAAATTAATTTTTATTGCAACGTGCAACCCGCTCCAATAATATAAACTTAAAATAAAATTTATTACGGCGTGCAACCCTATCCAACAATATTACTTGTCAATTAAATTGAAAAATTATATTGTTGGATCGAGTTGCATGCCGCAACAGATTTTATTTTAAGTTTATATTGTTGGAGCGGGTTGCACGTCGTAACGAAAATTAATTTAAAGGATTATATTGTTGGAATGGATTGCACGCCGCAACAGAATGATAAAAGAAACAATCGGCTATGACTGCTGAATTGACTTCAGTTATTGATATGATTTAATTGTCTTACCTCTATTCCTATTATTATTATTATGTGTGTGTGTGTGTGTGTGTGTGTGTGTGTGTGTGTGTGTGTGTGTGTGTATGTATATATATATATAATGGTTGTTGTTATTATTATTGTTATTATTATTATTATTGTTATTCTTATTATTGTTATTGTTATTATTGTTATTGTTATTATTGTTATTGATATTATTGTTATTATTATTATTGTTATTGTTATTATTATTATTATTATTATTATTATTATTATTATTATTATTATTATTATTATTATTATTATTATTATTATTATTATTATTATCATTATTATTATTGCGTACATGTTAAGGTAAGAGACCTGCCTTAGCCTCGTTACTACTTCGTCGATGTTAGGCTCGGCACTTACAGAGTACATGGGGTCGGTTGTACTCATACTACTCTCTACACTTCTTGTGCAGATACCAGATTCCTATTATTATTATTATTATTATTATTATTATTATTATTATTATTATTATTATTATTATTATTATTATTATTATTATTATTATTATTATTATTGTTATTATTATTGTTATTATTATTATTATTATTATTGTTATTATTGTTATTATTATTATTATTATTATTATTATTATTATTATTATTATTATTATTATTATTATTATTATTATTATTGTTATTATTATTATTGTTATTATTGTTATTATTATTGTTATTATTATTATTGTTATTATTATTATTATTATTATTATTATTGTTATTATTATTATTGTTATTCTTATTATTGTTATTGTTATTATTGTTATTGTTATTATTATTATTGTTATTATTGTTATTATTATTATTGTTATTGTTATTATTGTTATTGTTATTATTATTATTGTTATTATTATTATTATTATTATTATTATTATTATTATTATTATTATTATTATTATTATTATTATTATTATTATTATTATTGCGTACATGTTAAGGTAAGAGACCTGCCTTAGCCTCGTTACTACTTCGTCGATGTTAGGCTCGGCACTTACAGAGTACATGGGGTCGGTTGTACTCATACTACTCACTGTTAGCTACTCAGAAAAATTATTAAGAACATAATTAAATAAACAACCCAATATGATAAAATCAAACTCGTCAATTTAAACTTCAAACGTTAACATTCATGTAGCACCCATGACCCCAGAATAATAGGGTTCTTAGCCACTCATGTCCATACAATCATCAAAAATAATGTTTTCAAACATAAAATCAATGAACACTAGAAGAAGAATGGAAGAATTGATCAAATTCGTGCTCCCGAGTGTTTCGTACTTTTGTTCCTCTCTCAAAGTCACGTCCTCCTCCCAAAAATAGGTTTAGGTTGGCTTTTATATGAGTTGGGGGCGTCTTGTGGTCGAAATAACCGAGTCCCGATCGAAATAGGATAGATCTGCGTCACCAGCACCCAGGGCAACGCGGGGTGCTGTCCCTACGTTGGGCTTCTTCAGCATATCGTTTTGTGCTCCACATGTAGCGCCCCACGTTGCCTGTGGCGCTCAACTGTGCACTTTTGCTTTTTCCTCCCATTTTCGCTCCAATTCGCGCACTTTTCTCCCAAATCGCATCTGAATAATTACTACACATAGAAATACCATAAATTAGCACAAATCATTATATTATACATCCGAAATCTTTGAGACATGAGCACAATGCGAGGCAATATACATCAAAATATCCATACATTAAGTCGAATATCAACACCCACACTTAGACTCTTGCTTGTCCTCGAGCAATAGAAGTATATTAACACCCCAAAATGTACCTCTCACTATGAAAGAGCAATTCACATTTAACTCAATCACACACTCTACCTTTTTACTATGGTCGATACCGCCAATCAAGCATGAACACACAAATTTCACATTCTTCACATTTTTAGACTTGCCCAAGTATACACAATGCGATTCAACCAACTCAAGCAATATGTCCATAACCACCCTACCTCAAAAGATGACTCGTTAACACTAAGCATCCTTAACTCATGCACTCACCCAACAAAAGAAGTGTACAACATCACCAATCCGTCATGAGACCAAGTGCGCTCACCACAAGCAAAAGAGTGAATATAGAAGTAGCCCATACATTCAAATATGTCATTGAACATAAATTAAGGACATCACACCATTGAACAAAATTTGCTTAATCTCATAAAGAATTCATGTGCATCCCATGGTCGTACCATAAGCTTGCCCATAGTGTATATCTCTACTAATCTAAGCTAGCCAAATCTAGGATCAATTAGGACTTTAAGGTTGTAATGTAGGCTAAGGGACGGGTAGGATACATTTAGGAATAGTGACTAACCCTCCTAAGCACTTTAATATACTACACTCACAAATCGAGCACATCTTCGTCTCAACCAATTCACTTGTCATACACCATATATAACATAGCCCTCTTTTCAATTAAGCACTTCTATATTTCCACTAGCACGAATTAGAAGGATTAGGAGGTGTGTGTTTTTCTACATTATTTGAACTATTTTTTTTTTCTTCCTTCTTGCAAATTTTTTTTTCGCCCCTTTTCTTTCTCTTTTTCTTCACACACTTCATACATTAAGGTTCATCGGGTAGTGGACTTTTTTCACACTTTTAGTACACCTTAATGGCCCTTCCATGGTTCCACTCGTAAGCCACTCCCCAATCTCTCACCTTACTTATTTTAGCGACTAAGTGCCTTAGGAGGTAAAGGCTCAACAAGCTCAAAATAAGAACAAAATAGGGATACAACTTGTAGTGTGGGTACCAAAGAAAACGCCTATAGGCTCAAAGGGCTAGCAACGAAATTTTTTTATTTGTGAGTGACAAGCCCCTCTATGGTCAATCAAGAAACTCCTACGTTATCTCCTAGACTAGCACAACTTAACAATTTCACTTTGATTAACACACGGGACAAATTCTAGACTACACACGACAGTACAGAATATCACCAACCCTTACACACACATTGCACTTGACTCAATCAAGACGGTTCTGTTCGACTCTCAAGTCAAGAAAGCATAGCGAGTTGAGAATATTTAAGCAATAATGCACTAGGTGGCATGCAAGTCAACCAACTGAGAAAAAGGCGTCACAGAATAGGCTATTTAATTTACTTGGGCATTACAATTCAAATCAAATACTCAGGAAGACAGAACGCATGCCATAGTTTAATGTGCCAACACCAAATATGTCAACAGGTACCTCAGAGCACCTCTGTTTTATCCCTATCCTACTCCTAAAAAATTAAAAACACCCGATTCGAGCTACACCCTTGGAAAAGAACCAGCGTCCAAAGAAAAACCAAGGTATACTACCTAACTATCCTAACACGAACAAAATAAAATCTTTTTGATATTTTTAATTGGACTTTAATCCCTCAAGAAAATTGTCCAACAAATCCATCGTCGGGAAAGTCCTAGCTTTTTCTATTTTTTCTTTTCATTTTATGAGCTAACTAGACTAGGTGAGTTCTAAACTAAGCTAAAAAAATAAAAATAAATAAAAAAGTTATACAATTACTAGTCAGGAATGTTCCCCCACCCTACACTTAAACAATGCACAGTCCCCGATGCATAACAAATTCAAAACAAAGTAAGGTGGAAAGAAAGAACTCCTTGCTAGTCAGAGTCCGACTCCTCAGAATGTCCACCAGCCGCAGCTCTGGGCTCATCATCATCATCATCATCCTCTCCTAGGGGCACCAAAACCATGGGGCCCGTGACTTCATCACCAATCTCATCCTCATCATCGGATCCTTTGTGAGTGTTCTCATCCTCGGACGGGTGAATGGGACTGCCCGGTGCAATGCCCAACATCTCCTTGAAAGAACTAGAGAGATCATTGTGCAGATGCATACGTTCCTCATCCGACACCCCTAGACTGCGCATTATCATATTGAGGGAACTATAAAGATACATGTTGAAGTTCTTATCCCTCTCATTCCTCGTAACCTGGATTAGCTTTGATGTGGACTCCAGTAAGGATGTAATGTCTAACAATGCCTTTGGTGCCTCTACAACCTCATCATAGCCAGGGTACTCCGGTACCTCACGAGACAGCATGTACTGCGTCAGGAGGTTTCCAAAGAAGAACCTCTTTATCCTTTGCCCAAAGCAGGTGCGGGCCATCTCATCGAGCATGATATCACCCACAATTATGGGTCTCCCAATCATCAAAAATAATATCACACACTCGAGCTCGAGTGGATTCGCTGTTGTGTTCAATTGGCATGAGTCAGGCCTGCACGGAATTCTGCCACACTTAAGTGGTCTTGTTGAAATTAGAGCGAACCATCTCAAGTTGGATATCACCTTTAGCTCTGTTCCACTTGGCATTCGAATTGACTCCACAAAGAGTGTGACTATCACCGTGTAGCCTGGGATTTTGACAAAATTTCTTTAGCCTCCGCGGGTCACAATTTTCAATCACTAAAAATCCATATAAGGCCCGCCTATTCAGTGGCACATCCTTTCCACCGACATGTGATCTGAACAAGTCCGCATTCCAATTAGCATATAGTTCTCGCAGCATGCTCAAATTAGCATGGCCGGGGCATTCTAGGAATTTGTCTATGTTCAGTGCTCGCAACCGGCCAAGCACATCCGGGAAGTTCTTTTCTAAGACCTTCATATTAATGCCCATCTCGGAGACATGCCGCCCATATGGCACGAAGTCCCTATGCCATGCGATAGAAGCATCAATGACTAGTTTTAAATGAGGCCTTGGTTGCAATGGTGCCTGTTGTGATCCTTCGGCAACTTGTTTTATTTTAGCTTTCCTAGATGATCCTTCACCTTGCTTGTGTTTTGTGGGGGGGGGGGGGGGAGCAGTAGTGGAGGACTTTCCTACCCCTTTTCCTTTGGCAGCACTGTTATGGACCATAACAACCTACACACGACAAACACAAATGTGAGAATAAATCAAGAAATTTGCCCAAGGTCATTGTGAGAACCCAAGATGACCTCACACTTAAAATCGAAGGCTATGTGTAATCTACTCACAAGAGTGGTTCAAAGTGCACTAATGTTTCATCACAAGGCGATAAGTACTCAAGACTTCCCAATGCCACAATTCAAGTAGTCGAACATGGCCATAACTTAACCGTAGTGCAAGCAAGCAATGCTAGAGTCCAATTTACTACAACTAGTCTAGAACACTAACTACTTCTTATAAGAGTTTACTGCAAGATACATTGCCCCCAAACACCCCACACTTCACCCAACATCATATACAACTACACGCGGCTACTCAGAATTCACCGGTGTTCAATTCACTCTTTTAGGCATTTTAGCAAACACCTTGTGGGTATCAATTTGCTTCTCTTATTTTAACAATGGTGGAGCACGTTGGCCCTCCCAAATTCAAATGAAGTAGAGGGAATTGTAGTTTACTACTTCAAATATAAATTCACAATCAATATTTTCACCCAATTTTGTGCACACTAGGGCCACCCATCATAACAACAAAACATGTCAAAGAGACCTAGGGGATTGGGGGTCGTTTGAGAATGGAGGACCTGACAACACACAAACAAAATTCACAATACACAAGATAAGAAGGAGATGAGGAACATACCTTAGCATCTTGATAAGAAAACACACAAGCAATAGTGGAGAATTTGAGAGAGAGAGGAAGGAAGGAATGGGTAGAGGGGTTTGGAGAGTAACGGGGAGAGAGAGTGGGAGTTTGGGTTTAGAGTTATGTTAATAAAATTGGTGAATGGGTTGGGTTATTATGTTAGTGTATATGGGTAATCGGGTCGGGTAATGGGTTAGGTCCTAAAGAAATAAAAAATAAACAAAATGAAAATAAATAAAAAAATTAACTTACTTGACCCCCCAGCCCAGCGCCCCACACTAGGCTTGGCGCTGGGGGTTATGACTATACTGGAATCTGCACCCTATACAGCGTAGGGCGATGGTTTGCCGAAATTTTCCATTTTTTAAAAATATAAATTCCCTCATACTCGACTACTCAATACATACATTATACACTCCACACTATTCCCACCTATGATTTCTCTAACTATAAAGAAAACAAAAAAAACTAGTCTACTCTTACTAAAAGCAAACAAAAAGCTAAGCTACAAAAGCATTAACAATTGGGTTGCCTCCCAACAAGTGTCTGATTTAACGTCGCGGCACGACTTAACACGTTTTTCAAGCACCGACCAAGTCCACCGAGGTCTAGTGACGTGCAATGTCACCACCCCAATAATGTTTTACTCTCTGTCCATTTACCATGAAGGTACCACTTGAGCTTGTATCACGGAATTCCACTGCTCCATGAGGCCTCACACTTACCACCACAATAGGACCTGCCCATCAAAACTTAAGCTTTCCAGGTAAAAGCTTCAACCTCAAATTGAATAAGAGAACTTCTTGACCTGGCTCAAACTCGCAATGATGGATGTGCTTATCATGCTATCTCTTGGTCTTTTCTTTATACAATTTGGAATTTTCGTACGCGTGCAATCGAAACTCATCAAGCTCGTTGAGTTGTAACAACCTCTTCTCACCGGCTAAGTCCATATCAATATTTAGCTTTTTAATCGCCTAATAGGCTTTGTGTTCAAGCTCAACGGCAAGTGGCACGTCTTCCCATAAACCAACTTATACGGAGAAGTACCTTTGGGGGTCTTGTATGCAGTTTAATATTCCCATAATGCGTTGTCCAGCTTTCCGGCCCAATCCTTCCTATTTCCACTTACCGTTTTCTCCAGAATCTGCTTCACCTCTCTGTTTGACACTTCCACTTGACCACTCGTTTGGGGGTGATATGCGGTGTCAACCTTGTGTTTAACTCCATACTTTGCTAGAACTTTATTCAACAATTTGTTACAGAAGTGGGTTCCTCCGACACTTATCAGCACCCTTGGAGTCCCAGAATACTTTGCAAAGGCATCTCGTGCTTCTTCGTGATTGTTCCTGTTCTTTGGCACCTATCACACTTTTTAACAAAGGCGTGTGTATCCTTAAACAATTTTGGCCAATAGAAACTCGATTGCAACACTTTTTGGGCAGTTCTATCCCCACCATGTTGACCTCCATATGGAGAAGCATGACAGTCATGCAATATTGCATTCATCTCCTCTTTAGGAACACACCTTCGTACCAACTGATCTACGCACTGCTTATAGAGGAATGACTTATCCCACATGTAGAGCCTGACATTATATAGAAATCTTCTTCTATTATCGGGAGTCAATTCTAATGGAATCACCCCACTTGCAATGAAATTCACGTAATCTACATACCACGGGGCTTCACTCGAGGTGATTCCCAATAACTGCTCATCTGGAAATTTTTCCTTAATCGACCTCCCTCAGCCACATGGTTTTGATTTTCTAATCTGGACAAGTGATCAGCCACTTGATTATCTGTTCCTTTTCGATCTCGGATCTCCAAGTCAAATTCTTGCAAGAACAGGACCCATCGAATTAGCCTCAGCTTGGTGTCTCTCTTTTCAAACAAGTACCTTATAGCTGAGTGATCTGTGTAGACAATGACTTTGGTTCCTACTAGATAGGATATGAACTTGTCAAATGTCCACACCACTGCAAGCAACTCTTTTTCAGTAACAATGTAGTTCATCTGGGCTGGATTCATAGTTTTGCGTGCATAATAAATGTAGTGAAATATTTTATCCCTCATTTGCCCCAAAACAGCTCCAATTGCTATGTCACTCGCATCGCACATCAACTCAAATGGCTGCGCCCAATTCGGGGCAATGATAATTGGCGCATTCACTAATCTTCCCTTCAGCTCCTGAAATGCTTTCAGACAGGCATCATCAAACTTGAAGGGGATATCTTTCTCAAGAAGCCTGCACAGCGGAGAAGAAATTTTTGAAAAATCTTTAATGAAACGATGATAAAAACCTGCATCGCCCAAGAAACTGCGAATGCCCTTGATGAATTTGATCACGCCCAACTATGCCTCCTAAAAGGTCTAGCGGTCATTGCAAATATAATCTAGTTTACAAGTCCGGAGTCGAATCCCACAGAGAACTAAGGCTTAGTTACAACTGTTCAGTATTGCTAGAAATACAAGTTCAAATAATTTCCTAGTTATAAAGATTGTAATTTTTATTTTAAACTAATTAATTAACAAATACTAAAAGTAAAATTATCAACTAACAAGTCTAAGGGTTAGTGACAATATTAATGAGGTCTCGAGTTATGATTTTTCCAATTATCGGAATCCTTCCCGCTATGCCTTCTATAATTTCACTTAAGTATTCTCTACCGATCGTGAGTACTTAGGGTGTCGTAATTCTCTTCCGAGAAACTACCACAACTTACTAGACATATTCTTCTAAACTACGCTAGCTGGCACTAATTCACCGCTCACTAAGATTGCACCAAGGTTTGGTTATTCCTAATCCCACCTTTAAACCCTCCGTATTGATTCCTCACATACGTTAGGAATGATGTTGTTCAACAACTATCTAAATATATACCCTGTTCCAAGCAATACATACTAAATAGGCACAGTCAATTGTGGGCCCTTCAATCAACTAAAATAATCACGTAGTTGAACAAGAAGAGAAAATCCAATGGAAAAATTATATTAAACACAACAGAAAAATCATCCTTCAAAAGGTTCCATCAAACCCTAGTTAGGAAAATTTAGCTACTCATAACCATACTAAAAATCATGATAATAATTGAATGCATTAAAATACAGATTAAGGAAGAACGGAAGAGAAAACTCTTGTGATTCGTTGCTTCCAAGTGTTCCCGTAGCCTTCTTGCCTCTCCAATAATCCCCCCCCCCAAAACGTCCTCTTTTTTGGTCGGATCTGCTCTAAAAAACGTCTATGCCTTTTAGACATGTTTAGGGAGTATTTATACGCTACGGTTGAAGTCCTTGAGTCCAAATCTGGGTTGGAGTATTTTAACCCGCAACTTTTAATTGCCGGGCTATAGACCTCACGAAGTCTGGTATGTAGCACACTCAAGCTGGCTATAGACCTCGCAAAGCCTGGTCTGTAGCGCGGTCAAGCTGGCTATAGACCTCACGAAGCCTGGTCTGTAGCACGGTCAAGCTGGATATAGAGTTGGCTTTACTTGGTCTGTAGCACGGTTTGGATACTTGGCATTTTTGTGCTCTTTTCTTGCATTTTTGTCCTCTTTTTGTGCAACCTTCACTCGTCTTTGTCTTCCGATGTTCCTACACAATAAACAACACAATTTAGCTCAAATGTCGCATAATTAATCACTAAACCAATCAAATATAGGGCGAGTAATATACTAAAAGTAAAGCATTTTGGCCTAACATCAGTGGGGGCAATTTTTCAATCGTATGCACTTTTGCTTTGTCCACCTGCAACCCATTTTTGGACACCTTGTGCCCCAAGACTACCTTCATGTACCATGAAATGGCACTTTTCCCAATTTAGTACCAACTTTGTCTCTTCGCACCTAGCAAGCACTTTATCAAGGTTCATTAAACAATTATCAAAAGAACACCCAAACACAGAAAAATCATCCATGAACACTTCTACAAATCTTTCAACCATGTCAGTAAAAATAGCCATCATACACCTTTGAAAAGTCGCAGGTGCATTACAAAGACCAAAGGGCATTCTCTTACGTGCCATAGGGACACGAAAATGTAAATTTCTCTTGGTCCTCTGGGGCTATAGCAATCTGATTATACGCCTAATATCCATCTAGGAAATAGTAGTATTCCTGTCCAGCTAATCTATCGAGCATTTGATCAATAAAGGGGAGGGGAAAGTGGTCCTTTCGGGTGGCATTGTTTAATTTTCTATAATCTTTGCAAATTCTCCACCCAGTCACAGTTCTTGTGGGAATCAAGTCATTATTTTCATTAACCACTACAGTCATCCCCCCCTTTTTAGGCACACATTGGACGGGGCTTACCCATTTGCTATCCGAGATTAGAAATACAATACTTGCATCAAGCCACTTAATCACTTCTTTTCTTACCACCTCTTTCATGATTGAGTTTTAGGCGGCGTTGTTGCTCTACACTTTGCTTGTGCCCTTCCTCTGTGAGGATTTTATGCATGTAGAATGCTAGACTAATGCCTCTAATGTCAGACATCGTCCACCCAATTGCTCGTTTGTGCTCACGCAGCACTCTTAACAGTTTTTCTTCCTGAAATTTAGACAAGTCAAAATAAACAATAATAGATAGAGTGTCAGAACCACCCAAATAAGCATATTGAAGGTGAGGGGGCAAGGTTTTAAGTTCCAATTTTGGAGCTTCTTCAATCGACGACTTTGGAGGAGGCCCATTTGGCCTATTTAGGGACTCAAAGGGGTTTAATCCCTGCATATAAGCACACAATGCATCTAGCATATGCATCATCTCCTCAACCTCGTCATCAATCTCCAAGCTATCGAACAACATGAGTGCTTTCTCTAGAGAAATATCTAGATATACACTCGTGTTGATAAGTTGCTCATCCACTTCAACAACAGATATCATAGAGAGCTCCTCATAATGGCGGGGAAGTTGGATCGGCTTGTAGACATTAAAAACTGCTTCCTCATTATCCACCCTCATAATCAGTTTTCCCTCTCTTACTTTAATAATTGCATCACCTATAGCCAAGAGAGGTCGTCCTAATATGATTGGAACTTGTACATCAGCCTCATAATCTAGGATAATGAAGTCCGCTAGGAAGATGAATTTCCCAATTTGCAGCAACACATCTTCAATCACTCTTTCAGGGTAGGCTATAGATCTATCCGCTAGTTGCAACATCACAGTGGTTGGTCTTGGAGCTCTCAGACCCAATATCTTGAACAAGGACAAGGGCATCAAATTTATGCTCGGCCCCAAATCACAAATAGCACGACCCACGTTGATATTACCAATCTGCACAGGGATGGTGAACCTACCAGGATCCTAAAGCTTTTGAGGAAGCTTGTTTTGGACCATCGATGTGCACTCCTCAGTAAGTGCGACTGTCTCGAATTCAGTCAATCTCCTCTTGTGAGCCACTATATCTTTGATGTACTTAGCATACTTTCGAATTTCGTGAAGTACATCTACCAATGGAATATTCAATTGAAAAAACATAGAGAGATATTTATTGAACATGCGATCATCATTCTTCTTCTGTAATCTTTGGGGGAAAGGTGGTGGTGGCCTTGCAGCATTCACTGGCTCTGAACTTGCATCATCTTTCTTTGAATCATGTGTTGCTTTAGGAATCAACTCCCCCCTAGGTATAGCCTTATCCTTTCTCTTCTTTGGCACATCTTCTAATTCCCTCCCATTTCTGAGTGTAACGTCATTAACTTGAGGGTTCTTCTCTGTATCACTGGGAAGAGCGCATGCAGGCCTAATATTTTGATTCGATGCTAACTGCCCCATTTGTCTCTCAAGATTTCTGAAATCGGTCCTCAGTTGTTGATTATCAAGCAACAACTTCTTCAATAAGTCATTCGTACTCTCTTCTATTTGTTGGGGTGGCTTCTGAGGTTGATTAAAATTTCCTTGGGACCTATAATGATTCTGAGTCGTCTGATTTCCACCCCAGGAGAAGTTAGGACGATTCTTCCAATTTGGGTTGTAAGTGTTCCCATATTGTGCATGCTGATTTATCGGACCTCTGCTCTGTTGCCCTACATAGTAGATAGATTCAGGATTCATGGGGCACATATCACTCGCGTGACTGTCACTACATAATTCGCAGCAAGTATATATATTTTATACATGTTGCATCTGTTGTGTTTGGTGCATTGTCATTCTATTCATCTGATTTGCCAATTTTGCAATATCTGCTCTCATGGCTGAGAAGTCATCAAGCTCAATTATACCGGCTGCCTTTTGTTTAAGTGCTCTTTGTGATTCCCCATATCCTTGACAATTATAATCATTAGCAGTGAAGTTGTTTAGCAGGAGTTGGATTTCACTATACGGCCTCTCCATGCAACTACCCCCACGAGCTGAGTCAAGATTCATCTTTGATGTCTCGTCTAACCCATCAACGAAAGTATGACCCAACACCTCATCAGCCTGACAATGATGCGGGCAGTCTCTGAGTAGTTCTTGTATCTTTCCCAAGCTTGACGAAGAGTCTCACCATCCCGTTGTTGGAACCCAAGAATCTTGCTCCTCAGCGACTTTGTCTTCTTAGTGGGAAAAAACTTGATTAAGAATTTTCTTGCTAGATCATCCCAAGTATGGATTGAGTTCACGGGCTCCTTTTAAACCCATTCTTTGGCTTCCCCAACAGTGAAAAGGGGAACAGTGTCAGCCTGACATAGTCCTTGGAAACATTAGGATAATTGTAAGTATCCGTAATTTCCAGGAAGTTCTGAATGTGCCGCTGCGGGTCTTCATGAGACAGACCCACAAATTGCCTTGTGGACTGGATCAACTACACCATATACTGTTTGAGTTCAAAGTGATCCGTGATTTCAGGCTTCATAATAGCCTAAGTCATATTAGCAAGTTTGGGCCTTGCGCCTTCTATCACCAGACGCTCTTCATTACCTTCCATCTCTGGTGGCTGTGGTTGAACTACGATGTTCAACTCTCTTTCTATTCTAGTTTGAGCTTTAACTTCCCTCCTCACCCTATGAAGTGTTCATTCCATTTCAGGATCAAGAGGAAGGAGGTTGTTTGCGATTCTACTCCTCCGCATTCAAGAGAAAAGCATGCGTTAACACAAACAAAGCAACTGAAAATTAAAACTTGAACAAATAACTAATAAAAGCTTAACTCAGACAAGTAGCCAATTTCTAAGTCCCCGGCAACGGTGCCAAAAACTTGTCGCGACCAAACACACTCACGCAAGTATACGTGGTCGCCAAGTAATAGAGTAGTGAGTAGAGTATCATTCCCACGAAGACTTATGATTAACTTTTGACTAATTCAAACTCAAACAACTTATCGATTCAAGAGATTTCTCACAAAATGTGTAAGTGACTAATTTACTACCTAAGAAACTATCAATCAATGAAATAGCTAGAGATCAACCACAACACTTAAGTAGTTTCAGATAAAAATCAATAGGAGAGGATATTCCAGATTCATAGGCTAGCTAACAATCTTGTCGTGTTCTTGGTTTAAAATGACTAATTGATTTATCTGGATTGTTGATTGACATGGTTGATATTACTCATACGAATCTGTTGAGTTCTTACTCGCCTATTCAATCTAACTTAATGCCTATATGTCTATGGAATTAAGACTAACAATAATGCATTTACACTTCCTGTATTTCAACCAATCAAGGCAATTAGGTATATTTCTATCCTAATTGCGAATACGTTCCCCAATGCCCGGGTTCAAGAACTTTCTCTATTTAATCCTATATGCAATCTATAATTCCAACTTTCGAGTTCAATTCTAGATTCGTAGATAGTATTTCACAGTTAGATACTCAGCAACTAATTAAGAAAATAATTAAATAAACAACCCAATATGATAAAATCAAACTCCTCAATTTAAACGCCAACATTCATGTTGCAACCATGACCCTAGAATAATAGGTTTCTTAGCCACTCATGTTCATACAATCATAAAAAATAACATTTTCAAACATAAAATCAATGAACACTAGAAGACAAAAAGAAGAACTGATCAAATCCATGCACCCGAGTGTTTCGTACTTTTGTTCCTCTCTCAACGTCATGTCCTCCTCCCTAAAATATTTTTAGGTTGGCTTTCATATGAGTTGGGGCGTCTTGGGGTCGAAATAACTGAGTCCTGGTCGAAATAGGATAGATCCGCGTCACCAGCACCCAAGGCAGCATAGGGCACCGGCCCTGGCGCTGGGCTTCTTCAGCATACTATTTTGTATGCCGTAGGTAGTGCCTCACGCTACCTGTGGCGCTCAATTGGGCACTTTTGCTTTTTCTTCCCATTTTCGCTCCAATTCGTACACTTTCATCCCAAATCGCATATGGATGATTCTTACACATAGAAATATCACAAATTATCACAAATCATTATATTATACATCCGAAATCTACGATACATGAGCACAATACGAGGCAATATACATCAAAATATGCATACATTAAGCTGAATATCATCTATCTCATGAAGATCTGTAACGGCACTTTCAGAACCTTTTGGAGATTACAGATACATACAACTATCCAAACGTCTCTAAGGACTATGTTAGACTGACTCTGTTTCCCTTTTCACTGCTGGGGGTAGCTAAGAAATGATTAAACAAAGAGCCCGCTAACTCGATCCACACTTGGGATGATCTGGCACAAAAAATTTTAATCAAGTTTTTCCCCACAAAGAAAACAAATTCGTTGAGGAGCCAGATTCTTAGGTTTCAATAACAAGATGGTAAGACTGTTTGTCAAGCCTGGGAAAGATACAAGAAACTACTCAAAGACTACCCACATCATTGTCAGACTGATGAGGTGTTGGGACATACTTTTGTGGATGGCTTGGACGAGACCTCCAAATTGAATCTACACTTAGCTTGTGGAGGAAGTTGCATGCAAAAGCCATACAGTGAGATTCAGACTCTACTGAACAATTTCACTGCAAATGATCATAACTGGCAAGGTGAGAGTAACTCAAGAAGGGTGATAAAACAGAAAGCAGCATGTACACTCGATCTGGATGAGATGTCTGTCTTGCGAGTAAAGATTGCTAAACTAAACAACCAAATGTCTAAGATGGCCATGGGTCAAGGGAATCAAATGCAGCAGGTTCATAGGATGGCCATATGTTGTGAAATTTGTGGATTTGTCCATATGAGTGATCAATGTCCGGTGAATCCTGAATCTTTTATTATGTGGGCCAGCAAGGTAGATGTCCAATGAACCAGAATAATCAATATGGGAATACCTATAATCCCAACTAGAGGAATCATCTGAATTTCTCATGGGGTGGGAACCAGACCACTCAGAATCAATACATGCCTCAAGGGAACTATAATCAGCCTCAAAAGCTACCTCAACAGGTAGAAGAAAGAACTAATGATATGTTGAAAAAGCTGTTGATTGACAACCAGCAACTTCGAATAGATAATCAGCAATTGAGGACTGAATTTCGAAATATAGAGAGGCAGAGTGGGCAGTTGGCTGCACACCAAAATGCACGATCTGCAGGGGGCCTTCCCAGCGATACAGATAAGAATCTTCAGGTAAATGTTGTAACTTTGAGGAATGGCAGAGAATTAGAAGAAGTCCCAAAAAAACAAGTCACTCCTAAGGGTGAACTGATCCCTAAAACTGTGGGAGAAGCTGAGAAAGAAACTGAAGATAGTGAAAAGACTCTGATTGTAAGGCCAGCACCTCCTTGCCTACAAAGATTGAAGAAGAAAAGTGATGACAGGATAATCAACAAATTTCTTGATATGCTAAGCCAAATTCAATTGAATCTTCCATTGATTGATGTGCTACGTGAAATCCTAAAATATGCTAAGTACATAAAAGATATTGTGGCTAACAAAAGGAGGTTGATAGAGTTTGAAGCTGTTGCACTTACTGAAGAGTGCACCTTGAGAATTCAAAGAAATTTGTAGCAAAAGTTGAAGGATCAGGGGAGCTTCACAAAACCTGTTCGAATTGGTGAGGTAGATGTGGGACGAGCACTTGTGATTTGGGAGCTAGCATAAATTTGATGCCCCTATCAGTATTCAATCAATTGGGGTTGGGAGCTCCAAGGCTAACCACAGTCATGTTATAACTTGCTAATAGATCTATTGTCCATCCCGAGGGGGTGATAGAAGATGTGCTACTGCAAATTGGGCAATTTATTTTGCCAGCATATTTCATTATATTAGACTATGAAGCTGATGAACAAATCCCCATCATCTTGGGATAACCTCTCTTAGCCACCATTGATGCCATGACCAAAGTTCGTGAAGGAAAAATGATCCTCCGGGTTGATAATGTGGAAGCAGTGTTTAATGTATATAGGGCAATTCACTTTGAGGATATAGCTATGATATTTGTGATTGAAAAATAGGAAGAAAAAAAATGATGTGGGTGAATATCTGGATGACTCTCTAGAGAAAGCAATTATATTGTTTGACAATATTTACTTGGATGATGAGGTGAAGGAGATGGTGCATCATATGGATGCATGTGCTTACATCAAAGGACTGATCGATTTCGAGCCTCTAGATAGACCAATTGGGATACCCCCCAAGTCGTCTATTGAAGAAGCTCCGAAATTGGAACTCAATCCCCTACCCTCCCATCTTTATTACTCCTATTTAGGTATCGATGAAACTTTACATGTTGTTGTATCTTCTGAATTATCTCTTTTGTAGGAAGAAAAGCTACTTCGCATGCTTAGAGAGAACAAGCGGACGATTGGATGGACCATGGCTGATATCCGTGGTATTAGCCCAACATTTTGTATGCATAAAATTCTCATGGAGGATGGGCACAAACCGAGGGTAGAACACCAACACCACTTGAACATAATGATGAAGGAAGTGGTAAGAAAGTAAATCATTTGGTGCTACTTATGCCACTTATGCTTTGATGTGGGTGCATATCTGGATGACTCTCTAGAGAAAGCAATTATATTGTTTGACAATATTGACTTGGATGATGAGGTGAAGGAGATGGTGCATCATATGGATGCATGTGCTTACATTAAAGGACTGATCGACTTGTCCTTATACCACTTATGCTTTTAAGTGAATGCCATTTGGGTTGTGCAATGCACCTGTGACGTTTCAAAGGTGCATAATGGCAATCTTCACTGATATGGTCAAAAAATTTGTTGAAGTATGTATGGATGATTTTTTGGTCTTCGGACTATCTTTTGATGAATGCTTAACGAATTTAAGTAAAGTGCTTGCCAGGTGTGAAGAGAAGAACTTAGTGCTAAATTAGGAAAAGTGCCATTTTATGGTGCGAGAAGGAATTGTACTCGGGCACAAGGTGTCCAAAGATGGGTTGAAGGTGGATAAGGCAAAAGTGGATGCAATTGAAAAACTGCAACCTTCAATCTCTATCAAAGGAGTCAAAAGCTTTTTGGGACATGCAGGTTTCCATCGTAGATTCAATAAAGATTTCTCTAAGATTTATGCTCCCTTGTGCAGGTTACTTGAGAAGGATACACCCTTCAAGTTTGATGAACACTGCTTGAAGGCGTAAGAGGTGTTAAAAAAGAGATTGGTGACTGCACCGATTATCACCGCCCTAGACTAGGGAAATATTTTTGAGTTGATGTGTTATACCAGTGACATGGAAATTGGGGCCGTATTGGGCCAGAGGAAAAATAAAGTATTCCACTCAATCTACTATGCTAGCAAAACTCTAAATCTAGCCCAGGTAAATTACCAAGCACAGAAAAGAGATGCTAGCGGTAGTAGGAGCGTTTGGAAAATTTAGGGCCTACTTGGTGGGAACTAAAGTCATCGTCTACACAGACCATGTAAAAATCAGGTATTTGTTTGAGAAAAAGGATGCTAAGCCTAGACTAATTCATTAGGTTCTTCTCTTGCAGGAATTTGACGTGGAAATCAAAGATCGAAAAGGGACAGAGAATCAGGTGGAGGACCGTTTGTCACGCTTGGAAACTTGCGCACATGTTGAGGAAGGGGAAAAATTCAGGAAAGCTTTCCTGATGAGCAATTTCTAGCCATCACAGCTGGCATAGCCTCATGGTATGCTGACTATGTGAACTTCATTGTAAGTGGGGTGACCCCGTTAGAGTTATCTCCGGATGGTAAGAGGAAATCCATGCATGATGTGAGGCTTTATCTATATGATGAGCCATTTTTATTTAAGTCATGTGCAGATCAGCTGGTGCGCTGATGTGTTCCTGAGGAGGAGATGGAGGCAATTTTACATGATTGCATCACCATATAGGGGGGCACCATGGTGGAGACAAAACGATTGCAAAAGTGTTGCAGTCGATATTCTATTGGCCTAAGCTATTTAAGGATGCACATGCTTTTGTGAAGATGTGTGATAGGTGCCAAAGGAGGGGTACAATTTCGAGAAGGCATGAGATACCATTGAAGGGCATACTTGAGGCCCAAATCTTCGATGTTTGGGGAATAGACTTCATGGGGCCGTTTCCAACATCAAATGGCCATCAATACATCTTGGTTGCAGTTGACTATGTGTCAGAGTGGGCTGAGGCTGTGGCTTTGCCTACGAATGATGCTAAAGTTGTGGTAAGCTTTGTGAAGAAAAATATTTTCACCAGATTCAGGACTCCGCATGCTTTGATCAGTGATTGAGGTACTCACTTTTGTAACAAAATGCTGGGCAACCTCTTAGCTAAGTATGGGGTGAGACACAAGGTCGCAACTGCTTATCATCCGCAAACCAGTAGTCAAGTAGAGGTCTCAAATAGGGAGGTGAAGAGAATTTTGGAGAAGGCAGTGAGAGAAAGTAGGAAGGATTGGGCTAGCAAGCTAGAAGATGCTATGTGGGCATATCACACGGCATACAAAACTCCAATTGGCGCTTCACGGTACAGGTTAGTTTATGGAATAGCTTGTCACTTGCTTGTTGAGCTTGAACACAAGGCATATTGGGCAATTAAGAAGCTCAACTTTTATATGGATCTAGCTGGGGAAAAACAGATATTGCAACTGAATGAGCTTGAAGAGTTTTGACTGCATGCATATGCGAATGCGAAGTTGTATAAAGAGAAAACAAAGAGATGACATGACAAACACATTTTGCATCATGAGTTCGAACCAGGTCAAGTTGTTCTATTGTTCAATTCAAGGTTGAATCTCTTTCCTTGAAAGCTCAAGACTAGATGGTCGGGTCTATTTAAAGTAGTGCGGGTTACAAAGCATGGAGTCGTTGAGCTAAAGAATCTAGGAGCAAGGGCACATTTTTAGTCAATAGGCAGAGAGTAAAATATTATTGGGGTGGTGGCGTTCATCATCACAAAACTTTGATAGACTTGGTAGATGCGTGAGGGAACGTGTTGCATCGTACCACGACGTTAAATCAGGCTCTTGTTGGGAGACAACCCAATTTTTAGTATTTTTGTAGCTTAGCATTTTGTTTTTCCAATCACAGTAGACTAGATATTTTTGATTTCTTTGTAGTAATAGAAATCATAGGTAGGAATGGTGTTGGATGTGTATAATGGATGTATTAAGTGCTCGAGTTGTGGGTGTTTATTCAAAAAAGAAATTGCAAAACTAGCGCCCAGGCCAGTGCCCCACGCTGCCTGGGGCGGACAAAATAGAAATTTTAAAACCCCCAGTGCCAGGCCTAGCATGGGGTGCTGGGCTGGGGGTTAGGTAAGTCGTTTTTATTTATTTTTTATTTATTTTCTTTTTACTTTAATTTTTTTAGTTAAATTAGTAACCCATATAACCCTACCCAACTACCCACCTATATTCACATAACAACCCATACCCAATAACCTAATCCATCTCTCCTCAGATTAAACAAGCACTCAACCCTTCTATCTCTTACCCGTACTCTCTTTCTCTCAAACAACCCCCTATGCCCATCTCTTTCTCTCTCTCTCTCTCTCTGAAATTCTCTATTGTTTTTGCTTGCTTTCATCTCAACATCACTGGTATGTGTCTTCTTCTTCCCTCTTTTCTTCTAATTTTGTGCTTTCTTTGTGTTATACTATTACCCCCCAACCCCATCTCTAATGACCCCCACTCCCCAATCATCCCTAAGTTTCTTTTAGACTTTGTGTTGTTATGGTGGATGGCCTCTATGTAAAAATTGGTTGTTGAAATTGGTTGTGAAGTTATCTATGTAGTAGTAAACTATAATTCCCTCTACTTCATTTAAAATTTAGGAGGGCCACCTTGTTCCACCATTGTTGAATAAAGAGAAACAAAATTGATGCCCACCATTTGTTTGATATAATGCCTGAAAGAGTAAATTGTGCACCGATGAAGTCTAAGTAGCCGAGTGTCGTTGTATGTGATGTGGGCTAAGTGTGGGGTGTTTTGGGGGTGGTTTTCAATAGCCCGAGCTTGTTTTTAATGCTCACCATACCATAATCACACCACCCACACCATGTATATTATATTATGTATGATGTATCACTTTGTTAGAAGTAGTTAATGTATTATACTAGTTGTAGTAGATCGGACTCAAGTATTGCTTGCTTGCACTAAGGCTAAATCATGGCCATGTTCGCCTACTTGAATTGTGTGGAATAGTTAGTGAATTACAATTGTGTGGCATGGGGAAGTCTTGAGTACCCATCGTCTTGCGGTGCAACATTTGTGCACTTTTAGCCACTATTGTGAGTAGATTATATAGAGCCTTTGGTTTTAAGTGTGGGGTCATCTTTGACTCTCACGATGACCTTGGGCAAATTTCTTAATTCATTCTCACATTCATGTTTATCGTGTGTAGGTTTCTATGGCTCGTGACAGTGCTACCAAGGGAAAAGGAGTGGGGAAGTCCTCTACTGTTGCTCCCCCTCCCGAAAAATGCAAGCAGAGTGAAGGTTTGTCTCGGAAAGCTAAAGGAAAGCAGGTTGCTGGTGGGTCAAAGAAAGAACCATCGGGACAAAAAAACTTATTTGGATCTAGTTCGTGAGGATGCCATCCAATGGTATCATACCTTAGTGCCATATGGGAGGTACGTCTCCAAAATGCGAACTAATGTGAAAACTCTGGAAAAGAACTTCCCTGATGTGCTTGCCCGGTTGAGAGAAATGAAGATGGATAATTTAATGACTTGACCGGTCGTTTTGATCTCTAGCGTGTCCTTCAGTGGTTTGAGGCCTTGAGTAGCTTCACTTCATGTATTATGACTTGTATTTGAATTTCGGGAAGTTTGGAGTTGATTTGGAAGGAAACAATCCTCAATTCAGAAATTTTAAGTTGAAAGAGTTGACCAAGGTTTGGCTTTAGAGTAAACGACCTCAGAATCAAGATTTGAAGGTTCCAATAGGTTCATATGATGATTTTGGACTTGGGTGTATGTTTGGGTTAAGTATCAGATGGTCCGGGAGCATTTCGGCGTTGATTGTTGAAAGCTGACATTTTGAAGGTTTTAGAATTTCCTAAGTTCAAGTAGAAGTAGACTTTGGTGTTATTGAAGTTCATTTGGGATTTCGAGCCTTGGAATAGTTTCGTATTGTGATTTGTGATTGTACGCAAAATTTGGCATCATTCCAAAATGTTTACGTGTGCTTCAGACGCGTTCGACGAATGATGAATGTTTGAAAGTTAAGAGAGTTTAATAAATTGACTTTGATCCTTAATTCTTAGTTTCGATGTTTTAACATGTGTTCCGAGCCTTCGGACAAGTTTACATAGGGTATATAAACTTATTAAAATGATTGAATGGAGTTCCTCGGACCTCGGCTGATATTTTGGGGTGGTTTCGAACCACTTTTCGGCTTTTGGAAATGCTGATAACTCGTGTCGGTGGTGTGATATGATATTGCAGAGGTCTGAGCCGCGATCGCAAAGGGTAAAGTGCGATTCAGGCCTTGTAAATCGCGATCGCAGATGGAAGGGTCGCGATCGCGTAGAAGGAATTTTTGTTGACACTCGTCTGAATTCGGGAGCTTATATCTTGCAATCTACAAGGAATTTGGAGATGATCAAAAAATAAAAGTTGTAGCCCATTGAATATACTTTTCAGAAAGACAAACTGTTTATCATTTGGAATTTTGTACAAAACGTTTTGGCCATTATACCAAAGGGTGTCTGTGAAGAAGAAAATAAAATTTATACATCGCGATAGCATGGTTTTGGCCGCGATCGCATGGGTAATGACCCTGATCGCGCAAGAGGAGGCCTGGCAGGTGTATTAAACATCTAATTTCGAGATGTGGGTAACTTTTAAGTTCTTGGAGCACATGTGGGGAGATTTAGGGCGATTCTTAAAGATCATTTTTGCTATATATCATGAAGTAAGTTCTTAGTACTTGTTGTAAGATAAATACATGGACTATATATGGATTTAAACATGGAATTTTGTAGAAATTGTGGGATTTGGAAGAAAACCTAGAATTTGGTATTTTTGGATTTTCACCACGAAATTGGACATGAAATTAGGAATAGATTATATATTTGAATTCGTGGTGTTATGGGTAATGTTTATCTTCGAAG
Source organism: Nicotiana tomentosiformis (assembly GCF_000390325.3). Taxonomy (NCBI): domain Eukaryota; kingdom Viridiplantae; phylum Streptophyta; class Magnoliopsida; order Solanales; family Solanaceae; genus Nicotiana; species Nicotiana tomentosiformis. The sequence continues at coordinate 466,411 of NC_090823.1, read as the reverse complement.
ATATTCAGAATCTGGGCACGTGGGCCCGAGGGTTGACTTTGTTTACCTTTCGAGCGAAGTTGGGAATTGTTATAAATTGATTAATTATGAGTGTTGGAGAATATTTTTATTGGTTTTCATGATTTTTTGACTAGTTTCGGATAGATGGGCATTGGTTTGAGGTGCTAGTGAGGCGATAGAGCCAGTTATGGAACTTCGGAGTGAGGTAAGTCTCTTGTCTAACCTTGTGAGGGGGAAACTACCCCCTAGGTGATGTAAATGTTATGTGCTACTAGTTGTGGGTGCTACGTACACACGATATGATGAGAGTCCGTACGTAGCTAAAGCATGTTTATTATAACGACCCGGCTAGTCGTTTTGAGAGTATTAGCCCTGAACCCCTAATTATTGCTCCCTATATTTCATTTTTGGTTTTTATGATTTGCCGGAAGAATTTGTTTTTGGTTTCGGAGTGTAATGGAACACATAGTCCCTAAAATGAAAGTTTAAGTCGTAGGAATCGACCGTAGTTTGAATTGTGTGAAGACGACTCCGGAATGGAGTTTTGAAGGTTCCTATAGCTTTGTAGGGTGATATTGGGCTTAGGAGCATGTTCGGATGTTGAATTGGAGGTCCGTAGGTCATTTCTGCTGACACTCGTTTGACTTCGGGAGCTTATATCTTGCAATCTACAAGGAATTTGGAGATGATCAAAAAATAAAAGTTGTAGCCCTTTGAATATACTTTTTAGAAAGACAAACTGTTTATCATTTGAAATTTTGTACAAAACGTTTTGGCCATTATACCAAAGTGTGTCTGTGAAGAAGAAAATAAAATTTATACATCGCGATAGCATGGATTTGGCCGTGATCGCATGGGTAATGACCACGATCGCGAAAGAGGAGGCCTGGCAGGTGTATTAAACATCTAATTTCGAGATGTGGGTAACCTTTAAGTTCTTGGAGCACATGTGGGGAGATTTAGGGCGATTCTTGAAGATCATTTTTGCTATATATCATGAGGTAAGTTCTTACTACTTGTTGTAAGATAAATACATGGACTATATATGGATTTAAACATGGAATTTTGTAGAAATTGTGGGATTTGGAAGAAAACCTAGAATTTGGTATTTTTGGATTTTCACCACGAAATTGGACATGAAATTAGGAATTGATTATATATTTGAATTCGTGGTGTTATGGGTAATGTTTATCTTCGAAGATATTCAGAATCTGGGCACGTGGGTCCGAGGGTTGACTTTGTTTACCTTTCGAGTGAAGTTGGGAATTGTTATAAATTAATTAATTATGAGTGTTGGAGAATATTTTTATTGGTTTTCATGATTTTTTGACTAGTTTCGGATAGATGGGCATTGGTTTAAGGTTCTAGTGAGGCGATAGAGCCAGTTATGGAACTTCGGAGTGAGGTAAGTCTCTTGTCTAACCTTGTGAGGGGGAAACTACCCCTAGGTGATGTAAATGTTATGTGCTACTAGTTGTGGGTGCTACGTACACACGATGTGATGAGAATCCGTACGTAGCTAAAGCATGTTTATTATAACGACCCGGCTAGTCGTTTTGAGAGTATTAGCCCTGAACCCCTAATTATTGCTCCCTCTATTTCATTTTTGGTTTTTATGATTTGCCGGAAGAATTTGTTTTTGGTTTCGGAGTGTAATGGAACACATAGTCCCTAAAATGGAAGTTTAAGTCGTAGGAATCGATCGTAGTTTGAATTGTATGAAGACGACTCCGGAATGGAGTTTTGAAGGTTCCTATAGTTTTGTAGGGTGATATTGGGCTTAGGAGCGTGTTCAGATGTTGAATTGGAGGTCCGTAGGTCATTTTAGCGTCAATTGGCGAAAGTTGGAAAATGGGATAATTTTTGGAAAGTTTGACCAGTAGTAGACTTTTTGATATCGGGGTCGGATTTTGATTCCGGAAGTTGGAGTAGGTTCGTAATGTCAATTATGACCTGTATGCAAAATTGGAGGTCAATCGAACTTGATTTGGTAGGTTTCAGCGTCAGATATAAAAGTTTGAAGTTCTAAAGTTTATTAGGATTGAATCGATATGCAATTCATGTTTTAGCGTTGTTTGATGTGATTTAAGGGTTCGACTAAGTCCGTATGATATTTTAGGACTTGTTGGTATGTTTGGTTGAGGTCCTGGGGGCCTCGGGTGAGTTTTGGATGGTTAACGGATCATTTTTGGACTTAGAGGAATAGCTGATATGGGCTGGTTCTGGTGTCATCACACCTGCGGAAGGGTTGGCCGCAGGTGCGGTCTCGCATAAGCGTGCTTTGAGTCGTAGATGCGAGGGAGAGGAGGATGGCCAGTGGTTGCAGATGCGATAGGAAGACCTCAAAAGCGAAGCCGCTTCTGCGGAAAAGTGATCGCAGAAGCGGAGTGAGTGAGGGTGCTGGGGAGGCCAAGGCTTCCGCAGAAGCGGACAAGGGACCGCAGAAGCGCATCCGTAGATGCGGAGATTTGCGCGCAGGTGCGGAACCTGGGGGTTTATTTGAACTCCGCAGATGCGGAGACTTCACCGCAGAAGCGGATTTTGGACCGCAAAAGCGAAAATGCTGGACAGAATACTTAAAAGCAAGGGTTCGTGATTTTTATCATTATTGGGCATTTTGAGCTCGGGTTTGGTGATTGTTGAGAGTATTTTCAAGGGATTTCTTGAGGTAAGTCTCCTGTACCTATTTTTGATCAATAACCTTGTTTCCCCATTGATTTTCCCACCTAGTTAGGGTGTATTTAAGGTGGAATTTGGGAGTTTGAGGCTAGGGGTTTGAAGAGTTTGATTTAAGGATTGAGTGACGACTTGGTGTCGGATTTTGGTAATTTTGGTATGGGTGAACTCGCTATCGAATGGGTGTTTGTATTTTGTGACTTTACCCGATTCCGAGATATGGGCTCGGGTCGACTTTTTGGGGAGATTTTTTGATTCGTTGCTAAAGTCGTAGATTTATGATTTAAATTAGTTTCTTGAAGCTTTTTCATAATATGTAATTGCTTTTGGCTAGATTTGGGCCATTTGGAGTCGTAAAATTAAGAGAAAGGCATTCTTACCGATTGATTAAGCGAGATTTGAGGTAAGTGACTTGTCTAACTTTGTGGGGGGGAAATTCCCTTAGGATTTGGTACTGTTGTAACCAGATATGATAGGTGAGCGCCGTGTACGCGAGTTGACGAGTGCGTACACGGGCTAATTGTAGAAATATTCGGTTCTTGCTGAGTTGTCTTCTTTTAAATTCCTTAACTGAGTTGCCTTAGCATATGTAATGATCATGTTTAGCCTAGTATCACGTGTCTACGTGCCTTAACTCTTACTTGTAATTTGTGCAACATGCTTAGTTGAATTACCTGTTTCCCTTGAGTTGAATTAAATCTTTAACTGTAAGATTTCTTCCTATAAATTCTTTGTTCCTTCAGTTATCTAGTGCATATTTACTTCGGGACTATGAGGTGTTTTCTCGGGAGATCCCCCTGTACTGCATATTTACTTTGGGACTATGAGGTGTTTACTCAGGAGATCCCCCTGTACTGCATATTTACTTTGGGACTACGAGGCTCTACTCGGGAGATCCCCTTGTACTGCATATTTACTTCGGGACTACTAGGCGGTACCTTGGGAGATCCCCTTGTACTGCATATTTACTTTGGGACTACGAGGCGGCACCTCGGGAGATCCCCCCTGTCGTGCATATTTACATTTGGGACTACGAGGTGGTACCTCGGGAGTGCCCTTATTGTTTACTGCTAGTTGTTGTGCTGATATTTTCTGAAACTTCTCGTTGTTTTAAATTTGAAGTCATTTCAAAATATTATTGTACCTTCTGCCTTATTTTTCTTTTAAACCAGTTGGGCCCTGACCTGACCTCGTCACTACTCTACTGAGGTTAGGCTTGGCCTTTACTAGGTACCGTTGTGGCGTACTCATACTATACTTTGCACATCTTTTTATGCAGATCCAGGTTCTTCCTACCATGCAAGATACTAGTGAGTTGGACTATACGTGGAGACTTCAAGGTATATCTGCCAACGTCTGCAGACCTCGGAGTCCCCCTTCTATGTTTAATTTGTTATTTTCCCTTATTCGCCTTAGACGCTGATGCATAGAGACACTTAGTATTTGCTCTTAGTAGCTTGTAATTTATTTCCACCGAGTTTTGGGAGTTGTAATTATTGATTTGCAGTTTTTTATTTATTTAATGAGTTAAGAATTTGACTTCAGCTTTATATTATGATATTCCACAAATTGTTAGGCTTACCTAGTCTTAGAGACTAGGTGCCATCATGACATCCTACGGAGGGTGAATTGGGGTCGTGACAAGATGGTATCAGAGCTCTAGGTGCATAGATGTTTTGAGTCATTAGCAGGTTTAGTAGAGTCTCGCGGATCGGTACGGAGATGTCTATACTTATCTTTGGGAGGCTATGGAACTATTAGGAAAAGCTTCACTTCTTTGATTCTTTATCATGCAAGATTTCTACTTCGGATTCTAAACTTTTGTCTTTATATTCTCTCGTAGATAGTGAGGACACGTACAGCTGGATCAGATGACCAAACACCCGTGCCCCCTACTAGAGCCGCGAGAGATGGGGCTAGGGTAGAGGCCGAGGACATCCACGTGGTGCAGCTAGAGCACTCGCACTAGCTACTACAGAGGAGCCACCAGTAGCTCCAGTTGGAGGATAGCCACCTGAGATGCCTGTCACTGCACCAGCCCTCCAGGAGACTCTAGCCTAATTCCTGAGCATGCTCAGTACCTTGGCTCCGGCAGGATTAATACCACTTGCTCCTGCCACATCTCAGGCCAGGGGAAGAGCAAAAACTCACGTCGTTGGTACCCCAGAGTAGCGAGTTCAGGTAGACTAGGATCCAAAGATCATACCGATACAGCCAGTAGCTCTAGTTTAGCCCGAGGTTAGGGCAGCAGCTTCTGAGGCAGAGCAGCTCAAGCTCGAGAGGTACAAGAAGTACCACCCTCCTATTTTCAGTGGCTTGGCGTCAGAGGATGCCTAGGGTTTTCTTGAGGAGTGCCACCATATCCTCCATACTATGGGTGTTGCAGAGACTAGTGGGGTTTCTTTTACTACATTCCAGCATAGAGGAGCGTCTTATCAGTGGTAACGTGCATACGGGTTGGATAGTCCAGCTGAGGCAACCTCACTCACTTGGACTCAGTTCTCAGATATGTTCTTGAGGGAGTATGTTCCCAGAGTCTCAGAGATACTTGGCGCGCAGAGTTTGAGCAGTTGCGCCAGGGTTCTATGACCGTGTCAGAGTATCCGGTCTGATTCAGTGATTTGGCTAGGCATGCACCAGCCTTGGTTGCTACCATTTGAGAGCGGGTTCGTCGCTTTATTGAGGGGCTTAACTCCAGCCTCAGATTGAGCATGGCCCGAGAGTTGGAGATGGATATTGTGTATCAGCAGGTAGTGGGGATTGCTAAGATGTTAAAGGCCATGCTGACTCGGGATAGAGAGGAGAGAGAGGCCAAGAGGTCTCGAGAGTCTGGCACTTACAGTGGTACTCGGGCCCCAACTACAGCTCGTCAGGGCGGAGGTTATATGGGTCGCCCTATTTATTCAGCACTTCCAGCCACCAACGGTGTTCCGACAACTCCTAGGCCCCAGGATCCTTATTATGCACCGCCAGTGTCTAGTGTATATCTTGTACGGGGTGCTTTCAGTTGGCAGTCTAGTCGATCAGGCCCGAGCCAATCGTAGCAGCCACGTCCTCCGAGAGCTTGTTTTGAGTGTGGCGACACTCGTCATTTGGTCAGGGATTGCCCCAGATTTAGGAGGGGTGCACCCCCACAGATTTCTCAGGCACCGCATACTCCACCGAGTCCTTAGTCTATGATTACAGCACCAGCATCCACCCCACATGCACAGCCAGCTAGAGGTGGAGGTCGGACAGGTAGAGGTTGTCGTAGAGGGGGAGGCCAGGCCAAATATTATGCCCTTCCTGCTAGGACAGAGGCAGTTACATCTGATTCTGTTATCACAGGTATTGTTTCAGTCTGTCAAAGAGATGCATTAGTCTTATTTGATCCAGGCTCCACTTATTCCCATGTGCCATCTTATTTCGCCCCGCATTTGGGTGTATCCCGCGATTCTCTGAGTTCACCTGTTTATGTATCTACACCCGTGGGTGATTCTACAGTTGTTGACCATGTATATCGGTCGTGTTTGATTGTTCTTAGTGATTTTGAGACTAGAGCCGATTTATTATTGCTCACTTTGGTGGATTTCGATATTATTTTGGGCATGGACTGGTTGTCACCCTATCATACTATCCTTGATTGTCATTCCAAGATGGTGACGTTGGCTATGCCAGGTCTACCGCAGCTAGAGTGGAGAGGTACCTTCGATCGTGTTCCTAGCATGGTTGTCTCATTTCTTAAAGCTCAGCGAATGGTTGAGAAGGGGTGTGATGCGTATCTGGCCTATGTAAGAGATGTTAGTGTTGATACTCCTACTGTCGAGTCCGTTCCGATAGTGAGGGATTTTGCAAATGTATTTCCAATAGATCTTCCGGGCATGCCACTAGACAGGGATATTGACTTTGGCATTGATTTGTTACCGGGCACTCAGCATATTTCTATTCCACCTAATCGGATGGCCCCAATAGAGTTGAAAGATTTAAAGGAACAGGTGCAAGAGTTGCTCTATAAGGGATTCATTCAGCCTTGTATATCGCCTTGGGGTGCTCCTGTCTTGTTTGTGAAGAAGAAGGATGGTTCTATGCGAATGTGTATTGATTATTGCCAGTTTAACAAGGTTACACTGAAGAACAGGTATCCATTGCCACATATTGATGACCTATTTGATTAGCTTCAGTGTGCTAGAGTGTTCTCTAAGATTGACTTGCATTCAGGCTATCATCAGTTGAAGATTCGGGAGCCAGATATCCCGAAGACTGCTTTCAGGACTTGGTATGGTCATTACGAGTTCCTTGTGATGTCTTTTGGGCTGACCAACGCCCCAGCAACATTCATGCACTTGATGAACATTGTATCTCAGCTCTATCTTGACTCTTTCGTCATTGTGTTTATTGACGACATTCTGGTGTACTCCCGGAGTCGAGAGGATCATGAGCAGCACCTGAGGACTGTGCTTCGGACCTTGAGAGAGAAGAAGTTATATGCAAATTTTTTGAAGTGTGAGTTCTAGCTAGACTCAGTGCCATGTTTGGGTCATGTAGTATCGAGAGAGGGGATCAAGGTAGACGCGAAGAAGATTGAAGCTGTGAAGAGTTGGCCTAGACCATCCTCAGCTACAGAGATCTGGAGTTTTCTTGGCTTGGCGGGGTATTACCGTCGATTTGTAGAGGGTTTCACGTCTATTGCATTACCTATGGCCAGATTGACCCAGAAGGGTGCTCCGTTTAGATGGACCGAGGATTGTAAGGGGAGCTTTCAAAAGCTCAAGACTGCTTTGAATACAACCCCAGTGTTGGTGTTTCCTATTGGTTCAGGGTCCTATACGATGTATTATGATGCTTCGCGTATTGGTCTCGACACGATGTTGATACAGGACGGTAGGGTGATTGCCGATGCATCTAGAAAGCTGAAGGTACATGAGAAGAACTATCATGTCCACAACCTCGAGTTAGCAGCTATTGTTCATGCCTTGAAGATCTGGCGGCACTATTTGTATGGTGTTCCTTGTGAGGTGTTCACTGACCACCGGAGTCTACAACGTCTATTTAAACAGAAGGATCTTAACTTGCGGCAGCGAAGATGGTTGGAGTTGCTAAAGGATTATGACATCACCATTCTCTATCATCCCGGGAAGGCCAATGTGGTGGCTGATGCCTTGAGTCGCAAGGCGGAGAGTTTGGGCAGTTTAGCATATCTACCAATAGTAGAGAGGCCTTTAACCTTGGATGTTCAGGCCTTCGCCAACCAGTTTGTTAGATTGGATATTTCCGAGCCGAGCCAGGTTTGGCTTGTGTAGTTTATCAGTCTTCTCTTTATGATCGTATCAGAGAGCGTAAGTATGATGACCCCCATCTGTTTGTCCTTAAGGACACGGTTCAGCACGGAGATCCCAAGGAGGTCACTATTGGATATGACGGTGTATTACGGATGCAGGGCAGGCTATGTGTGCCTAATGTAGATGGGTTGTGTGAGTTGATTCTCCAGGAGGCTCACAGTTCACGGTACTCTATTCATCCAGGTTCCGCGAAGATGTATCAGGATTTGAGGCAGTACTATTGGTGGAAGTGGATGAAGAAGGACATAGTGGAATATGTCGCTCGTTGCCTAAATTGTGAGCAGGTGAAGTATGAGCATCAGCGACCTAGTGAATTGCTTCAGAAGTTATAGATTTCAGACTCATTTCATTCTTGTGGTTACTACTTATTTTTCAAAGCAGCTGGCTTAGGTTTACATCCGCGAGATTGTCACACTTCATGGCATACCGGTGTCTATCATCTCTGACCGGGGTACGCAGTTTATATCACGGTTTTGGAGAATCGTACAGCGTGAGTTGGGTACTCGTGTGGAGTTGAGTACAGTATTTCACCCTCAGACGGATGGACAATCCGAGCGCACTATTCAGATATTGGAGGATATGTTTCGTGCGTGTGTGATTGATTTTGGGGGTGCTTGGGATCAGTTCTTGCCACTTGCGGAGTTTACCTACAATAATAGTTATCAGTCGAGTATTCAGATGTCCCCGTATGAGGCTTTGTATGGTAGATGGTGGCAGTCTCCAGTGGGTTGGTTTGAGCTGGGTAAGGCTAGACTATTGGGTACAGATTTGGTTCTGAATGCCTTGGAGAAAGTAAAATTGATTCAGGATTGACTTCGTATAGCCCAGTCCTAGTAGAAGAATTATGCGGATCGGAAGGTTCGCGACGTTACATTCATGGTTGGGGAGCGGGTCTTGCTCCGGGTTTCGCCCATGAAGGGTGTTATGAGGTTCGAAAAGAAGGGTAAGTTGAGCCCTAGGTATATCGGGCCTTTTGAGATTCTTGAGAGGGTTGGAGAGGCGGCTTACACACTTGCACTACCATCTACTCTCTCTACAGCTCATCCAGTATTCCATGTTTCCATGTTCCGGAAGCATCACAGCGATACGTCTCATGTGTTAGACTTCAGCTCAGTCCAGTAGGACAATGATCTATCCTATGTTGAGGAGCCAGTGGCTATTTTGGACAGGCAGGTTCGAAAGTTGGGGTCAAAGAACATCGCTTCTGTGAAGGTTCAGTGGAGGGATCATCCGGTCGAGGAGGCAACTTGAGATACCGAGCATGATATGCGCAGCAGTTACCCTCATTTTTTAACCATTTCAGATATGTCTCTACACTCGTTCGAGGACGAACGTTGTTATAAGAAGGGGAAGATGTAATGATCCGGCCAGTCGTTTTGAGAGTATTAGCCCCGAACCCCTAATTATTGCTCCATCTATTTCATTTTTGGTTTTTATGGTTTGCCGGGAAGATTTGTTTTTGGTTTCGGAGTGTAATGGGACACATAGTCCCTAAAATGGAAGTTTAAGTCATAGGAATCGATTGTAGTTTGAATTGTGTGAAGACGACTCCGAAATGGAGTTTTGACGGTTACTATAGCTCCGTAGGGTGATTTTGGTCTTAGGAGCCTGTTCGGATGTTGAATTTGAAGTCAGTAGGTCATTTTAGCGTCAATTGGCAAAATTTGGAAAATGGGATGATTTTTGGAAAGTTTGACCAGGAGTGGACTTTTTGATATCGGGGTCGGATTCCAATTCCTAAAGTTGGAGTAGGTCCGTAATGTCAATTATGACTTGTGTGCAAAATTTGAGGTCAATCGAACTTAATTTGATAGGTTTCGGCATCGGATATAGAAGTTTGAAGTTCTAAAGTTCATTAGGCTTGAATCGATGTGCAATTCGTGTTTTAGCATTGTTTGATGTGATTTAAGGGTTCTACTAAGTCTGCATGATATTTTAGGACTTGTTGGTATGTTAGGTTGAGGTGCCGGGAGCCTCGGGTGAATTTCGGATGGTTAACGGATCATTTTTGGACTTAGAGGAATAGCTGATGCTGGGCTGGTTCTGGTGTCATCGCACCTGCGGAAGGGTTGGCCGCAGGTGCGGTCTCACATAAGCGAGCTTTGAGTCGCAGATGCGGGGGCGAGGAGGATGGCCAGTGGTCATAGATGCGACAGGAAGACCACAAAAGCGAAGCCGCTTCTGCGGAAGAGTGATCGCAGAAGCGGAGTGAGTGAGGGTGCTGGAGAGGCCAAGGCTTCCGCAGAAGCGGACGAGGGACCGCAGAAGCGCATCCACAGATGCAGAGATTTGCGTGCAGGTGCGGAACCTGGGGGTTTATGTGAACTCCACAGATGCAGAGATTCCACCGCAGAAGCGGATTTTGGACCGCAACAGCGAAAATGCTGGACAGAACACTTAAAAGCAAGGGTTTGTGATTTTTATCATTATAGGACATTTTGAGCTCGGGTTTGGCGATTTTTGAGAGCATTTTCGAGGAATTTCTTGAGGTAAGTCTCTTGTACTTATTTTTTATCAATAACCTTGTTTCCCCATTGATTTTCCCACCTAGTTAGGGTGTATTTAAGGTGGAATTTGGGAGTTTGAGGCTAGGGGTTTGAAGAGTTTGATTTGAGGATTGAGTGGCGACTTGGTGTCGGATTTTGGTAATTTTTGTATGGGTGAACTTGCTATCAAATGGGTGTTCGTATTTTGTGACTTTACCCGATTTTGAGACGTGGGCCCGGGTCGACTTTTTGGGGCGATTTTTCGATTCGTTGCTAAAGTCGTAGATTTATGATTTAGATTAGTTTCTTGTAGCTTTTTCATGATATGTAATTGCTTTTGGCTAGATTTGGGCCATTCGGAGTCAGAAAATCGAGGGAAAGGCATTCTTACCGATTGATTGAGCGAGATTTGGGGAAAATCCCCTTAGGATTTGGTACTGTTGTAACCATATGTGATACGTGAGCGTCGTGTACGCGAGGTGACGAGTGCGTACACGGGCTAATTGTGAAATGTTTTGGTTCTTGCTGAGTTGTCTTCTTTTAAATTCCTTAACTGTATTGCCTTAGCATATGTAATGATCATGTTTATCCTAGTATCACATGTCTATGTGCCTTAACTCTTACTTGCAATTTGTGCAACATGTTTAGTTGAATTACCTGTTTCCCTTGATTTGAATTAAAACTTTAACTGTAAGATTTCTTGCTGTAAATTCGTTGTTCCTCCGGTTATCTATTGCATATTTACTTTGGGAATACGAGGCGTTTACTTGGGAGATCCCCTTGTACTGCACATTTACTTTGGGACTACGAGGCGTTTACTCGGGAGATCCCCCTGTACTACATATTTACTTTGGGACTACGAGGCATTTACTCGGGAGATCCCCCTGTACTACATATTTACTTTGGGACTATGAGGCGGTACCTCTAGAGATCCCCATATACTGTATATTTACTTTGGAACTAAGAGGCGGTACCTCGGGAGATCCCCCATGTCGTGCATATTTACATTTGGGACTACGCGGTGGTACCTCGGGAGTTCCCCTGTTGTTTACCTCTAGTTGTTGTGCTGTTATTTTTTGAAACTTCTTATTGTTTTAAATTTGCAGTCATTCAAAATATTATTATATGTTTTGCCTTATTTTTCTTTTAAACCAGTTGGGCCCTGACCTGACCTCATCACTACTCTACTGAGGTTAGGCTTGGCACTTATTGGGTACCGTTGTGGCGTACTTATACTATACTCTGCACATCGTTTTGTGTAGATCCAGGTTATTCCTACCAGGTCAGATATCTGCCGGCGTCCGCAGACCTCGGAGTCCCCCTCTATCTTTACTATGTTGCTTTTCCTTATTCTCCTTAGACGTTGATGTATAGAGACACTTAGTATTTGCTCTTAGTAGCTTGTGACTTATTTTCACCGAGTTTTGGGAGTTGTAATTATATTTATTTCGTGTGTTGAGAGTTTGACTTCAGCTTTATATTATGATATTCCGCAAATTGTTAGGCTTACCTAGTCTTAGAGACTAGGTGCCATCACGACATCCTACGGAGGGTGAATTGGGGTCGTGAAATTTATGTTCGGGTAGACTTAGGATTTTATCATGTAATATTTGAATTATTTGAACTCATTCAACTGGCTTAATTGATTGAAAATTGAAATTGATTTAGAAATACATATATATATTAGGCTGAGCCTTATCACCTCTAGTTATTGGCAAATTATTTGAGAAACGGTAAAGGTTATAGTCACAATTATGCACCTGTATCTATGTTGTAAGCACGTGACTCGTAATTCGATAAGTTTGTTCCTTTCTTGTGGAGCGGGCCGAACGCCTCGGCAGTATAATAGATGCATCTATGGTTCGTGTCGCTCGACCCTCGGCAGTGTACACATTATTCTGGATCAGGTCGAATGACCTCGGCATAATCGTGCGTTATATTGCTAGCAGTCCGAATATTTATGAGATTACCCTCCCACTAATGCCTGGCATTTTATATGGTATTCCTTATCTGTTTGATACTGGCACTTGATACATCCAAGCTGTTGAGTTAGAATACGAGACTGAGAAATTCATACCTTTAAAAGAAATTGTTGGAAGATTATGAAACTTACAGATTTACCCCATTATTGTTGTGTGCTTCATATCTGCTTATGATTTATTATGTTGCTTTATCGTACTTGTCACGCCACGAACCTGGGGGGCGAGACCGGCACCCAATGCCTCACCTATCCTTGCGTACCAACTTGTGACTAAGGGAATCTGAACATATAATGTCATACTTTGGCCATGGACCACATTGCAAGACAATTTGCGAAGCAAAATATAAAACTGAATGGAAACCAACGCTGACTAAACATCAATATAAAGCTGGGTCGGCAAGGCCGTCATAACTACTACAGCTAACAAACCAACAAAATATACATACAAGGCCTACAAGCCCAACATACTGCACTAACTGACAGGTTATGTCTACAAGCCTCTACTGATGGATGTACCGTGATCGGAACAGGTCCCCGACCTACCCATAATCTATATACATATATACACAAGGTGTATACAAAACTTCTAGACTCGGCAACTCCGAAGGACATGGAGCTTACCGATAAAGCTGAACTCGGGCAACACCTACTGAGGAGGTCTACCCGTCTGTCTCTCTGAACCTACACGCATGAAATGCAGCATCCCTAGAAAAAGGGACGTCAGTACGAAATAACGTATCGAGTATGCAAGGCAATAACATAACTAAAAGCTAAAATTGAACTGATAATATAATAACTGAAAGTAACTGGGAGTCAAAGATAATCTGGAGATATACTTACCTGCTGATACCGACTCAACTCTCTCAATATAGTAAATAAAATAGATGTCCGACACTATAAGGCTCGGAACATGCAACTACTCTGTCGTAGTAGGCTCGCTCATAGGCGCTCGTCCATACTAGGCTCTGTACCTCGGCCATGCCGGGCTCGCTCATAGGCGCTCGGCCACAGTAGGCTCGGTATATAACTTACCATCTGATCATAGGTTTCCCAATAGGGGCCTGCCCATCGATTATAGCTCGATGGTGGTGAAATTGCTATAATACTGTGTATATATCTATATACCCTCTGCTCTCTTGACTGGAAGAAAATAATACTTAACTAAATATAAAGTCCCGATAAGTGAGCATACTGTAACTTCTAAGACTAGGATAATGTGAATAAACTCATAAATACGAACTTCTCTTTATGTCTCATTGTCAAATACATGTAGTTACGAGATCATACTAAAATTAAGGAAGGGCTTAACCTTAACATACCTGGAGTAGGGAAAAATCCATATGATATTCTTGGGAAAGATTGCACCGTACTCTCTTAGAATCGCAAAATCCCGTTGCTATTACGCAGTAAAATTTCATATGAAATCTTTGCTTAAGATCGTTACTTTGCTTTGCTGCTCAAGAAATTCTCAAGCATCATCCGCTTTTCAATTAAATGATTTCTACTAATATTTTAGTAGTAGTAGAGAAAAGGAAATAGTTTCACTTTGTCTCCAAAAGTGACATGATTACGTGGGACTTTTTGATCACACATGTGTTATACTTTTGATCAAAATGTTTTGTCAAGCCTCCAGCTAGATAATCATAAGAGAACCCCTTCTTTAGGTGTATCCACGTCCACCTACTAAGTAGTGATTAATCATTCTAGCTACTTGCACGTGGATTAATGCCCACACAATTAAGAATTATCTCAAATTACATAAAATACTACTCACTTTTAACACACATTATACACCTTGCTAACATGGTCATATGGTACCTTGTATGGCACTAGTCCATAAACACGGGGTATTGTAGCTTGGAGCGTATTTTATCTCAAAATGTGAAACTTTGACGCAATTCATTTTCTTCGATTTGCTTACCCTCTCACCTTCCTGAATTTACTCATCACTTGTTTGAAATAACATAATGCTTATAATCTCAAAATAATCTCATTCCCGAACTTACGTCGGTTAACTTACAACGAAACTTAAACGTAAGAAAATGCGGGATGTAACAGGACTTCTAGTAAGTGTTGATGTCGACCCCTAGTCAATACTTCTCCGGGTTTAGGCTAGATACTTACTGGGTACGTGTTTATTTACGTACTCATGCTACACTTCTGCACTAAATGTGCAGGATCTGACATGTTCAATTGGTGGTTATCTTGGCACGTAGGCATAGCTGCTGAGGAGACTTTATGGTGAGCTTCATTCCAGGCTACGTATCGCAGCCCACAGAGTCTCCATTATACTATTTACTTTATCCTATCTTATTTACATTCCAGACAAATATTGTATTATGATTGTACTCCTTAGTAAATGCTCATGCACTTATGACACCAGGTTTTTGGGATACTCTAGGGGATGTTTATGGTTCGGCTTGATATTGTCATATTTTATTTTATATCTTACTAAAATTTTAAGTATTCATGATTTTTAAACGCATTGAATCCTTTACTCAATAAGACTTATGAATTTTAAAATAATAAAATGAATAATTGAATTGATAGTTCACTATTGGCTTGCCTAATGGCGACGTTGGGCGCCATCATGACCTATAGTGGGAAATTGGGTCGTGACAGATAAGTTCCTAGAGTGCCCGGGACAAGCAAATTTGAGCATGGTGCGGGAACTTTATGCAAATATGATTGGGAACTTGTTCAAGTCATGGGTTCGAGTAAAGGAAGTACCATTGGACAGGGTATGCTTATGCGAATTTTTGGGAGTTGATAGCCCTAACCCACAGAGGCTGCAAAAGTTTGTCAAAATCCTAAGCTACCAGGCTATACGTCACACTCTATGTGGTGTCGATTCTAATGCAAAGTGGCCACAGACTAAGGGGGATGCCCATCTTGAGATGCTCCGCTTCGACTTCAACAAGACTGCCAAGGTGTGGCAGAACTTCGTGTAGGCTAAACTGATGCCGGTTGAGCACAACAGTGAATGCACTCGAGCCCGAGTGTGTTTGATATTTTTCTGATGACTAGGCGACCCTTCAATGTAGGTGAGATCATGCTAGGAGAGATGTCCCACAACCGCTTTGGGTGAAAAATAAAAAAGTTCTTCTTTGGCAACCTCTTGACGCAATACATGCTCTCCCGTGAGGTCCCTGTGTACCCCAGCTATGATGAGGTGTTGGAGGCACCAAGGGGATTTCTGGACATTACGTCCTTATTGGAGTCTATGTCCAAGCTAAGCCAGGCTGCGAGGAATGAGTGGGATGAAAACTTCAACAAGTACCTCTATAGCTCCTTGAATGTGATAATGAGCAGGCTAGGTGTGACGGATGAGGAGCATATGCATCTATGCAATGATCTCTCCAGTTTTTTAAAGGAGATGTTGGGGATTGCGCCTGGTAGTCCCATCCATCCATCAGAGGATGAGAACACTATCAAAGGCACAGATGATAAGGATGATATCGGTGATAATGTCATGGGGCCAATGGCTTTGTGTCCCTGGGAGCGGATGATGATGAGCCCGGAGCTGCGGTTGGTGGGCATTCTGAGGAGGAGGAATCTGACTAGCAGAGAGTTCTTCTTTCCACCTTACTATGTTTTGAATTTTTATATGCATCGGGGACTATGCATTATCTAAGTGTGGGGTGGGGGAACTACTTCCTAGTATGGAATTGTATAAAACTTTTTATTATTTTTTAGCTTAGTTTAGAACTCACATAGTCTAATTAGTTAGTAGTAGTTACGAAAAAAAACGTAAATAGAAAAACCAAATAATAAATAGCTAGGACTTTTCCTGACGATGGATCTCTTGGACAACTTTCTTGAAGGATTAAGGTCCGATTAAAAATACTAAAAAGATTTTTTTTTTGTTGTTTTTTAGGATAGTTAGGTAGTATCCCTTGGGTTTTCTTCGGACGCCAGTTCTTTTCCAAAGGTGTAGCTTAAACAAAGTGTTTTATTTTATTTTATTTTATTTTTTTAGGAGTTGGATAGGAAGAAAACTAAGTTGCTCTGAGATACTTATTAACATGTTTAGTGCCGGCACATTAGGCTATAGCATGCACTCTGTCTTCTTGTATATTTGATTTGAATTGGAATTCCTAAGTAAAATAAGTAGCCTACTCCGTGATGCCTTAAGAGTTGAATAGTACCGTCTTAACTGAGTCATGTGCAATGTGTGTAAGGATTTGGGGTATTTTGTGTTATTCTGTGTAGTCTAGAACTTGCCCCGTATGTTAATCGAAACAAAATAATTAAGTTGTGCTAGTCTAGGAGATGACGTAGGCGTTTCTTGCTTGATCATAGAGGTGTTTGTCACACAAATAAACAAATTTCTGTTGCTAGCCCCTTTGATCCTACAGACCTTTTCTTTTGCACCCACACTACAAGTCGTATCCGAGGGCACTTAGGTGCTAAAAGAAGTAAGGTGACAGATTAAAGAAGTAGCTTTCGAGTGGAACCAAGGAAGGGCCCATAAGGTGCACTAAAGTTGTTAAAAATACCACAAGCCGATGAGCCTTAATGTATGGAGTGTGTGTAGAAAACAAAAGAAAGTTTCAAGAAGAAAAAAAATAGAGAAACAATGTTGATATCAAAAAGAAGAAAAATACACACCTCCTAATCTTAATAATTCGTGCTAGTGGGGATATAAAGTGCTTAATTGATGAAAGTACTATATTGTGTATGGTTTGTGGCGAATGAAATGGTTGAGAAGAAAACAATACTCAATTCTTAAGTATAGTGTATTAAAGTGCTTAGGAGGGTTAGTCACTATTCCTAAATGTATCCTACTTGTCCCTTAGCCTACATTACAACTTTAAAGTCCTAATTGATCCTAGATTTGGCTAGCTTAGATTAGTAGAGATATACACTACGGGCAAGTTTATGGTACGACCACGGGATGCACAAGAAATCCTTTGTGAGAGTGAGCGGATTTTGTTCAATTGTATGATGTCCTTAATTTATCTTCAAAGTTATATTTGAATGTGTGGACTATTTCTATATTCACTATTTCGTTTGTAGTGGGGGCACTTGATCTCATGATGGATTGGTAATGTTGCAAACTTCTCTTGTTGGTGAGTGTGCGAGTTGAGGGTTCTTAGTGGTAACAAGTCGGCTCTTGAGGTAGGGCGGTTGTGGATAGGTTGTTTGAATTGGTTGAATTGTATTGTGTATACTTGAGCATGTGTGAAATGGAAAAAATATAAAATTTGTATGTTCATGCTTGATTGCCGGTATCGACCATAGTCAAAGGTAGAGTGTATGGTTGGAAACAAAATTGAAGTGCACTTTCCTATTGAGATGTACGTTGTTGGGGTGTAGTTATAGTTCCATTGCTCGAGGACGAGCAAGAGTCTAAGTGTGGGGTGTTGATATTCTGCTTAAAGTATGTATATTTCTATGCATATTGCCTCGCATTTTACTCATGTTTCATAGATTTTGGATATGTAATGTAATGGTTTGTGCTAATTAGTGGTATTTTTATGTGTATGAATCATCCGGAGGCAATTTGGGACGAAGGTGCACGAATTGAAGCGAAAAGGGGACGAACTGAGGAAAATCCACAAAGTAGAGCCACAGGAAGCGAGGGGCGCTATGGCGCACAAAACAGAGTCTCCAAAATTCCAGCACCATGGCTACTGCCCCATGCTACCCTGGGCGCTGGTGACGTGAAGTTGTCTTATTTCGCTCGGGAATTAGTTATTTCGACCCCAAGACGCCCCCAACTTGTATAAAAGCAAATCTAAACGTATTTTGGCAAGGGAGACGCGACTTTGAGAGAAAAATACAAGTACGAAACACTCGGGAGCACGAAATTCATCAATTCTTCCATTCTCCTTCTAGTATTCATAGTTTTTATGTTTAAAAATAATATTTTGATGATTGTTATGAACATGAGTAGCTAAGAACCTTATTATTCTAGGGTTATGGGTCGTTCTTGACTATTGTAATTTGATGGTTGATTATTTTGTTTGATTTTATCATATCAAATTATTTATTCAATCTTGCACTTAATTATTCTATTGCGTAGCTAACAATAGAGTACTATCTACGAATTTATAGTTGAACACGAAAGTGGGAACTATAAATTGCATATAAGATTGAATAGAGTAAGTTATTGAATCCGGACATCAGAGAATAAATTCGTAATTAGGATAGACATATTCTAGTTGCCTCACTTAGATTATTTTTGCAGGAAATATACATCTATTGTTGCCAGATTAAAATTGAGACTAGGCAATGAGAAGACAGACAGGTTCCTAGGATTTTGCATTTCGTAGTTTTGCAAGTTCCAGCTCCTCGATTAGATTAAATAGAAATTTAACATGCAAGGGAAGTTGTGCTCAGTCATGCATCGTTTGATTCCAGGGCATTAATTAGCTAATTTATTTAAGTGATTACTTGATTTATTTATAATAAGGTTCAACCGCGCGTCTGGCATACTACTACTTGCTATTAGGACTGCCAATTAATTAAATGGATACTGAAAGTGGCTAAAAGAGTCAAGGTTTGCCTTCTTTTACTAGAGTAATAAACATTATCTTAATTTTTATTGACTATCTTTCACAACACAACAAAAAAGAGAGGACTTCTTTGTATTATCCATACAAGCAGACGTCACCCAGCCTTGGGCTAATGACGCCAGCTAGCTTCATCTAAAACCATTTTAACTTGCATTATAATTTTCATCATGTTGTATTTATGTATGTACTAGTGATATAGATTTAATTTAATATCATATTCTCTCTTGAAAATATTTAAAATGCCTTAAAGAATACATACTTTGTGCACAAGTAAAAGATTCAATAATGCCTGTGTAGAAGAAATCTAGCAAACAAGATAGATAAGAAGGTAGGAGACTTTGATCATTAATTCATAATCTTTTAAATCTCAACACATGAAAAATAGGTAGTAATATCTGTATTTATAATAGTACTATTAAACCCACTTTGACTATTAACTGAAAAACTTATTTCCATATGAATTTGACTATAAATCCTATTATGCATTGGCACTTAATGCAAATATACTTTTATTGGCAAAGTAGGATCAAGGAAGGGGAGCTTTGGCGTAACTGGTAAAGTTGCTGCCATGTGACTAGGAGGTCACGGGTTCGAGCCGTGAAAACAGTCTCTTGCATAAATGCCGAGTAAGGCTACGTAAAATAGACCATTGTGGTACAGCCCTTCCCTGGCAGGGGCAGATCCACCTCCCAACCTACGGGTTCACGTGAACCCAGTAGATTTTATCCAAATAGTGTAAATGTGTTCGAAAAATTTATTATTAAATATCTATAAATGCTGTTGGGTTTAAAGATTGGTAAATGGGAAATGGAGGGAAGAAAAGTGGAGGGAAAGTGAGCTCCCTTTTGCTTTGGAAATAGCAAGTGTCCCTCATTGGTGATAGAAAAAAAAATAAATGTGCTTATATTGAGAAAGCACTTCTCTTGGTGTTAAATGGGTTGGAAAGTAAGTAAGCCTCGCGCTGTCGTCGTCGTCGCTAAGCCCCGCGCTGTCGTCGCTCGCTCGGCTCTACTTCGGCTTCGGCTTCGGTCAAAGATCGATTGATTGATTAATCTTTTTGGACAAATTATTTTTAATTATTTAATAAAATATTAATTAAATTAGCCAAATATCCAACCTGAACCGGATCCGTGCGCGACCCGATTCACTTGCTTCCCGGATTTTTATATAAATTTCCCTCCCGTTTTTAAATGATTGTTCTGAAGGGTTGTAAACTTTCAGAAACAGTACTTACATTGGCTATAAATTCGTTTGATTCCTCAGATTTTTACTTACGAATTTTCTAAACTTCAAGACTTCTTCTTTTTCTGCACAAATCTATTCCAGTGTGATTTAATACCATTGAGTGGTTCGCTGACACCGTGATTTTTGGTACCAATACACCGGTGAGTTAAATCGTTCTATCCTGGGAGGATATATTCCAACACCTCGGGTACCTGAGGAGAATAATTTCCTTAAGGACACACTGTACATTCAGTGGGCTCGATTTCTTCCGAAATTATTTTTTCAGATATTATTTCGACATTCTGTTGCTGCTAACTTTCTGTTTTCTATTTTTTATTTCAGAAAGATTACTGTTTCGTTATTTATTATAATAATACAGATTGACTAACAATCTTAAGGAAATTAACATTGTAATCTGTATTCTCTTTTTGGAGATTAAAATTTGTGTGGTTTTCTACTCCTTCTAAATTTTTCTACTCTGATTTGAAGATATAAAAACTTCATCGGAGTATTAAAATTCAGAAACTATTTGAAGAACATAAAAATTTCATCGTTTTCTGTGAAACAGTATATAAAAGCTTTGATTATTTATTAAACATACTATGTATCGTTAATTACAATATTGTTTACTGTTCTTTTTTTGCCAATAATTGAATTCTACTGTTGTTGACAGTGAGAAATGGCAATTGATAATGGAAATCCTTCTGCGACTATTGCGGCAACAAGCCAAATTATTGATCCATCGGCCGAAAAACTGGGGAAACTTTCTGGAGCCAACTTCATAGGATGGCAGCAAAGGGTATTTTTTGGCTTACCACGCTTGGTATGTAGAAGTTCACCAGTGAAAAAACTCCACTGCCTTCCGCGGACATGCCAGACAACGAGAAATTTATGATTGTTGAGGCGTGAAAACATGCAAATCTTCTTTACAAAAGCTATATCCTAAGTGCTTTGGAGGATGACTTGTACAATGTCTACAGTGCTATGAATACGTCTAAAGAATTATGGGACGCACTTGAGAAGAAGTACAAGACTGAAGATGCATACTTGAAGAAGTTTGTGGTTGTTAAGTTTTTAGACTATAAAATGATAGATAACAAAACCATTGGAACCCAAGTTCAAGAGCTTCAACTTATTTTTCACGACCTTATTGTGGAAGGTATGGTCATGAATGAAGCATTTCAAGTAGTTGCAATGATTGAAAAATTGCCTCCTTCGTGGAGAGATTTCAAAAACTATCTTAAGCACAAGCACAAAGAAATAAAGTTGGAAGATCTTGTGATTCATCTCAAGATTGAGGAAGACAACAAAATAGCCGAGAAGAAATTTTGTGGAAATTCAATGATTATGGGAGCTAATATCATTGAGGAGACTGCTCCAAAAAGTAAGAAGAGGAAGAGGTCTTCTGGACAGACTAAGGAGCAGAACAAGAAACAATTCAAGGGCAACTGCTATAATTGCGGAAAAGCTGGTCACAAAACCTCTGATTGTTGTCTCCTGAAAAAGGATAAGTAGAAGGGACATGCCAACATAGTGGAGAAGAATGATGACATTGATGATCTCTGCGCAATGCTTTCGTAATACAACTTAGTTGGAAATCTGAAGGGGTGGTGGATTGACTCTGGAGCCACTCGACATGTTTGTGCTGTCAATGAAGCATTTGCGACTTACTCTACGGCTAGTCCCGAAGAAGATCTTTCCATGGAAAATACTGCAACAACCAAGATTGAAGGTTATGGGAAGATATTCCTGAAGATGACTTCCGGCAAGGTGTTAATGCTCAACAACGTTCTTCATGTTCCTACTATTAGGAAAAATCTAGTTTCTACTTCTTTACTTGTTAAGAATGGATTCAAATATGTATTTGTACCTGACAAAGTTATTTTAAGCACGAATAAAATGTATGTTGGAATGGGCTACCTCATAGAGGGCCTTTTCAAACTCAATATAATGGTTGTAGATAGTATGAATAAAATTTCAGCTTCTTCATCTTTATTGGAGTCAAATAATTTATGGCATATTCGTTTAGGACATGTCAATTACAAAACCTTGCGAAAGTTAATTAATTTAGAAGTATTGCCTAAATTCGAGTGTAATAAATTAAAATATCAAATATGTGTTGAATCTAAACTTTGTAAAACATCCTTATAAGTCTGTTGAACGGAATTCAAATTTTTTAGACTTAATTCATACTGATATTTGTGATATGAAGTCGACACTATCTCGAGGTGGAAAAAAGTATTTTATAACCTTTATTGACAATTGTACTCAATATTGTTATGTTTATTTGCTTAATAGTAAGTATGAAGCAATTGAAGCTTTTAAGAAATACAAGAATAAAGTGGAGAATAAATTGAATAAAAAGATCAAAATGATTAGAAGTGATAGGGGTGGAGAATATGAATCTCCATTTGCATAAATATGTTCGGAATATGGAACTATCTATCAAACTACCGCCCCTTATACACCTCAATCCAGTGAAATTGCGGAAAGGAAAAATCGGACATTAAAGGAAATGATGAATTCTTTATTAATAAGTTCTGAATTACCGCAGAGTTTGTGGGGGGAAGCTATCCTTACAGCTAACCGAATACTCAATAGAGTACCCTACAGCAAAACGTAATCTATTCCATATGAAAAATAGAAAGGAAGAAAACCCAACTTGAAATATTTCAAAGTGTGGGGGTGTTTAGCAAAGGTACAAGTACCTTTACCCAAAAGGGTAAAAATCAAACCAAAAACTGTGGATTGCGTTTTCATTGGATATGCTACAAACAGTAAAGCATGTCAGTTTTTGGTTCATAAATCTGATAATCCCGAAATTCATGTTAATATAAAATTGAATGCGAGTCGTTAAGTGAAAGACCTAAACGAATATGGGAAGAACCAAAGGAAAATACTCCAAGTAAAGAAGATCCAAGGCGTAGTAAATGTCAAAGAACATCTACTTTCTCTGGACCAGATTTTGTGACATTCTTGCTTGAAAATGAGCCTCAAACTTTCAAAGCAGTTGTGTCATCTTCTGATTCAACATTTTGAAAAGAGGCAGTCAATAGTGATATTCAATCAATTTAGGATAACCATACATGGGAATTGGTTGATCTTCCTCCAGGAAATAAGCCTTTAGGTTCGAAATGGATCTTTAAACGGAAAATGAAATCTCATGGCACTATTGACAAATATAAGGCAAGACTTGTTGTCAAAGGTTATAGACAAAAGGAAGGCATTGATTACTTTGACACTTACTCGCCAGTAACGAGGATAACATCTATTAGGGTGTTAGTGGCACTGGCGGTAGTGTATGGTCTTGAAATCCATCAAATGGATGTTAAAATAGCTTTCTTAAATGGAGAATTGGAGGAAGAAATTTACATGGAACAACCTGAGGGTTTTGTGATTTCGGGTAAAGAAAAGAAAGTGTGCAAACTTGTTAAGTCGCTTTACGGACTTAAACAAGCACCCAAACAATGGCATGCCAAATTTGACCAAACAATGCTGGCAAGTGGGTTTAGAATCAACGAGTGTGACAAATGTGTTTATATTAAAAATACCCCAGGTTATGAAGTCATTGTTTGTTTATATGTTGATGACATGTTGATAATGAGAAAAACTATGGCAAATATAAATGCTACTAAGCGCATGTTGGCTAGCAAATTCGACATGAAAGACTTAGGAGTTGCTGATGTGATCTTAGGAATCAGAATTCACAAGACTCCACAAGGTCTAGCATTATCACAGTCTCACTACATTGAAAAAGTACTTGAGAAGTTCAAGTATTTTGATTTCAAGATTGCCAAGACTCCAATTGACGTGAGTTATGCACTTCAAAAGAATGAAGGTAAAAGTGACTCACAACTGGACTATGCAAGAGTATTGGGAAGTTTGATGTATATCATGAATGGTACGCGACCAGATATAGCATGTGCTATTAGCAAACTGATTCGGTTTACAAGTAATCCCAATCAAATACATTGGATGGCAATGAAACGAGTTTTGGGGTATCTGAAACATACCCAAGATTATGCTTTACATCATAACAAATATCCCTCCGTGATCGAGGGATATAGTGATGCAAATTGGATCACTGGATCATCTGAAGTTAAATCCACGAGTGGATATATTTTCACAATTGGGGGGGTGGAGCAGTGTCTTGTAAATCATCCAAACAAACGTGCATCGCCCGTTCTACAATGGAATCTGAATTTATAGCTTTAGATAAGGTTGGTGAAGAAGCTGAATGGCTCCGGAATTTCTTGGAAGATATTCCATTTTGGCCCAAACCTTTAGCACCTATATGTATACATTGTAATAGTCAATCGGCAATAGGCAGGGCAGGGAACGTTATGTATAACGAAAAATCTCATCATATACGACGGAGACACAATACCGTTAGACAACTACTCTCTAGTGGTGTTATTACGATTGACTACGTAAAGTCAAGAGATAATGTATCAGATCTACTTACAAAAGACTTATCTAGAGAAGCAGTTGAAAGATCATCGAAGGGAATGGGGTTAAGGCCTATGACAAGTCATCATGGCGGTAACTCTACCTTGCAGACTGGAGATCCCAAGAGCTAGGTTCAAAGAGATCAAACAAAGTTATGAATGACAGTTCAACATTGTCAAATAACTCAACCCATTCTCGTGATGAAGACAATGTTCAAAAATCAAGGTAAAGCATTAAGGCTTTTTGATGAGTCAATAAAGCTTAAAACTTTTTGATGATTTGCTAAGTCTGGCAGGATATGACCAGATAGTGTGTCTATAGGATTACGCGTTTAGAAACTACCTATGTGAGTGTGAAGTGTAAGCCACTTCAAGGGGAATGAAAGTAAAGGCTCATTCTCTAAGCACTCATGAAACCAAGCGGTGTTCATGGCTGAAACGAACACAAACGTGAGAACCATAGATGGTTAAGGGTTGATTGTGTGACTTATGTTTCTTAGGTATACAACAAAGCTCGACGGTTCAAAGATATCAAATCTACGTATTGACCGAGTATATCCTATATAGGTTCACTACGGAAAGTTCAAAGGGAAACCTACTTATCCAGATGTAATTAATCCTTATATGTAAATCACACACTTGTTCGTGCATTCCTTTGTCTTATAGCCATTCCCTATTTATGTGGGAGATTGTTGGGATTAAATATTGGTGAATGGAAAATTGAGGGAAGAAAAGTGGAGGGAAAGTGAGCTCCCTTTTGCTTTGAAAAGAGCAAGTGTCCCTCATTGGTAGTGAAAAGAAAAGTGAATGTGCTTATATTGAGAAAGCACTTCTCTTGCTGTTAAATGGGTTGGAAAGTAAGTAAGCCTCGCGCCGTCGTCGCTCGCTCGGCTTCGGATTGGGTTAAAGATCGATTGATTGATTAATCTTTTTGGACAAAATTTCTTTAATTATTTAATAAAATATTAATTAAATTAGCCAAATATCCAACCCGAACCGTATCCGTGCGCGACCGATTCACTTTCTTCCTGGATTTTTATTAATCTATCCCGTTTTTAAGTGACTGTTCTGAAGGGTTGTAAACTTTCAGAAACAGTACTTACATTGGCTATAAATTTGATTCCTCATATTTTTACTTACGAATTTTCTGAACTTCAAGACTTCTTCTTCTTCTGCACAAATCTATTCCAGTGTGATTACTACCATTGAGTGGTTCACTGATACCGTGGTTTTTGGTACCAATACACCGGTGAGTTAAATCGTTCTATCTTGGGAGGATATATTCCAGCACCTCGGGTACTTGAGGGGAATAATATCCTTAAGGATACACTGTGCATTCAGTGGGCTCGATTTATTCCGAAATTAGTTTTTCAGATATTATTTTTACATTCTATTGCTGCTAACTTTCTGTTTCTGTTTTCTATTTCAGAAAGATTACTGTTTTGTTATTTATTATAGTAATACAGATTGACTAACAAATCTTTGAGTGTGAATCCATTTACTATTGTAAATTTACTCGAGGTCGTTACAGGAACCAATAAGTTCCAGGACCCCGCGCATAGCGGGAGCTTAGTGATATTTGGTTATAATTACATATTTTTAATGCATTAATTACCTTATATATAGGCGCTTTAATGCTAAACTTTACTATATTTGTGCTTAATTGAGTTTATTGTACGTGTAGGTACGTTAAAGATGAAATTTGGAGCAAAATAAAGAAATAAACCGTCGTTAAGCATGGCAACATAATTTAAATTTGAAGCATTGGAGTCTTGAATTGAAGAATTAATAGGGGAACTCTTCATTCTCAAATACAACTGGAGATCACTACAAAGCTTAAAAATATTGAGTCCAAGTAGGAGGTGGTAGCAATGGAGAATGTCATTAAAAGAGACACATTGACATTTGAATTATTAAAGGCAAAAAGTTGGTTGAACGACAAAGCAATGAGAGGAAAGAACGCAAAAGTTAGGCAAGCATTAAAATTGAAAACGAAACAGAGTCAGGCGAGGCGAGCAAATATTCTCGCGCTAGAGCTCGCGACGACAGGGATAAAGCGAGGTGAAGCTCACATTTTTCCTCACGAGGCGAGGCCTGTAGCGAGGGTGTTCCGGATTTTTAAAGCCTATTTTGTCTCCTATTTTGTTTTGGACTTGGTTATTTCGTTTAAATCTTTTTCATACACATATAAATAGTCATTAAATATCATTCTTAGGAGGGGTTTTGCGACCAGAGGCAAGAACATCTTCTTTTTCTTTAATCTCGTAGTTTATTAGTTCTAGAGTTTTGGGTGCTACATGAACATTGTAGTTTAAAGTTTGAATTGTTCTTATTATTTTATCATATTGGTTTATTTATTTGCTTGATCACCAATTGAATACTATCTACGAATCTAGGATTGAACTCGGGAGAAGGAATTCTAGATTGCATATAAGATTGAGTAGAGCAAGATCTTAACTCTGGGGGGAGGGGGGAGGATTTGCGGTTAGGATAGGAATATATCTAATCGCCTTGCTTGGTTACTATATAGGAATTATTAATGCATTCTTGTTAATACTAATTCCATAAAAATATAGGCGTTAGATTAGCTTGGATACGCGAGTAGTACTTCGGGAGAAGGCTACGAGCAATATTAACCATGGCAACCAATAAACCAGATAAATTAATTAGACGATTTAAGTAAAAAACTCAACGGGATTGTTAGCTAACCTATAGCTCTAGAATATTCACTCACATTGAATTCGTCTTTAAGCTTGTCGTTATTTTCTTTAATCTCTTAATTTGTTACTCTAGATTAATTTTAGTTTTATTAAATATTCATAATTTAGAAAAGTGCTTAAATAGATTAATTGTTTAGTTTAATTTAGTTGATAGTTAATCACAAGTCCCTGTGGGTACGATATATGGACTTACAATCCTAGATTACTTGTCGACCACGTGTACTTGCGTGTGCGTTTGGTAGCAACTAGTTTTTGGCACCGTTGCCGGGGACTTAGAAATTAACTAGTCGACTAGATTAGATTTTTACATGTTGTCTATTCAAGTTTTTATTTTTATTTTTATCTTAGTTTAATATATTTTTATCTTTGTTTACATGGCATCTTGGAACGAGAATTGGTCGAATATTGGTTATTCTTATTATGGTGATCCTTATCCATATTGTGGAGGACCACACTTATGGTAAAATTGTGCATCTCAATCTAATGTGTGGAATTTTTGTAATGTGTGTGGTTGTCAAGGTGGCCATTGGGATGGTTGTCCTAATTCTTGTTATCCTCAGAGCTCTTATTATAATATTTCTAATAATGCTTATGAGTTTGATAGGTGCAATGAAGTGGGGGATATGGAACATGGTGCTCGTATTATGGACATAATGAGGCAAGTAGTCGAGCAACAAGATGAAAATCAAAAGAATATTATGGACATGATAAGGCAAGTAACCGAGCAACAAGTTCTTGACGCCTTAGGGATCAAAAGACTACAAGCTAGAATGGACGAATTAATGGCCAATTTCCAAGAAGAACCTCAACTCGACGAAGAGAGCGAGTTCCCACAAGAAGATTACTTTGAAGAAGCAGATATCATGAGCCAATCTTGGCTAGAAGAACAAGCTCAACTGGTAAAATTTCATGAGGTTCTACGTAATAGTTTTTCAAATATGACAGAACAACTGATAGAAAGAAGAACTGAGCTCAGGCAAGAGATAGACCAATTTGGCTCAGATATCCATGACTTGCAGGCTCAATTGAATAAAAAGTTTGAGGCGTCTGATGCCCTACAACCAATTGTTGTAGATACTGGCCAACTTATGGAGCAAAAAGAGGAATTCCAACTATTCGAACAAAATATTATTAATGATGTCAAGGTTGACGAAGAGTGGAAAATAGAGGGTGTAAAAAATAATGCAATTTTGGAGTTGGAGCGTATTAGACCTCATTCTAACCATTTTTCAACATTATGCTTGATTGGTAACACGAGAATTGATCCATTCGAGCATATGGAGGAGTCAATGGATGGGGAACAAAGTGCATATATTCTGAAATTTGCAATGCCAAGGAGACAAAATGACATACCTCACTTAAAGGCCAAGAAGTGGAAGATGCGATATCTATTGCTTGGTTTCTTTATTTTTACACCACCTTCCCAAGAACGTGATAGAAAAATTGATGCAAAATTGGGGGCGCAATTCATATCCTCAAAGTGGAAGGAAAAGTGGTGAAAGTGATGGCGTTGTGCCGCGACGTTAAATCAAGCGCTTGTTGGGAGGCAACCCAATTCTATTTTTTTTCTTTTTCTTTTGTGTATTTTTTTATTTTACTGTGTTATTTTTTTTTTGTAGTGCTTTTTTTGTGTTTTGTAGGAGTAGGATCATGGAGTCAAAGGTAATAGGCGAGTGCAAAAGCGAGCAGGCGGTTGAAACTGAGTGTGAGGTACCCGCACGAGAGATCATACATGGGAGAAGTCTGAGTATCTCGTGAGCTGCTAATTCTTCGGCCTTTAGCCTACCAGGGAGTCTCTTTTACCCTCTTATTATTTATAGTGTTCATTGAGGACAATGCACAAATTTTAATTGTGGGGTGAGGAGATTGTCTGGGTGTTTTTATGTGCTATCTTAGCTTAGTTGTAGTACTCGTTCTTAGTGTAGTAGTTTTTGTTAAAAAAAGAATTAATAAAACTTTGGACTTTTTCCGACGATGGATCTCATTCGACGGGTTTCTTGAGGGATTTAAATTGAAAGAAAAAAGACAAAAAAGATTTTCTTTTGTTAGGTAGTGTAATAATTCCCCCTTGATTTTTCTTTGTATCGCGGTTCTTTTTCAAGGGTTTTGTTGGAACCGGGTATAGTTAGTTTTATTTTTTTAGGAGTAGGAGCCACTGTGAAATGAATTAAATTAGAGCAATATCTCTTGACTTTGTTATGCCTTGAGAATAGTGAGTACTTTGGTTGTGACGCTTAGGCTTAGTTTTTGACTCTTGTATAAGTACCTTGAATTGTATAATCTTAACTTTGCTTAACTGCTTTGACTAGAGTGTCTTGATGATTCCAATCCTGAGTGAGTTATGTGCCATGTGCGTGTGAGGTTTATGTGTTATTCTGTGCATTGCATTTGATGTCTAGAACTTGTCGTGTGTGTTTGCAAAGCAAAATAGTAGTGTTGTTCAGTCTTAGAAGTGATATAGGCGTCTCTTTGTTGAGCCAGATATATATAGTTTACCCGCCTAATTGTTATGTATCGTAGTTAACCCTTTGAGCCTGTAATCCTATTTCTTTGGCAACCACATTACAAGCATTACCCATTTGTTTGAATTAACCATCTATTTGAACCTTTTCACCTCTCATGAGCACTTGAATTATTATAAAATTTATAAAAGTTAAAGTGTGGGGTGGTTGATTTGGCTTTTGAGTAGAACTAATGAAATAAGGAGAAAGGTGCACTATTTTGAAAAAAATAAAAGCCACTTGAATTGAAAAAGAAAGAAAGAAAAAAAATAGTTGTATCGCTGTGAAAAATATTCCTTGATAGTGGTGACTCTTGATATAATTATGCTTAAAGAAGTATGGAGTTAATATACATTGATGTGAAGGTGGAGTTATGGTTTGACATAAGTATGGGGTTTAAATGTTAAAGTGTATGTATTAAAGTACTTAGGGAGGTATAGTCACTATTATATTCAAATGTATCCTACCCGACCCGCAACCTACATTACAACCAATTAAAGTCCTACTTGATCCTGGACTGAATGAGCTTGATTAGTATAGTAGTACACTACGGGCAAGCCTATGGCGCATTTTTTGTGGCATATGAATGTTATTTCTGAGAGTGAGTGAATTCTTTCTATCTTGAGTTCCTAATTGTTCTTAAATTTTTAATGTGTGTGGAACTAATCTCTTTTGTTGTGTGAAGGCACTTGATTCATGAAGGAAAGATAATGTTATTGACCTCTATGTTAGAGTAAATAAGTGAGTTGTGAATAATGCGTGGTACTTGTGAGTCAAATTTTGAGGTGAAGATGTTACACTCTTGTGCTTAGTCTATTTTAAAGATTCTTGGTGTGATGAGTTAGGAGGATTGTTTAAAAGGGTCGTGTCTATATAAAGTATAGTCTGATTGCTCGAGGACGAGCAACATTTAAGTGTGGGAAGGTGATATTTGGCTATAATTACATATTTTTAGTGCATTAATTACCTTATATTTAGGCACTTTAATGCTAAACTATATTATATTTATTCTTAATTGAGTTTATTTTATGTGTAGGTACGTTAAAGATGAAATTTGGAGCAAAATAAAGAAATACACAGTCGTTACGCATGGCAACATAATTTAAATTTGAAGCATTGGAGTCTTGAATTGAAGAATTAATAGGGAACTCTTCATTCTCAAATACAACTGGAGATCACTACAAAGCTTAAAAAATATTGAGTTCAAGTAGGAGGTGGCAGCAATGAAGAATGTCATTAAAAGAGACACAATGGCATTTGAATTATTATAGGCAAAAAGTTGGTTGAAGGCGTACAAAGCAATGAGAGGAAAGAACGCAAAAGTTAGGCAAGCATTAAAATTGAAAACGAAACAGAGTTAGGCAAGGCGAGCAAATTTTCTCGCGTTAGAGCTCGCGATGCCAGGGATAAAATGAGGTGAAGCTCACGTTTTGCCTCGCGAGGCGAGGCCTGTAGTGAGGGCGTTCCGGATTTTTAAAGCCTATTTTGTCTCCTATTTGATTTTGGACTTGATTATTTTGTTTAGGTTTTTTTCATACACATATAAATAGTCATTAAACACCATTCTTGGGGGGAGGTTTGCGATCAGAGGCAAGAACATCACGCTTGGAGGAGGCTTCAAACTAGTTTTTTCTTCTCTTCTTTTCCTTTAATCTCATAGTTTATTAGTTCTAGAGTTTTGGGTGCTACATGAACGTTGTAGTTTGAAACTTGAATTATTTTTATTATTTTATCATATTGATTTATTTATTCAATATTGCGCTTAATTATTTGATTGATTGATCACCAATTGAATACTATCTAGGAATCTAGGATTGAACTCGGGAGAAGGAATTCTAGATTGCATATAAGATTAAGTAGAGCAAGATCTTAACTCTGGGGGGGGGGAGGGAAACGGATTTGCGGTTAGGATAGGAATATACCTAATCGTCTTGCTTGGTTACTATATAGGAATTATTAATGTATTCTTGTTAATTCTAATTCCATAGAAATATAGGTATTAGATTAGCTTGAATAAGCGAGTAGTACTTCGGGAGAAGGTTACGAGCAATATTAACCCTGGCAACCAATAAACCAGATAAATTAATTAGACGATTTAAGTGGAAAACTCAACGGGATTGTTAGCTAACCCATAGCTCTAGACTATTCACTCACATTGAATTCGTCTTTAAGCTTGTCGTTATTTTCTTTAATCTCTTTATTTGTTACTCTAGATTAATTTTAGTTTTATTAAATATTCATAATTTAGAAAAGTGCTTGAATAGATTAATTGTTTGGTTTAATTTAGTTGATAGTTAATCACAAGTCCCTGTGGGTACAATATCTGGACTTACAATCATATATTACTTGTTGACCACGTATACTTGCGTGTGCGTTTGGGAGCAACACTTAGTGCACCGGAGCGAAATAGGATCAACCGATACAATCATGATAGATCTCTTTAATTATAAAGACCTTCTGAGCGTTCTAAATATCTTAAATATGTAGACAAAACATCTTAGAGCTGAAAAATTCCAGGTGTGTTATGCCGTCAACATTTCGTCAAAGCAAGATAATCCGTCGGTGAAACTAAGTATAGTTGTTTCATCCTTCAATTTTCCTTATTACATATTGGACCACCTATCTCACGCGTAATATATATACTAGTACCTACCTTGCCCAATTTTTTTCAAAAGCTTCTCTTTTGTTGTTGCCTTTATTCTCTCGCCCACTTCTCCTTAAATCTGTTTCCCATTTCAGGGTTTTAGTACTCCTAAGTGCTAATTGAAACATCATGTGAACCATTCAATATATATATTGAGTAAATGTGATAATAAGAGCAACAACTACAATTTACCATGTAATTATAAAAAACTAAACAAGATCATATGACTATCATATACGTGCTAATATATGTGTGGATAGTAAAACATAAAAAGAAAAATATAATTATCGGTTTTTTTTCTTCAGTGTTTTAGGGAAAACTATGTCAAGACTATTCCAAGTCAAACGTCAGGAGTAATATTCGAAGAGGCACTTTCAGTGTCATTCTGATTTGGGTTATCAAATGTCTACTTAATTAAATGGTTTTTAAAATAATATTGCTCTAACATTTTGTTATGAGCTGGTCAGACAAAGATGGTAGATTTGAAAGCTCTAATCAGTTATCACATGAGCATTACCACTTTATTAGTGTTACACGTCTCGTTGTATTGCTTAACAATTTGAGTTTATACGGAAGGAACGACAGTAGTTGACTACGAAATAATAGAAATTACTTATTAATCTAGTAGAGGACAGACAAAGTAGGTGATAAATATAATTAAGACTTTACTGTAATAGATAGGAATAGTTTCGACGAAGGATTTGAAGTATGTTCAAAATAATTAAGGAGACAGGAGCATGAAGATAATTAATTATATATGATGAGCTTAATTAATGTCCCTGTAGTTTGATGTACTTAAAATCTAAGACCAGCATGGTAAGGAAATATAGATGATGATAATGATACATTGAATGTTTCACTATAAAAAGGGAAAGGAGATTTTATTTTTTATTTTTTTTTGGGTGGGGGGTGGGGTGGGGGAGGATAATTTAAGAAATAGGAGTTCGTAATTGCCAGAAAGAAGCCATGATATAACCAATAATGAAAGAAGGATTAGGAGGGGGAAGAAATTCAGAAGTGGTGTATGTACAGTACAATAAGCGTAGATGTAATAAAGTGACCGTCGCCTACGACTATAATGGACAGAATATTGTAGTAAAAGCTTACTTGCATGCACTTGGGGTTCATATTAAATAAATACTAATTATAAATGAGCCTTTCAAGCACACTTTTTCATTTAACTATGATTAAGTAAGTATCAATTAAGAGTCTAACTTCGTTTCTAGCCGTCGAAGCATCAATTAATGCTTGCATTATGGTAAGCTGTCTATATCATACTTCTTGAGTTGCGGACCTTCCTCAGACCCCTGCGTGAATGCGAAATGTCTTGTGCACCAGATTGCCCTTTTTTTAGTATCACTTAAATTTTACTAACTACTAATGTTAGCTTGGTTTAGTATATAAATACATGTGTTTAATTTATGTATAATAACTAATAGTACTATATACTCTCTCTGTTACAACTTAAATGACACAATTTTCTTATTAGTTCGTTCTAAAAAGACTGATACATTTCTATATTTAAAAATAATTTAACTTTAAATTTTTATTTTATTAATTTTACCCTAAATGAGAAGTTTTTATAGTCACACAAATGTTATAGCCTCACAAAGATTTGCCCCTTAAGTTTTTATGATCCGTGTTTCAAAAGTCTTCTTTTTTTCTTAAGTTTTGTATCAAGTCAAAGTACATTATCTAAATTGAAATGGATAAAATAGTAATTTTTTACACCGCCAAATTAAGATGATTTACAGTAACAATAACTTTCTATAATAAACTTAATTTAGTAATGTCGAAAATAAAGTAAGACTTACTTTAGCAAGTTAGTATGCACTGGTACTATAAGAATTAATTGCAATTGTCCGTGTACAACTATACATCATTTTTTTGGTGGGACGGATAGGATCACTATATCGTTAGTCAGATTGGGTTCCTTCTTTAATGGACCTTAAACAACGTGAAACCAAATTAATAGGATTTTATATAACAAATATTACTACTATACTAGTACTAGTAGTTAGGTTGAGACTAGACCATGCTTAACTAAAGAGTCTTTTTCTTTGCTCATTTGGTGCAAATGTGAAGACACTTTGGAAAGAGATAGAAAGAGATAGGTAGAGTGGCATTATGGCCTTTTCATATGAATCCCCCACATGGGCCATATGAGCATTTCACCAGCTAGCATGCAGCGGCAGCATGGCTTCCTCTAGCTTATATAGGTGGTCCTCTCTCTTTATCATACACTCTCCGCCCTCTCTTTCCCGGCTAAGGCCAATGCATTCTCCAATATTTGCCCGATTTCTCCTCCCATCCTTAGCCCCCATTCCTTTCCTTTATTTTCCTTTCACCTAAGATAGTGGGTTGCTCTAGTGGTGATCATCCTCCACCTCCAACCATGATGTTGTGAGTTCGAGTCACCCAAGAACACGGTGGGGAGTTCTTGGAGGGAGGGAGCCGATGGTTTGTTGGAAACAACCTCTTTATCCTAGGTTAGGGTTAAAGTCTGCGTACAAATTAACTTTTTCATACCCCACTAGTGAGAATATACTGGGTTGTTGTTGTTGTTAGATACTAACGTCAATCGAACAAGTTCTCAGGAGTGAAATCTTCTCTTTCATTTCGTATTTAGTAAAATAAAAAAGAAGGCACTTGGTCCCCCAATCTAGTTATTGAATAGATTATCCCATTCTCTGCACATTGTCAGTCCACCAATATAATTGCATTCACTATTTTCCCACCTTCTTTTACTTTTTTTCCTTCCACGGTTCTGAAGTCGTTTATTACTACTAATATTATTAGCTAGTAGTATTATTTTTAGCTCTTTTTTTATTGAAATTAGGCCTGAGCATTTAGAAGCTAAAAGGAGTTTATGAGAGTGATAATATAATACAGCTAGAAAGTAGCAAATAAAGAAGAATGCTAGCTAGATGATGAAAATTTTAAGAACTTGTAATCTATTGGAAGGAGTAGGTAGTCAGTTCCCTGGCTAGCAGCCGATAGAGGAGCAGAATAATAATCCAAAGCATTTTTGATCGGTACTAGAATAATAATATTGCTAAGAGGAACACGAGATATTTTTCTCAAGTGGTGCGCGCCTTATATATATATATATATATATATATATATATATATATATATATATATATATATATACTCATATATATATATACTAGGACCAATGGACTTTTTGCTAATTTTATTTATTTTACCCCAACCTTATTTGCAATAAAGTAGTATGTAGTATTACAAGATCTACTGTAGCGAATAACTAGAGCAATAATACTATGGTACTCTTGTTGTAATAACACATCCCAACAGCAGCTACTCTCAAATGCCTACTTGCCCTAAGAAAAAAAAAGGAGTACTTATATATATATATATATAAGAGAAAGGCTAGTTGCATAAATTAGGAAGAGATTAGAAACCCGTGCTTTAAGAAACAGCTGGCTAGCCCTGTTGTCTCGTGGGCCTTAGGAAGAAATGAAAATAACTACTCCACTAGTAGTGTCAACTGTTAGGTAGTGAAGATCCATATAAATCATGAGAATTAATATGAAATATTATTTTAATTTTGATACAACCATCAGGGCGTATCCAGTGTAACTTTCGATTGTATACTATATTTTTGCCCAAAATATTATTAAATGTGTGCGACATAATAAATTTTTTAAAAAATAACTCAGTGCACGAAGCAACCTGTATTCACGCATGGTTCATGGAAGGACCACATCCAAGAGGTATGATATAGACAATCTAACTTAATATAAATATTAGTAGCTGTTTCCATGATTCGAACTTATAAGTCACATGGAGACATTTTTACTGTTCCATGGCTCCCCTTAAAATAATAAATTTTTGACTCACTAAATTAAATGTTACGAATTTGAACCAAGTAAGTTCAAATCCTCGATCCCCTTTGACTACCACCCCGGCTGATGACGAGGACGAGCTCGCAGGAACCAATCAGATAATTTGTGGGTTCGTCTCTCTCTCTTTCAGTGTGAACGAACTAGGAAAGAAGGAATAATTGTAATGAAAATTGCCAAACTTGATAAGATTCCAGGAAGCAGCCGCTAAGAATTAAAATCACCGCATATAATCCTACTACCTAAAATTATTATCCTCCTTCGTTCTCTCTCTCTCTCTAATGAGTAATAATAATCTCTTTCATCTACGAGTCTTTCTTGGCTATGAAAAAAGCACTGACCTTAGCTTCCCTTTCTATGTTGTAATTAGGGCTGATGGAGAGCTAGACTAACTTGGATATCCCTCTTAATTTCTTTCTTTCTTCTTTTGTTTCACTGTATATATATTTCTCAAACTGTACCTTATCATCAACTTTCCTGCTAAAGAGATAGAGCTCTTTCAATTTTAACCCTAGAACCATTTAACCACTCATCCTCTCTTATCACTCCGGGAGTCAGAAAAGTTGTACATATATATCAGTAGTCATTATTAGAACAACTCTTTTTCTCTACTGTTTTATTTATCATTTCGTTGTAGCTAGTTTCCCATCTTCAACTTCACATCTTCTCTAGATCTATACCTTGGACAAGCTCTATAGTACTGGATGGTGTGTGCCGCAGATCATGAATTTCTTTACTAATAGAAGGGGGATCCAACAACAAGCAGCTGGCTCTTCAAAAGGTATGTGCCCTTTTTCTCAGTCTTCCTCCTCATCTTCAACATCCTCTTCGCAGCAGCAGCAGCAGCAACAGCACCGAGAAAGTACGGAGCTTCTGTTGATGGATTCTTCCCCTACGGCTACCAGAAATTATGGGGACGGCGATGAGGTTGCTGGAGGAGAAGCTCATCACCTGATTGAGAGGGAACATATGTTCGATAAGGTAGTAACTCCGAGTGACGTGGGCAAGCTCAATCGTTTAGTCATTCCAAAACAGCATGCCGAGAAGTATTTCCCACTGGATTCCTCTAGCAACGACAAGGGGGGACTTCTGTTGAATTTCGAAGACAGAAATGGGAAGCCATGGAGATTCAGGTATTCCTACTGGAATAGCAGCCAAAGCTATGTCATGACTAAAGGTTGGAGCCGCTTTGTCAAGGAGAAGAAGCTCGACGCTGGGGATATTGTCTCATTTCAGCGCGGAGCTGGTGAATTGGTCAAGCATCGTCTCTTCATCGACTGGCGCCGCCGTCCTGATGCCCCGGACATGAATCCCTTTATGGTGCCGCACCACTTCTCTAATTGGAATCATGGGCGCCTCTTCTTACAAAGGGGTCCGCCGGCACCATCGTTTACACAACAACATCCTCATTCACAATATTCCCATAATTTGCTGCTGGAAGCAGGCAGCAATATCGCTCAACAACAACAGTCTCATCATTATCCGCATAGCTACATCTATGGAATTGGTAATACTAGTCCAGCTTACTACAACACTTGTTTCAACAATAGTAGCATTAGCACTAATGCCACAGTGGTAAATGCAAACCCTTGTGCGGGCGGGTCAGGAAATTATGCCAGATCGGGAGCCACTGCTTCCCAATTAATATCACAACATGAGCTTGAAATAATGCAAATGCAAAGAGGTTGTAGTAGTGTTGGTGGAAGTAGTGGGGGTGAGCCAATGGTGTTCAACTCGGTGCCGGTGGTTCAAGGTAAGGTGGCAGCAAAGCGACTCAGGCTATTCGGAGTGAATATGGATTGCCCCATGGATCACTCTGACATGTTTTCATCCTCGACTATCCCAACAACTTATTCTAACGCTCCCCATTTTTCTTCTTCATTATCAACGTCTTCAACCCCTTTTCTTCAATTAAGGAATTTTAACAGCCCACTCCAAGTAGTACCCTCTGATGAAGAATCGTCTGACAAAGGCAAGGCATCCATGTCCTTGGATTTGGATATTTGATCCATCAGCATTTCAAGCTACCATACCAAAGCCCATTCAAATTACAAGAAAGATACATTAAAAGACATAGAGAATTGAAGAGAATTAATCTGCTAGGTGTTCCTGATCGGTGCATCACCCTTCGTCATAATATTGGCAAAGGAGGACAAAAAAAGCACATTGGACGTTACTTCATTTTGACACAGTGTCATACCAAAGCTCATTCAATGTTAATGGGAAGTCTTTGAGATAGAAAGATTACTATTTTCAGGTTCAATTTGTGTATATTTCTAGTTAATCGAGATGATGAAATACTTTGCCCAATATTATAGCTAGATCCTAAAAATGCTGGTTATTTTATGTTTGATTTTCCAAGCGCAGGGCAGGGTTCGATCACCAAACTGTAGTCATGCCACAGTTTTCGTTGAGTTACTTGATCGATCAATGAAGTAGGACAAAGAAAAGGAGCCTTGTTTTATGTATATGTGCGCTTTTTTTCACTTGATCAACTTCTTCTGTTTCGTCTTCTTGGTTGAAACTTGATATCTAACGTCGTCTTTCGTGATTTGTTTTCACCAGTATTTGTAAGTTATAAGGTGCAGCATCAGCCTCATTTCAGGCTGATGAACGATGATGGTGATGCAAGGAACTGAAAAAAGTTGAGGTTAATTTCTTCCTTGTGAAATATGAATTAATTTTGGATTCTATTGCCATTGGAAGTTATGTTCTTATCGCTGCTTCGTTGTTCGTGTTTAACT
Organism: Nicotiana tomentosiformis; assembly: GCF_000390325.3. NCBI lineage: Eukaryota > Viridiplantae > Streptophyta > Magnoliopsida > Solanales > Solanaceae > Nicotiana > Nicotiana tomentosiformis. Next base: position 427,282 of record NC_090823.1, on the reverse strand, counting down.
GCGGTCAATGTCACTGTTCCATACTTTCAGTAGCTTCTTCCTGTCAGCAGTCAGCAGCTACCCTTTCTCTTCTCAAGTTGCTGTCTGACTTTCGATGATTCATTACTCTGCCAAAAAGCATATATGCCGCAGCACTTTGTTAGAGGGAGATAAAAAGAGTTTCCATGCATTTATAAGACTGAAAATGATGCTAAGTCTAAATAAAAAGTAAGCATCCAGTTCATATTTTATCACTCTTGTGATTATATGAAATAATACACAGAAGTGGTGTCTGCATTCGGTGACACTTATAGGAGCTTTATTTTGTCAAAGAGTATTGAAGCATACCCATCTCAGTCATATTCAACTGACGATCCTAAGGAAAATGAATAGGCTAGAATAGATACTACTTTGTGTCCTTATCTAACTATTCACTCTTATCCCTTAGCTTGAAACCCAATTTTGTGTGTATATATATATACACACATACACATTCAGCCGTGTACACATAATATGTGGTTTACATGGTATTAGAGCCATGTCGGATTCTTCTCCGCCTTCATTTCCGTAGTCACAATTCAATCCTCTCCCTTCTTCCTCACCCACAACACTCAATCATGCTCACTACTTCATCTTTTTTTTTCTTAATCCATCCACCCAGGCTTCCACCTTCTCTGGTGGTGGAGGATTTGACATTGATCCCTACCTACTGAGGAGGAGGACATAGAATCAATACCTCCCATAAGAGAGACATTATCAAAATGCTACTGTTTTTTTGGTCTAATGCCAAAGCTACAACGTGCAAGCACATGATTCAAAAGAAGTGAAGAGCTACTAAGGATAGGGACTAGTTAGAACACCAATAGCTCTTCAATTAGGGGACAATGGAGGTTCAATAAATCATCCTGAATGCTTTCTTTCCCTTATTATAAAGGCTGGGATTTGCATCCTATTCATTCTAAGAGCTCCTCTCACTTCATTAGGAAGGTCATCACTCTCCGTCAAGAAGCTCTCTTTTCTGTGAGGGTAGTTGCGAGTTTAGATAATAAATCGCAACTCCATTCCCTTGCAGTGCTTGATACTATTCTATTGGACTTTGTGTTGTATTTGAGCAATGTCATCTTGCAACTTTCATGGGATCTTGTAAATTCCGAGGATCATATTGACTACTAAGAGTGAGTCTAGTTCCAAGTTGAGATTGACAATTCTGATCATAGCATCAAAGAATCCTTGTAGGGCAGCTTGGACTTCAGAGCAATTGTTAGTCAAGAATTGGAATGGGTTGGCAAAAGCCATGACCATGTGCCCAATTCTATTTCTAACAACACCACCAGCGTCTGTTCTACCTTGGTTATCCATGAAGCTTCCATATGTGTTGAGTTTCCATGAGTTTTCTTCTGGTTTTTCCCATTTGACCATGACACTTCTCAGTTTAGTCTTGTAGGATTCGGCCACTTGACAGACACTATATTCCAGGTTCATTCCAATCCATATTGTTTTACTTATCTCCCATAGAGATTTTAACCTGAAATAAAATTTGTTGATAGATTCTAAAAATAGAAATTAAGTTCTTAATTACCATATTTATGTACTAGGCACATCCGGCTTTCCATAATTCTCAATACTTTAGATGGGGTAATTTGAAGGAGGACTTGTAAATTGGCTATTCCACTAGACCCAGTGTGATCTCCCAAATGGGGTGTAGGAAGGGAAATGTGTGCGCAGCCTTATCCCTATCTTGTGAAGAAAGAGAGACTATTTTCGACTGACTATCGGCTCAGAAAAAACATAGTCATAATATTATTGAAAAGAAATACAGTAGTGGAGAAACTATGAAAAAGAAGCAGTACCAATAGCAATAAAATAATAAGAACTCTGAAGCAAAAGAAACAATCGATAGTAATAAAGATCTAAGTATAATAAAGTAAGAGAATACTATTGATACTAATGTAAGAAAAGAATAAACGTGAAACTATCTACTACCCTTCTACCCTAGTTCTCGATCTTCACACCTTTCTATCAACGATCACGTCCTCGGTAAGCTGCAGATGCATGTACCATGTCCTGACTTACTCTCCCCAATACTTTTTTGGACTTAGAGATATTATATGCTCGATCATATTATTACTCTTCCCGCAAAAGAGAAAAGCTCCTTGCCAACGCCCGCACTTTTGTGGCAAGGTCTATGAAATGGTATACCTTTTTATTCCAATATAGCTAGGGCATCCTAAGTATGTGAAAGGAAACTAGACTTACCTAAACCCAGTCCATCTTCTAATTTTTATTTTTGTTAGTTCTATTATCTCTGAAGTTTTTAGCGAGGAAAACGCTTTGTCCTTGTTGATTTCTTGCTAATCACCCAGTACCTCCATTAGAAGCTTCACAGTTATCTAAATCAAGTTAGCAGCCGCAAAATATTTATTTTGGCGTACTACCACCTTTCCTTTGTGATAAAATGTCCATATATAGCTAGGTTGATTAAAGCCTTTCATGTCCACCATCTCAAATTTCAATTGAAGGTACAAATGTCAACAAACAAAATGCAGCTTACATTCAATATATACAACCTGATCAAATGATCTTGAGTGTTCTATTCTCATCTCTTTCTGAAGAAACATTTTCAATAGCCATTGCCTAATTAAACTCATCGAAAGGAGTTTGGGATGCCCTTGAAGCTGTTTATCTTTCCCTTCTAACACAATGATTCTCAATCTTAACATGCAATTCCAAAACTTGAAGCAAAATGATCTTACTATTACTCAATACTTACATAAGGCTAACATCTATTACACATTTCAACAGCTGCCTAGAGGTTCCAAAGGGCCTTACCAACTTGATCAGTGGCAGTTGCCAAGCTTTAGCAGAAGATTAATAAGGCAAATTTTTAGTAAGCTAGAATGTATACTAGGAGGCGAAGTTAGAATATACTTTTATGTAGCCTTGGGCCTAGGGGTCAGGTCCAGTCCACCCCTCTTTTGTAACATCTTTAATTTGTTATACTATAAGATGTCCAAACCAACTAGCTTAGAGTTAATTTTTGGGGGGGGGGGGAGATATTGTTTTTTCGAGTCATGTCAGGTAAATTAGAGCATAAATTTCAAGTGATTTTGTTTGTCAATGTAAATTCAAGTGAAGCTCATTGGTGGCAAAGTTGAATAATCTCTCTCTCTCTCTTAATATTATGGGGGTTGGTTCGGTGTGGCTCAATTAGGGTGCGGAAGCAGGTTTGCTATATAGGTGTCATGGATATATCTGACTGGGAGCTAACCTACTACTCCACTTATCACGAATCAAGTGTCAACATAATTAAAGTCTATCCTAGTCTAGTAAGTCTTTACAGTTCACATATTTGAGTAGCTAGTACATAGATTCAAGGTTTAAAGGTATTCCTACTCTACTTAATTATTTGAAACAAAGCAAGCTAACAAGAATTCCATTAATTAATCTAGTGTAAAAAGTCCATAGAGATTGATGTAACACATGACATGGCATATATATAAAGTGATGGGAGCCAAAAAATTAAAGCGTATGGACAGTGAGTCTGGTGTGTTGGCTGGGTTGTGGGCAGACAAACATAACAAAACCTTTTGTGTGCCATCTGCTGAGCTTTTCACGATTTAGTTAGCGAAACTGCAGCCTGCCATCTCTTCGTTTCACAGTACATTCTCTCTGCTAATTTCTACCTACCTATATACATATATACATCACAACCTTAGTACGTAGTATCTTATCTAGCGCATGCAGCTCGATCGGCAACACCCTTAAATACCATCTGAGTCGGATTATAATTCTTTAACTCTTCTGATAGTGATCGTTCATCCATATGCTTGTCTTCACGCATACAACCTTTTCATGTGTAGATCATTGCAATTGAATACTATATATGTGAATTTATGTGAACCTATTTAAGTGTGTACGGAGTTTAAGAAAAGAGTGAACACTTTTGAACTTGTGATGTAAAATGAGGCACATATATATTGTGTGGCTATAAATCATTACATAAAGGTAAATTGTTACCAAATAAAGAAAGAGATCATTCTTTTTGGCACGGACTAAAAAGGAAATAGGTTGACATAAATTAAAACGGAGGGAGTATAATTTAATATGTTGTTCTACGTGATTATTACTCTCCCCAGACCTCACTTGTAGAAACTCATTGAGTTTGTTGTTATTGTTGTTGTTCTGTGATTAAGAATTTAATGGCTTATAATTTCACGTTGAATGATCTGTACATTTTTTCCTTTGAACCTTATACAAACTTTAATGTATTTACTATACATACTAATTTTTCATATTTAATACGCATATTTTTTAAATGTAAATTTAACCTTTATAAAATTAAAAATTCATGGGGATTGGTGTCGTGCCTTGAGATTGTGCCGAATAAATAATAGGAAACGGTCCAATAGGTGGAATGAAGGTAAACTTAAGCCAAATCTAATAGGTTAGGCACATTTTGGACCTTTTCCGATAAATTTATAGATAAAAGGTCGACCAATCTGCGTTTTATACTTCACTGATTTTAACAGGATTGATTAGTACATATAAAATTCTTTACACGATTAATATTTTATAAGTTAAATCCATCTCCAAATGTGCAAATTTTTATTCAAAGTAAAAGAAAGCGTTCATTTGAGAATTCTTAAAAATACCAGCCTATATTATTTACGTATAAAAAGAGTACAGCAAAGGAAAGAGGCCACGTTCTAATTTCTAAAGATGAAGCGGCACATGGAAAAGTGGGAATGAAATATACGACAGGGACCACATTCTAATTTCTAGGGGTTAGCTAGGCAGCTCATGTTCATTTAAGTCCTACTCTACTTTAGTCATACATTTATGTAAAATAGTTATATATACTTAAAAATACCAGGGGGTAGGGAAGGGGAGGGGATAACTATATGTGTGGATTGAGGAATGTAAAATAGTAATATAATATTTGTGAGTACCCGGGGAGGGAAGGGGAGGGGATAACTATATGTGTGGATTGAGGAATGTAAAATAGTTATATACTCCCTTCCTCCTGTTTTTTTGTGACACACTTTCCTTTATAATTTGTTTCAAAAAGAATGATTTTTTTTTCTAAAGATAACTTAATTTAAAACTGCTCATTTTGCATATAATTTATGACCACACAAAAGTTTATAAGTTGTTTTAGATTACAAGTTTCAAAAATAATTATCTTTTTTCTCTTAAAATTCATATGCAATCAAACACGTTACATGAATTGGGATGGTACATTCTTTGAAGGCGCTACACTTATACAAAGCTAGCTTGTTAGATGATGAAACATTATATGTTTAGCCTGGGAAGGCAGTAAAGAATGAGAGAGAGAGATTTTCTCTTTCAAAACTCAATTAATACCAAACTCTCTCTCTCTCTCTCATGTGGACGAGGGCAGCGTTGCTGAATGAGGATCGTGGCAGTTTAATTTACAAAAAGACGACCAGTACTGTAAATCTTTTCCCCATCCCAATCCGACTATATATTTCTCCTAGTATCCGATAAGAACCATGGGATTCGTTAGGACATAGGAATAGGGTGGGTCCCGCTTTTCTAAAACAGAAAGAAGAAATTAAATAAAATTTCAATTCATTAATGGAAATCGCAACTGAAAGCTGGTGCGGCCTAGACTAGGTTGCAAAATGGAGGAGGTCTATAGAAGAAATTAAGGAATATATCAGGAAAAAAAAAGTTAAAGAGGTTTAGAAGAAGAGAAGGAGGTTAAAAAATAGGAGATAGAGCCAAGGCCCGCTGGTCATCTCCAGATCATATATATGGAAATGGCTCACACTACAAAGCAATAACTGAAAATTTGAAGTTTTTGACTAGCAGACTTATACGTTCTGTTAATATTAAAATGAAAGTATTAAATGATTAATGAATGTACTCTTATATATGTATGTAGTGGCTGGACAGAGAGGAATTGAAGATGACAGAACGAGAGTTGTAAGAAAAAGGAGGTTTGGCCCTAACAGTGACAAATGAGAAGAATTGCCATGCACCAGATCCCAGAAAACAACCAAACTCAGTGCAATTAATTACAACGTACTATATCTCTGTGCAGTGCGGGTAGGGAGGGGAGTCTGTCGTTACCTGATAGTAACAGTTCGAGGGAGAGTTGCAGCAGTTTTGCATAACAGCCGTAAAGATAGAGACGAACGCTAGCTATTATGTGGAGTATGTATGTATATATGGTCCAAATTAAAGTTGGTGGGCCTGGCTAGCTAGCTACTAATGACGGGAAAATCAGCCTGATTTAGAACGTTTGGCATAATATGCTGCAGTTTGTATTTTTTACCTATGAGATTCCATCATAATGTGCTAGAGTTCCAACATAATATGCTGGAAGCTAGCTATACGCATGAGCTCCAAAATCCATCATATTATGCTGGAACTTTCCGTGTTTCAGCTAAAATAGTGACAATTTTTTAATGACTTCGTAAACTCTAACTATTTTTCAATGAGGTTGCTTAATTTCAATAGTTTCGTCCTCTCTGGACTTGCTAGCTAGTTTGGTATGGGAATTTTGCACAAATATTGAAAGCACCTTTGCACTCGATCCCAAGTAGGGTTGTGCATGGATCGGATCGGATTTAGCATATTTCGGATCGGATTTTCGGATTTCTGATTCTAGAAAATGCAATCCGAATCCGATCCGAAATCCAAAATTTTAATAAACACAATCTGAAATCCGATTCAATCCGAAATCCGAAATTCGAAATTGAACGCATCGGTTCGGATTTCGGATATCCGATTGTTTACACGAAAAATGGATAGAGTTGAATTTATACGTAGTTCCAAGGATATGTGGCGTAACTTGATACAAATTGTAAGAATAAATAGAAATATAAATATGGATTGCAAAGAATGCGAAATAGATAAGATTGTAAGGAACAATGAATCTTAGGCCTCAACAAATAGAATAAATTTAAGAAATCTGAAAGAACTATTCTTTACTGTGGGAGGATATAGCATTTTTATTACAATGTAAGCCTGAGAAAACCGGCCTTCTCATAAATGATAACCATGTCCTTTATAATAGAGGGACCCTGCTCTAAGCATAATAAAAAAATACTTAGTGGGAGACCCATGATAAATCAGCTTTTCCACAATTTCTGCCAAGATTCTCGCTAGTGGGATTGCAACGGCTTTTGTCTGTGAGCTCGATCTTGCCTCGAGCCTTCGATCTCGGTTTGAGATCGATTCTGACTCGAGCTCTCGATCTTGGCTCGATCTAGATTCTGACTCGAGCTCTCGAATTGATTCGGGGCCAATGTTGGTTGGTCTCTGGATCATAAACATGATAGCTTTACTCTGCGTCGTAGTTCGATTTGGATTCAAGCTCGAAAACGATGTCTAACTCGACATGGATCGGCTTGTTTGTTCCATCTTCGGAATCTCAGTTCGATCGATCATCGTTCGAACTCGATTGAACGTGCGAAGGCCGAAATCTATTTTGACCGTATACAGATAGTCCCTTTTTTTCAGGAAGAATGTGGTGATAAACGATATGATTTTTTGACATCTTGATCGGATTATAACCTGACGTCTCCATCGGGCTCGATCATGATGCATGTGATAGTTGTCCCGTCGGTTTAGTCTTTCAAGGAATTTAATGTATGTCAGACGGTGGTCGGCCACCACTGATACTTAACCGCCATCGCTTAAGCCTATAAATAACCCTTCCTCTTACCATTTAACGCTTTTACATCTTCAATCTTCAAAATTTCCCAAGTCTCTTTTCGTATTTTCTGATTTACCCGCAAATCCGTGATTTCCCAAAAGCCTCTCTTCAATTCTACCAAATCTTTGCCACTTTCTTATATTCGTCAACTTTGAATTTGAAAATGGCAAAAACATCACAAACCATTCCTTAGAAAGAGGAGGCTTCATCTTCATAATGTGTCGCCGATGAGACACCGGCAGAACCATGGCATGAGGAGTGCGTTCCCGGGGCGTGTATTCTTACTTCTGATTTTAAGGTCGATAAAGGTTCATCGGTCCCTGGCAGGTGTGAGCCGGTATCGAGGTACATGTGTTCGATAACCGAAAAGCACCTCAAATAGCTAAAGAAGGATTGCAATTGGGGTGAAAAAGAAATAATAATTCCTACTCCTGACGAAGATATCACTTCTCACGTGAAAGGATTTTTGAATGTGTATACTTACCCTTTCACTTTTGGTCCCCTCGATTCCGTTATTATCGATTTCTGTCGCCAATACCAGGTAACTCTAGGCCAGGTTCATCCTTCTTTGTGGCGGATCATTATCCTGATCCGATATTTTGTGAGCAAAATCTAGGGGATGTTATTCACCCTCAACCATCTTATCCGATTGTACCGTCCTCAACTCTTTCGAGGAGGGTTAATAAAACTTCAGTGTCGGGCTACCAAGGCTCTGTTCTCGAGCATTGACGAGGACAGGGATCGTGGTTGGATGGGCAGATTCGTTCGAGTAAGGACTTCGGACCTGATTCTGGTTGAAAAGATGCCCTTTCCCGAGGAGTGGAATATGAAACGTAAGTGTGATCCTGCTGTTACTTCTACTTTGTTCTTTCATTTCTTCCCTCATCAACATTCCTCCTTTTGTGATGTAGCGGTTCCCTGGATGCCCAGAGCAGTTCCCAATCTTAAGAACTGGGCACGAGCTCTTGTTTCTACTTCCACATACGCCGAGCGCTCATGGCGTGATTTGTCAAAGGGTCGGTGGGAGGCAAAAAATCATGGTAAGCCCCTTTCTCGTGCTCTTCGATGATTCGAACGAGGTGGTTTTCTAGTTTTTTTTTATTAAGATTTTCCATATGCAGGTTTGGGTAAAGACTCGGTTTTGAGGCCCTTGTCCAACGAGGAAGAAATTTTGGCCTCTGTCCCAAAACCGGTGAAGGGAAATAAAAGAAAAAGAGCCTTCATTCCCGAAGATCTAAAACCAAAAAAGAGGAAGGCTCGTAAGCCGAACAAGAATGACATTCCTTTGACTGTGGAATCAGTTCTGCGTCTAAGGGATGAAGATGAATAAGAAGAAGAAGAAAATGATGGGTCTGCGCTGGCAGCCCGAACGAAGAGAACCATCGATGCCCCATCGGCAGCTGGATCGATGATGCTCCATGAGGCTCTACCTCGAACTGAGGATATACTGGAGAAAGATTCGGGTGGAGTCCCTGAATTATCAGAGATCGGAGACGTATCTCATCGGAGCCAACGGATGGGGGATATGACTGAAGGGGCCCTTGAATCCCTTCGAACTGAAGAGAATGCTCCAGGTGATTCGTTTGGGGCAGCAGCGATCGAAGATTCGCCTACCTTTCCCGCTTTTTCTGCAGGGGTGATTCGGGAAGCCCAAGCTCTGGGGGCCTTCGATCTAGATAGACCTCACGATACAGAGGATCTATTTCGTGATCTGTTTACCGGTATCGAGAACGTTGCCGGTACTGGTGATGAATCGGATCTTTTTCATGGGGTGCGGCCGGCTTTGAATCAGGTAAGCTTTTAAAATTGTTTTTTCGGTACTACCTTTATGTTTACTTTCCGTTAACTTCATTTCTTGTTTCTTTGTAGGCAGCGGCAGTTCATTGGGAAGCATGTTCTCGGTCCCAAAATGAGCTGCGTCGATACGAGGCCAACTTTGAACGGGTTACTGATGAGAGGAACTCCCTAAGACTTCTCTTAGGTCAGAGAGAAGAGGAAGTAAAAGACCTCTGAGCTGACTTGACCAAGGCTTATCGAGATCAGATCGATTTATCTGAGCAGGTAATGATACTTTTGAAAGCCTATGGGCTTGATACCTGAACGATGGCTAACTTTTCGTTCTCACAACTGCAGCAAAAAATCGAGATGATCGGGAAGCTTCGTGAGGAGGTCGACGTAATAAAAGTGGAGTGTTTGCAGTGGAAAGAAGGTATAGACCGCTTTGCTGCAGAAAAAGAAACTGCTCGAGCCTAGTTATCATCGGCCGAAACCCAATTTCAGAGAATGAAGGAAAAAGGCCTGGTTCAAGCAAGAAGAATAGAGGAGCTTGAGGCTCGGTTGGCCTCTGTACTTGCCAAGGCCGAATCTGATGCTGAAAAGGCAAAGGCTGATGCACTCGTGGACGTCTATCAGGCCGATGCTGAAGTTGCCCAGGTCCAGGCAAGAAAGCCAGCCGAGTCCACCGATACTCGAGCACATTGGGTTGCTGAACTTTCTAAGTGCCGATCCCGAAGGGAAACCCTCAAGGAAATCCATGCTCGTGGTTTTGATCTCGCTGAAGAGGTAAAAAGGTCCAATGCTGAAGCCGATGCTGAAGCTCTGGTTTCTGATGGTGATAATGATGACTATGATGATGATGATGATGGGAGTAAGAGCGGATCCGAGAATGGGGGGAGCCTGATAAAGAAGAGACAGCTCCTGACCAAGAAGTTTAGTCTTTAGTTTTTACGTTGTAATCAACCATGTAGATAATTTTGTATATAAATAATTTTGCCGACTTGCTTCTGTTTTGTGAAGACTTTATTCGTGCCTTATGAATGATTTAAACAATTTAATCAAATTTGGACTTTCGTAGCATATAATCGAGCGAGTGCTTACTCAAACTTGAAGTGATGTAGACCTTAGGCTTATTAGTTGAGTCAATGATTCGAGCTCGAAGAGATATAGCCCGTGGGCGTAATGGTTAAGTGAGTGCTTGCTCGAACTTGAAATCAAAATAGCCCATAAGCTTAGTAGTGAATGATTCGAACTCAAAGTAATATAGCCCGTAGGCGTGATGGTCGAGTGAGTGCTTGCTCAAACTCGAAATAAAAAGTAGCCCGTAGGCTTAATAGTCAAGTGAATGATTCGAACTCGAAGTAATGTAGCCCGTAGGCATAATGGTCGAGTGAGTGCTTGCTCGAATCTGAAATAAAATGTAGCCCGTAGGCTTAGTAGTCGAGTGAATAATTCAAACTCGAAGTAATGTAGCCCATAGGCGTAATGGTCGAGTGAGTGCTTGCTCGAACTCAAAATAAAAAGTAGCCCGTAGGCTTAGTAGTCGAGTGAATGATTCGAACTCGAAGTAATATGGCCCGTAGGCATAATGGTCGAGTGAGTGCTTGCTCGAACTCGAAATAAAAAGCAGCCCGTAGGCTTAGTAGTCGAGTGAATGATTCGAACTCGAAGTAATGTAGCCCGTAGGCATAATGGTCGAGTGAGTGCTTTCTCGAACTCGAAATAAAAAGTTGCCTGTAGGCATAGTAATCGAGTGAATGATTCGAACTAGAAGTAATATAGCCCGTAGGCATGATGGTCGAGTGAGTGCTTGCTCGAACTGGAAATAAACAGTAGCCCGTAGGCTTAGTAGTCGAGTGAATGATTCGAACTCGAAGTAATGTAGCCCGTAGGCGTAATGGTCGAGTGAGTGCTTGCTCGAACTCGAAATAAAAATTAGCCCGTAGGCTTAGTAGTTGAGTGAATGATTCGAACTCGAAGTAATGTGGCCCGTAGGCATAATGGTCGAGTGAGTGCTTACTCGAACTCGAAATAAAAAGTAGCCCGTAGGATTAGTAGTCGATTGAATGATTCGAACTCGAAGTAATGTAGCCCATATGCGTAATGGTCGAGTGAGTGCTTCCTCGAACTCGAAATAAAAAGTTGCCCGTAGGCTTAGTAGTCGAGTGAATGATTCGAACTCGAAGTAATATAGCCCGTAGGCTGTATGGTCGAGTGAGTGCTTGCTCGAACTGGAAATAAAAAGTAGCCCGTAGGCTTAGTAGTCGAGTGAATGATTCGAACTCGAAGTAATGTAGCCCGTAGGCATAATGGTCGAGTGAGTGCTTCCTCGAACTCGAAATAAAAAGTTGCCTGTAGGCTTAGTAGTCGAGTGAATGATTCGAACTCGAAGTAATATAGCCCGTAGGCATGATGGTCGAGTGAGTGCTTGCTCGAACTCGAAATAAAAAGTAGCCCGTAGGCTTAGTAGTCGATTGAATGATTCAAACTCGAAGTAATGTAGCCCGTAGGCGTAATGGTCGAGTGAGTGCTTGCTCGAACTCGAAATAAAAAGTAGCCCGTAGGCTTAGTAGTCGAGTGAATGATTCGAACTCGAAGTAATATGGCCCGTAGGCATAATGGTCGAGTGAGTGCTTGCTCGAACTCGAAATAAAAAGTAGCCCGTAGGCTTAGTAGTCGAGTGAATGATTCGAACTCGAAGTAATGTAGCCCGCATGCGTAATAAATCTCTAAATAGAGGAATTTTTCTTGGGTATAAGATGCCGGTAAAGAGGAGAACTTTCTTTTCAAGTCACTACATGTGTGTTAATGTTTTGAGCCTGGGTTCGGGCCAACTACATGAGCATGGTTGGTTTTGACCATTTGGATCTTACAACTTTCCCTATTGGAACCCTGTTATTGCGAAATATTTCTTGCAACTGAACTTCATGTATTTGAGGGCCTTAATGCCCCCAGTATTCGAGGTCGATTGTAAAGAGTCCTCGGATACTTTTGTAGGTGCAGCACGATCGTTGATTGCCTCGTTAAAAACCTTGCCGAAAAACCCATTTGGGATAAAACCGGTCCAAGGGAAAAAGAGTGCAACGCATGCTTTCAGATCTATGGCTTCGTATCGAAGGAGCCATCTTAACTCCTGATCGGACTTCTGCAAGGGTCAGTTTTGAAATGTAAATGAATATGGAGGGGACGTACCTTAGCAGTAGTATCGTTTTAGATGTGACACATTCCAATTGCTTAATAGTTGTTTGTCGTTTATAATACCGAGCATGTATGATCCCTTTTCGACGTTCTCGAGAACCTGATATGGTCCTTCCCAGTTCGGTCCTAGTTTTCCTTCATTTGGATTTCGGGTATTGAGGGTGACTTTCCTTAGAACTAAGTCCCCGGACTTGAAATGGCGGAGCTTGGTTCTTAGATTATAATATCTTTCGATTCGTTGCTTTTGGCCGGCCAATTGGACGAGAGCAGCTTCTCGTTTTTTGTCTGATAATTCGAGGCTAGTGTTCATAGCCTTGTTATTTGATTCTTCTATCGTGTATCGAAATCTGGCACTGGGTTCGCTGACTTCGACTGGTATCAATGCTTCGGATCCATATACTAAGGAGAACGGGGTTTCCCCTGTACTAGATTTTGACATCGTTCGATATGCCCAAAGGACTTCGGGTAAGATTTCTCTCCACATTCCTTTAGCGTCGTTCAGCCTCTTCTTTAGGTTTTGAATGATGGTTTTGTTCGTTAATTCGGCATGTCCGTTCCCACTGGGGTGATACAGTGTTGATAATATCCTTCTTATTTTGTGATCCTCGAAGAATTTTGTCACTTTGCTTCCTACAAATTGTTTCCCATTGTCACATACTATTTCGTCGGGTACTATTTCGTCACTTTGCTTTGACCTATTAAGAAAAATAGTCAGTCATAAATAAAATGAATTTAGCTTTACCTGGTGTCGATGGTAGAGGGCCAACGATATCCATTCCCTATTTCATGAATGGCCATGGGGATAGGATTGAGTGAAGTTGCTCTCCGGGTTGATGGATCATTGGTGCAAACCTTTAACATTTGTCACATTTTCGAACAATTCCTTCGCATCTTTGACCATATCAATCCAATAATACCTTGCTCTGATTATTTTTCGAACTAATGGATTGGCACCGGAGTGATTCCCACAAGTGCCCTCGTATACCTCGCGTAGGATATAATCGGTATCTCCCGGTCCCAAGCATACTGCTAATGGTCCATCGAATGCCCTTCGGTATAGCGTTCCATTTGGAGCCAACGTGAATCGAGCAGCTTTGGTTCATAGGGCCCTTGAATCTTTAGGGTCCGATAGGAGCTTTCCGCTCTTTAAGTATTCAATGTACTTATTTCTCCAATCCCAGGTTAAGCTTGTAGAATTTATCTCAGCATGACCTTCTTCGATCACGGATCTCGAGAGTTGAACGACAGTCCCCGGGCTCAAGTCACCTTCCTCGACCGACGATCCTAAATTCACAAGTGCATTGGCCTCACTATTTTGTTCTCGAGGTACATGTTGTAAAGTCCATTCCTTGAAACGGTGCAAGGTTACCTGCAGCTTGTCCAAATACCTTTGCATTCTATCCTCTCGAACTTTAAAGGTTTTGTTTATTTGGTTCACCACCAGTAAAGAGTCACACTTGGCTTCAATGACTTCTGCTCCCAAGTTTTTAGCTAGCTCCAGACCTGCAATCATGGCCTCATACTCGATCTTGTTGTTAGTCAACCTGCTAGTTTTAATAGATTGCCTAATAGTATTACCCGTGGGTGGCTTTAAAACTATGCCTAGCCCAGACCCCTTCACGTTTGAAGCCCCGTCCGTAAAAAGGGTCCATACCCTCGATGATGTACCCGATTTCAATAGTTCTTTTTTGACTTCGGGTACGAGGGTCAGCGTGAAATTGGCCACGAAGTCTGCTAAAATTTGAGACTTCATAGCCATACGGGATTGATATTTAATATCGTATCCACTGAGTTCGACGGCCCATTTAGTTAATCGGCCTAATAGTTTGGGCTTGTGTAAAATATTATGAAGCAGGCAAGTGGTTAATACGCATATGAGGTGACATTGAAAGTACAGTCTTAACTTTCTAGAGGCGTTTATTAGTGCGAGTGCCAGTTTTTCTAAGTGCAGATATCTAGTTTCTTCTTCTCCTAAGGTCCGACTTATATAATAAATGGGAAATTGCGTACCTTGCTCTTCCCGAACTAGGACACCGCCCACTGAAATTTCTGATACTACCAAGTATAAGCCGAGTTTTTCGTCTGTTTTTGGAGTGTGAAGTAGCGGTGGGCTCGATAGATATCGTTTTAGTTCCTCTAATGCCTGTTGGCATTCCGGGGTCCAAGCGAAACCATTCTTCTTTTTGAGTAGAGAGAAAAAGTTGTGACTTCGATATGATGATCTCGAAATGAATCGGCCTGGGGCTGCAATCCGTCCCGTTAGCCTTTATACAGCTTTCACGATGTCCACGATGGTGATGTCTTTGATGGCTTTGATTTTATCGAGGTTAATCTCGATTCCTCGATTCGACACCATGAAGCCAAGGAACTTGCCCCAACCGACCCCGAAAGCATATGTTTCGGGGTTGAGCTTCATGTTGTATTTCCTCAGAATCTCGAACGTTTCCTGCAAATGGGTCAAATGGTCCTCTACGGGCAGGGACTTAACTAGCATATCATCAACGTAAACTTCCATTGATTTATCTATTTGTTCTTCGAACATTTTATTTACTAGGCATTGGTAAGTAGCCCCTGCATTTTTTATCCAGAAGGGCATCGCATTATAACAATATGTTCCATATTTGGTGACAAATGAAGTTTTTCCTGGTCCTCTAGGCTCATCTGGATTTGATTATACCCCAAATAGGCATCGAGAAAAGTGAGGATCTCGTGGCCGGCCGTGGCATCGATCATGCGATCGATGTTGGGCAGCGGAAAAGAATCTTTGGGGCATGTTTTGTTTAAATCCTTATAGTCCACACACATTCTAAGTTTGTTTCCTTTTTTAGGCACTACAACTATATTGGCTAACCATTCGGGATATTTCACCTCCCGAATGGACCCTATTTTGAGAAGTTTGGTTATCTCATCTTTTATGAATGCGTGTTTTACCTCAGATTGGGGCCTTCTCTTTTGCTTCACCAGTCTGAACTTAGCGTCCAAGCTTAGCCGATGCATCGTTATGTCCGATGGAATCTCTGTTATACCTAAATGGGACCAGGCAAAACAATCAATATTATCGATAAGAAATTGAACAAGTTTCTTCCTGAGTTCGAGGCTCAACCCTGTTCCCAAGTATACCTTTCGCTCGGGCCAGTGCTCGATTAATGTGACTTGCTATAGTTCCTCAATTATTGATTTGGTGGCATCGAATTCATCGGGAATCATGAAAAATTGATGGACCCTTTGATCATCATCTTCTTCGATCTTCTGGTTATCTTGCTGGGTCGAAGCCGACGTCTGTGATTGCTATTTGGTGTCTCGTTCTCCTTTTGAGCCCGATCCCTTTATTGGTGAAGGCGAGGATATTGATTTCGCTTCCTCGATGGCGAACATTTCTTTTGCTGCTTGTTGTTCTCCGTACACTGTTGTGGATCCATGGCCTTCCGAAAAGGGCGTTGTATCTCATGTCGCCTTCGATCACGTGAAACTTCATTTCCTGGATGGTTCCGGCCACGTTTATTGGTAGGATTATCTCGCCTTTGATGGTTTCACATGCCATATTGAATTCGTTTAGAACCAGAGTTGCGGGTACGATCTGCTCCTGCAGGTCGAGCTGTTAGACAACCTCCTGCAGCTTCCTGGATCGATCAACACACACTTAACTTTAGTTTTATTCATGAGTACATATATTACCAGTGCATCGTTATGAGGTTGAATGACTCATTCTGCATCTTCATCATCAAAGGACAAAGTCCCTATGGGTGCATAGTCTTGTGTTCGAGATCGCTTTTCCCTCACAATCAATGTTTTAGTGCGTTTAAGCACTGGCCCCTGAGGGGTATCGGCGCCGCCGATGATCATGTGAATGACGTGCTGCGGTTCTTCTTACTCGTTTTGCTTGCCGAAATCCCTGTTTTTAAAATGGTTCTTCGCCCTATCGCTCAGAAATTTCCGAAGGTGCCCTTTGTTAAATAACCGGGTTACTTCCTCTCTAAGTTGCCTGCAATCTTCCATTCTGTGGCCATGGGTGCCATGATATTCACATGTTTGATTGGGATTCCTTTGAGTAGGATCGGTCTGCATGGGTCGAGGCCATTTAGTATCTTTGATGCGTCCGATAGCCGATACGATGGCGGATGCATCGACGCTGAAGTTATATTCCGATAACCGAGGTGCTTCCTTAAATCTGGCAGGCCTATTGAAATTGCTTCAGTTTATCAGCCATCGGGAGCCATGACTTCGATCGCTTCATTTGTTATTTTGCATGAGGTTATGTCGTGATTCACTGAATATGTGGCTTCCATTGTACGGTTGGTATCGATCTCCAATTAAACCTCGTTCCCGATTGGTAACCCCTCGAACAACGAGTTTAGACCCCAATTGATCATATTCAACCCTAATTTTTGATTGGTACCGTTTGTGCATGTCGGCCCATATGATGGCTGGGTATTCGATCAGGTTATGCTTTAATCATTGTGAAGCCGTCGAACTTCGCTCGTTCAAACCTTGAGTGAAAGCCTGAACGGCCCAGTCGTCTGTGACTGGTGG
The DNA here is from genome assembly GCF_000390325.3 of Nicotiana tomentosiformis. Taxonomy (NCBI): domain Eukaryota; kingdom Viridiplantae; phylum Streptophyta; class Magnoliopsida; order Solanales; family Solanaceae; genus Nicotiana; species Nicotiana tomentosiformis. Next base: position 410,112 of record NC_090823.1, on the reverse strand, counting down.
CAGGTCCATTCGTTCTATTTGGAAACAAGATACGAATTCCCTCAGTATCTCGTTATCCTTTTGTCTTACCTTGAAGAGGTCCGACTTCCTTGTTACGACTTTTATGGCGCCGACATGTACTTTCACAAAAGAATCTGCAAACATGGAAAACGAGTCGATGGAGTTTGGCGGTAGGTTGTGATACCAAATCATCGCCCCCTTCGAGAGGGTCTCTCCAAATTTTTTCAGCAACACAGATTCGATTTCATCATTTTCTAAATCATTGCCCTTAATGGCACATGTGTAAGAAGTGACATACTCGTTGGGATCGGTCATTTTGTTATATTTGGGAATTTCTGGAATACGAAATGTTTTTGGGATTGGTTTTGGGTCTGCGCTCAAGGGAAAGGGTTTTTGCATGAATTTTTTTGAATCCAACCCTTTTATCATTGGTGGAGCTCCCGGGATCTGATCGACCCTAGAGTTATAAGTTTCTACTTTCTTATCGTTGGCTTCGACTCGCTTTGTGAGTTCTTCGAGTAATTTAACAATTTCGGGAGTAGTCCCCGATTCTTGCTCATTTGACTTCACTATGGCTGGTTCCGTTCTGTGGGTGGTTTCTCGGGGTGGATTGGGCTCCGGCCTGCTTTGTAGCTGGGTTTGGCTCTGCAACTGGGCTATTGCTGCCTGTTGGGCTTGCAATATTTTGAAAATCATACGCAAGCTAACACCGTTTTCCTCGACGTTTTGAGTATCTCGAACTGCAGATCGAGTTCCACCATGGATGCTATTCTCGGGTTCAGCATGTAGGTTCGCCTCAATGGCTACATGCGAATTGATATCAATTGACACTCTGATTCGAGCTCCAATGGTGTTCACAAGTGGTCTTTCAGTATTGGGTGTCAAGTTGTTGTTTTCGTCTTGAAGACCGGCCCCGTTATCGATCGGTAAAGCCATTTGATTGATGGTTATTTGTAGCTGATCCGAAATTCAAGATGTTTTCGGAAATAAGCGCAAAACACAATGACGTGTTTTTTCAGATTCGTATCAAATAACCACTGTTATCCTTGGCCCCACGGTGGGCGCCAAACTGTTTACCCGAAAAATAGATAGAGTTGAATTTATACGTAGTTCCAAGGATATGTGGCGTAACTTGATACAAATTGTAAGGATAAATAGAAATATAAATATGGATTGCAAGGAATGCGAAATAGATAAGGTTGTAAGGAACAATGGATCTTAGGCCTCAACAAATAGAATAAATTTAAGAAATCTAAAAGAACTATTCTTAACTGTGGGAGGATATAGCGTTTTTATTACAATGTAATCCTGAGAAAACCTGCCCTCTTATAAATGATAACCATGACCTTCATAATAGAGGGTCCCTGCTCTAAGCATAATAAAAAAATACTCAGTGGGAGACCGATGATAAATCAACCTTTCCACAATTTCTGCCAAGATTCTCGCTAGTGGGATTGCAACGGCTTTGTCTGTGAGCTCGATCTTGCCTCGAGCCTTCGATCTCGGTTTGAGCTCGATTCTGACTCGAGCTCTCGAATAGATTTGGGGTCAATGTTGGTTGGTCTCTGAATCGTAAACATGATAGCTTTACTTTGCGTCGTAGTTCGATTTGGATTCGAGCTCAAAAATGATGTCTAACTCGACATGGATCGGCCCCTCTGGTTCTAGCCTTATTTGTTCCATCTTCGGAATCTCAGTTAGATCGATCATCATTCGAACTCGATTGGACGTGCGAAGGCCGAAATCTATTTCGACCGTATACACCGATCCAAATGAACAACCCTAATCCCAAGTTGTTTGATCTTGTCGTCTCGTTCACAAAACATGTTACACTTGCAGTACCTTTTTTTCTCTCTTATAATTAATGGCAAAGTACCTCGATCTGTTGTGCCAGGCCAGCTCAGGTATCAGCATCACTGATCCAACCCCTTATGCTAGCTCCCCCTTTATACACAACTTTTTCAAAACTGTATAGCTTCAAAACCCCTTATTGAAGTACAACCTCCCTTTTATTGTAATTCTCAGTTCTCATCTATAGAGGGAATTGCTACCAAACAATAGAATCAATTAAATAAAAAGTCATTCACCATGAATGTCATAGCAAAAATGAAATTTTTTTTCCAACACTGTAGTAATACTCCCAAGAAAATGTTACAAATCGGATTTTGATCTATATATCATGTCGAAAAAAATAATAAATTTTGAATGTCTTAGTGGCGCTTGTGTCGCCATAGAAATGGTCTTGTGGTGAGTGCTGGAACCCTTGGTGGCGATTAGCTAATAGCTTGGACACAACTGCTTTTCCATGACGACTTTCCATGGTGACCTTACTAAGTCACCTCGATAACATACAAATAACATACAAAATATATACAACAATATAATGTATGCTGATTTATGTAAGTTGTGTGAAACAACAATTTTGTATGCAAATTGTATGTAAAACGGTGTAACTTATTTATAATGCTCGCATAGCTGCTACAAAAAATATCAAATATGATATTTTAAAATTGAAACTACTTGGCAAGGGATCTATGACTAATAACGTGATACCAAGCTGAGCTAAACCTTCTTACATATGTTTTAGTTGATGAAGGGTGGAGTTGAAATGAGATCTTGAAGTTTTACACTGCGTGATTTGTGATGCACGCATAGCTGCTACAAAAAAATCCGAATTGAGATTTTAAGATTGAAACTACTTGGTAAGGGATCTATGAGTGCAAACGTGATACCAGGCTGAGCTAAACCTTGTATTTAGATCGAGAAATTACAAACTTTAGTTCCTTGTTTGAGTTCGAACAACTGCAAATCTACTATAACAAAAGCAACCTGAAAATCAAGAGATTCATGTTGGTTTGTTGTTGTTCTCAAGTCCTTCATGTATTTACCCATTAATTTGGAGTGGGAAAACTTGAAGAAGAGCTTTCTGGAAAAATGTGTTAAAAAGACATTTTAAGTATTGTGTAAGCATTTGGGACATCCTTTTTGATTAACAAAAGACTGATTAATCAAGAAGGATTAGGGGTGGTGTGGGTCAAACTAGAAATAAAAAAATTTTGGGGTAAACTTTAAAATACTAAAAAATAAAAAAATAAACCATCTTCTAATCATACATGATTTTTCAACTTTTCTCTTATTCTCTTTTCAAAACCACATACGATTTTCCCCAAACTTTTCTAACTTTTCTCTCAAATTCAATCTCCAAACTCAAGAGTACTATAGAGCTTCAAAAATCGGCTCCATTCCGTTCAAATTTGCTTTGAAGTCGAGATTTCATCATCAAGGTAAGTTTTTTTTTCTATCATATTGATAAACCCTAAACTTGTTATTTCAACCCTAAATTGGTTTTTTTGAGGTGTTTTTGTATCTTCTTATTGTTGTGTAGGTTTTGTGCCTAAATTCTAAAGTTGTTGTGTAGTTGATATTTTTGACCGAAAATTTGATATTTTTATGTTGCTTAATTGTAGCCGTTGATGTAGTTGCTCCACATGCCCATAAAATTAGTTGTTGTGATATTGAAACAGCTATATTGCTCTATTTTGGGTTTGTGGAATACTTTTTTGCCCAGATGTTTCAAACATGTCAGTTGAGTGTTTGAAACATCTTAAGATATTATTAAATATTTGCATTGTTATTGTTATTGTTGTATGTTGTGAAGTTATTGCAATGTTCATCTGGGTTTGGTTAATGATATTTTGAGCCGAGTGTCTGAAACATCTCATTAAGATGTTTGAAGCTTCATATAAGATGTTTGACATATTTGTAAGGATGTTTAACAATCCATGAGATGTTTCACCAAAAGATACCTGATTATCACAATGAGATGGTTGATTATTTTAGCGATTAAAAAAATCATTGATAGAGACGTATAAATAAAGAAGTTTGGAGAACTATAATATGAACATTGCTAGCTTGCTTTCAAACTCCATCTAACTAGCTAGAAACTTAAATTACTATATCTTGCTTAGCATTAGTAGATGGCAGAAAATTGATTTTACCTCTTAAGCTCAATCTTATATGACCATTCAATGCAGCACCTTTAGAGATATTTGAAATATTTCAGTAAGATGTTTCAAACATCTTAATGAGATGTTTGAAACATCTTAATGGGTGTCACGACCCAAAATCCGTTAAAGGTCGTGATGGCGTCGGACACTTCTGTCAGGCAAGCCAACGCTAAATAGTTAATTAAATTCTCATTTTATATTTTTGAAATAGTAAATTTACTTCAATTTAACCAGTAAAAGATGAATTTATAGAATAGATAACAATGTTTCCAAATTCCAATACTGAACATCCCATAATCATCTCAGAACCCGGTGTCACAAGTGCATGAGATGTTTCTAAGAATTTAAAATAAAATACAATAACTGTCCGGAATATAAATTTTGGATAGGAGAAATATAAATACCCCTGAAGGAGACTCTGCTGGCTGCGAATCGTAGTATAGAGTGCAGCTCACCTAAGTCACCGTAATAACCGTGCCTCTGCGCCCAAAAAGCCACTAATCATATATGTACCTGCACAAAAATATTCTACAAGTGTAGTATGAGTACGTAAATCAACGCATACCCAGTAAGTATCCCGCCTAACCTCGAAGAAGTAGTGACAAAGGGTCGACTCGGACACTTACTATGGGCTATAATTAATATACCAATGATATGATTAAGCATGGATCACGTAGAACGGCTATAAGCCCGATATCGCGAAGTAAGTAAACAATTCTTTTATTAACAAGAAGTTTTTCCAAATTCATTTTCATCATTTTAACAATTTATATCTCAGGCCAATGAGGCAATATCAATTATTATAATTTCCGAAACAATTAATACAATCATGCGCAAGTCATGTCGAGGTCTTAGAGCCCGATCCAACAATAAAAATAAACTGTTCACTGCCGAGGATCGAACGACACGAACCATAGATGCATCTATTACCCCACTCGAGAATCATACCTGCGACGCGGTCAAATGTAAACTTAAGGAATTACCCCGCTCGCGAATCATACCCGTGATGCGGCCAAACATACATTTAACATTTAAATCATATTTATTTCTTTATTCTTTTCAAAATAAGGGAAATTCAACTTGAAGCTTTTTAAGGAAATTAACCCCGCTCGCGAATCATACATGCAACGAGGTTACACAGAGATTTCTTAAGCTATTATAATATTCCTCAATTCTTTTGGAAATTACGAAGTTCAAATGAAATCTTTTAAATCTTAAATTCTTCAAATTTCCATTCTTTCAAGACAATTATTACTCAACCTCAATCTTGCTTCTTCTCAAGGCAAATAATAACATAAATCGACAACAATGTCAACAAGGCATGATGTAAACCTAGACTACCCGGACATAGGCATAACTAGTAGCTACGTACAGACTCTCGTCACCTCGTGCATACGTAGCCCCCACAATTAGAAGCATATATTAATTTATTTCACCTATAGGGTTAATTCCCTTTTATAAGGTTATAAAGGAGACTTACCTCGCTCTGAAGTTCCATAACCGGTTTACGAGCCCTTCAAACAACTTGAATCAGTGCACCACGCTCCATAACTAGCCAATAATTATGCAAACCCATTAATATATACTCAAATACTCAATATAATCCAAGTTATAACAATTTCTAACCCCAATCGAGAAGTCGATGACAATCACCCTTGGGCCCACGTGCACGGATTCCAAAATATTTTGAAGATAAACTTTACCCATAACCTCACGAACTCAAATATATAGTTTATTCTCAATTCCATGCCCAACTTCGTGGTCAAAATCCAAAAATACCAAATTTTAGGCCCTCTACCAAAACCCCCACAATTTATACTAATTTTTATGTTTAAATCCTTATACAAACTATGCATTTAACTTATAATAAGTTTGAATCACTTACCTTGGCATTGATGACGAAGAATGAACTCCAAACTCGCTCCAAGACTGGTTCTCATGGAGAAAATGGGGTGCAAATGAGCCAAGCCCTCGTTTTTTAAAGAACATGCTGCCCAACCCCGACGTTCGCACTTGCGGTCAAGTAGCAGCACCTGCGGCTTCGCAGGTGCGAGACACCTTCCGCTTTTGCGCCTTAACCAATTATACCAACACGTCCCAAAATACATTACAAACTTAGTCGAGCCTTTAAATCACATCCAACAACATTGAAACTACGAATCACCCTCCAATTCAAACTCAATGAACTTTAGAACTTCAAACTTATACATTCGATGTCGAAACCCATCAAATCACGTCTGATTGACCTCAAACTTTGTACACAAGTCACATTCGACATTACGTACCTACTGCATCTTCCAGAATCGGAATCGGAATCGAAGATCCTCTAGAAGAGGAGGGTCAATATAGCATGTGTCCAAGAGACTAGGTGGGTAGGGTCGAGGGCGAAGGACGCGGACGGGTATAAACTTTGGTACTTAGGAGTCCAGAAAGGTAAGAATGGAGTGGGCATCTTGGTGGATAGGGAATTCAGAGAGTATGTGGTCGAGGTTAGACGAGTGAATGATATATTGATGATTATTAAGTTGTTGGTTGAAGAGTTCACCCTAAACGTCGTTAGTGCCTATGCACCGTGGGCCTAGATGAGGAGGTTAAACGACGCTTCTGGGAGGGGTTAGATGAGATTGTGCGTCAGGTTCCACCTACTGAGAAGCTATTCATAGGAGAGGATTTCAATGGGCATATTGGGTCGACTGTATGTGGTTATGGCGAGGTGTATGGAGGCTTCGGTTTTGGAGAGGAACGAAGGATGTACATCATTGTTGGACTTTGTTAAGGCTTTTGGGTTGGTGATTGTGAAATCTAGCTTTCCAAAGAGGGAGAGGCATTTGGTTACTTTTCAAAATGCGGTGGCGAAGACTCAGATTGACTATCTTCTCCTCAGGAGAGGTGATAGAGGAATGTGCAAGGATTGCAAGGTGATTCCGGGTGAGATACTTGTGACGCAACATAGGCTCTTGGTGATGGACGTTGGTATTATGTTAAAGAGGAGGAAAAGGTCTACTCGAGAAAGTCCGAGAATCAGGTGGGGAGCCTTAACTAAGGATAAAGCCCAAGAGTTGGAGGGGCGGTTGTCGGCTATAGGAGCTTGGAGGAGCAGTGGTGACGCGAGCACTATGTGGTCAGCGATAACAGACTGTATTAAGGAGGTTGCAAGAGAGGTGTTAGGAGTCTCGACGGGCGTCTCTGGTGGGCACAAAGGAGACTGGTGGTGGAATGAAGTGGGTCAAGGTAAAGTGGAAGCTAAGAAGGTGGCGTACCTAAAGTTAGTAGGGAGCATAGATGAGAACGAGAGGTGAGCATGCATGGAGAGGTATAAGACAGCTAGGAAGGAGGCTAAGCTGGCAGTCACAGAGGCTAAGACTGCGGCATATGGTCGTATGTACGAGGAACTAGGGAAAAAGGCGGGGAGAAGAAGTTATTCCGGCTGGCCAAGTTGAGAGAGATGAAGGCTCGGGATTTGGACCAAGTGAGATGCATCAAGGACGAAGATGGTAGAGTATTAATGAAAGATACCCAGATTAAGAGGAGATGGCAGACTTACTTTCATAAACTTCTGAATGAAGAAGGGGATCAAGATATTGTGCTAGGCAAATTGGAGCATTCCAAGAGTCACTGTGACTTTGGGTACTGCAGGCGTATTAAGGTTGATGAGGTCGTGGGAGTTATGCGTAAGATGAGTAGAGGTAGAGCGACCGATCCAGACGAGATTCCAGTGGAATTTTAGAAGTGTGTGGGGAGAGCAGGTTTGGAGTGGTTGACTAGGTTGTTTAATGTTATTTTTAAGGCGAAGAGGATGCCGAATGAGTGGAGGTGGAGTACGGTGGTCCCATTGTATAAGAACAAAGGTGATATCTAGAGTGGTAACAATTATAGGGGTATCAAATTACTGAGTCATACCATGAAAGTGTGGGAGAGGGTGGTTGAAGTGAGGGTAAGGATGACAGTGTCTGTATCCAACAACCAATTCGGGTTTATGCCGGGTCGTTCGACTACAGAAGCTATACACCTTGTTAGGAGTTTGGTGGAACTATATAGAGAGAGGATGAAGGATCTGCACATGGTCTTTATTGACCTAGAGAAAGCGTATGACAAGATTCCTAGAGAAGTTCTCTGGAGATGCCTAGAGGAAAAAGGTGTATCAGTTCCCTATATTATGGCGATTAAGGACATGTATGATGGGGCTAAGACTTGGGTTAGGACAGTAGGAGGCGACTCTGAGCATTTACCGGTTGTAATGGGGTTACACCAAGGTTCTGCGCTCAGTCCGTTCTTATTCGCCCTCGTGATCGACGCGTTAACCCACCATATTCAAGGGGAGGTGTCATGGTGCATGCTATTCACCGATGATATAGTTTTAATTGATGAGTCACGAGCCAGTGTTAACGAGAGGCTAGAGGTTTGGAGACAGGCTCTTGAGTCTAAGGGTTTCAAGTTGAGCAGGACAAAGACGGAATACCTGGAGTGTAAATTCAGCGCTGAGCCAGGGGAAGTGGGTGTGAATGTAAGGCTTGAATCACAGGTCATCCCGAGTAGAGGCAGCATCAAGTACCTTGGTTCGGTTATCCAGGGGGAGGGAAGATCGACGAGGATGTCACACACCGTATTGGGGTAGGATGGATGACGTGGAGGTTAGCATCTGGAGTCCTGTGTGACAAGAGAGTGCCACCAATACTCAAAGGTAAGTTCTATAAAGCAGTGGTTAGACTGGCCATGTTGTATGGGGCTGAGTGTTGGACCGTTAAGAACTCACATATCCAAAATATGAAAGTATCAGAAATGAGGATGTTGAGGTGGATGTGCCGGCACACTAGGATAGATAAGATTAGGAATGATGTTATTCGGGAAAAGGTGCACGTGGCTCCCATTGATGACAAGATGCAGGAAGCGAGGCTTAGATGGTTCGGACATGTTCAAAGGAGAAGCCCAGATGCTCCGGTATGGAGGTGTGATCGGCTAGTTGTGGAGGGAACGAGAAGAGGTAGAGGGCGGCCTAAGAAGTATTGGGGAGAGGTGATCAGACAGGATATGGCGAGGCTCCAGATTTCTGAGGACATGACACTTGATAGGAAGATGTAGAGGTCGAGTATTAGAGTTGTAGGTTAGGATGTAGTTGAGTCTTGACTTACTTCGTACCATTATGGGACTGGCCACGTAGGATTTTTGTCTAGGATAGCTAGTGACAATGTTGTGTTTTACTACTTCGCTTTTCAGTGCATGTCTTATTTACTAGCTATCGTTTTTGCTTTGCATCTTTCTTCTGCATTTTAAGGTGTTCCTATTTTTTCTATGATTGTTGTGGTGATACTAATATTATCTCCTCTTGTCGTTTTGTCTTTTTGTTTTCTTGAGCCGGGGGTCTTTCGGAAATAGCCTCTCTACTTCTTTGGGGTAGGGGTAAGGTCTGCGTATACACTACCCTCCCCAGACCCCATTAGTGGGATTCTACTGGGTTGTTGTTGTTATTGTTTTTATGTGTTAGGAATAAATTATTTATTTATTTTATTGATGGTCGTTATTTGTTTATGTATGCAGATAAAATGGCAAAGGCACGTGTTATTAATTAGCGCCCATATTACGAGCCTATACCCTTTTGTTATTAATTAAAACTTTTGATTCTTATACCTCTTAAAGTGCTTTAATTGTGAAATGAGCGCTAAAAGAAGTAAGGAGCGAATTTGGGGGGCTTTGTGGCCAAACACACATGCAAGTATACGCGTTCGTCAAGTAATAAAGTGACTAAAAGTCGGATGTCGAACCCACGAGGACTTGTAATTAACTATTAACTAAATTAGACTATCCTAATTATCTAAATAAGGATTAAACCCAAAAGTAGTGATGCTAACATAATTAAACTAAAAAGAAAATAACTAATAAACTTAAAATAGAGGAAGAGCAGATTTTTATATTATCAATGTGATGAAAACGATCTAGGGGTATGGGCTATCTAACATTCCTATTGTATTCTTCAATTAAATTGACTAAATAATTTATCTAGTTTATTGGTTAACAGGGTTAATATTGCTCGTAAGAATCTGTCGACTTCTTACTCGCCTATTCAAGCTAACCTAATGCCTATATGTATATGGAATTAGAACTAACAAGAATGCATTTATAATTCCTATAAATCAACCAAGCAAGGCAATTAGGTATATGTCTATCTTAACTGCGAATCTATTTCCCAATGCCTAGGTTCAAGAACTTGCTCTACTCAATCTTATGTGAAATCTAGAATTCCCACTTTCGAGTTCAATTTTAGATTCGTAGATAGTATTCAATTGGTGATCAAGCAATTAAATAATTAAGCGCAAGATTAAATAAACAAACCAATATGATAAATCAAGAAAGCAAAATCAATATCCGAATGACAATAGACATGAAAGAACCCCAAACCTAGAACGTGAAGTTTAGTTCCACATAGACATGGTAGTTAAATAATAAATCATACAAAGAAACATAAAAATTACTAAGTTTGGTGGAAGAAGATGAAATCCGGCCTCCACGGCGGTTCCTTGCTTGTGATGACCCAAAAGGTCATCTTATATTTTAGAACTCGAATCTGCACTATTAAGCTTTAAAAATCTCATTTTTACCCTTCTCGATTTGCGTACGAAGTCCAGGCATATTTCTGGAAACCTTTTATGTTGAAAATTGATAAAACAAAAAGAATTTTTGTCTTAAAAGTTGATTTAGTTGACTTCGATCAACATTTTCGAAGGTCCCTATCCCGAGTTATGAATTTTTGATGAAAATTAAAAGTCAGAAAATCTATTATTTTTAAGAATTGATTGATGTTTGGTATTGTTATTACCGGGTCCGTATTATGGTTCCTGAGCCCGTTACAGGTTTATTATAATATTTAAGACTTGTATGTGAAATTTGGTGAGAAACGGAGTTGATTTGACGTGATTCGGACGTCCAGTTGAGAAAATAGGAATTTTAAATTGTTCTTGAGAATTTCATTTGATTTGGTGCTAAATTCGTAGTTCTAGGTGTCATTTTGGCAATTTGATCGCGCGAGCAAGTTCGTATGATGTTTTTAGACTTATGCTCATGTTTGGTTTAGAGCCCCGAGGGTTCAGGTGAGATTCAAATAGGCCACGGGATGTTTGGACTTTGGAAAATATGGTTTTTTGCAGATTCTGGTGTTCTGCAATGTCCTTCTTCGCGTTCACGAAGGTAATCTCGCGAACGCTAAGAGTAAACTGGTGAGGCTGAAAATTCTTCTTCGCGAACGCGAAGGCCTGGACGTGAACGTGAAATGATGGGGGATTTACCCTTCGCGAACGCGACCGGCTCATCGTGAACGCGAAGCACTCAGGGATCTGGGGGAGGGTTGGTCGTTCCTTCATCGCGAACGCGAAGGCCAGGGTGGAGTGACCATCACGAACGCGAGCAAGGTCTCGCAAACGTGAAGGCTTGGCAGCCAATACTCTTCGCGAATGCGACAGTGGCCTCGCGAATGTGATGCACACTGTCGCCCAACACTTAACAGAATCCAAAAACGGGAATTGGCCATTAACTCATTTTCTCAAAAACCAAACGGGCTAGAGGCGATTTTCAAGAGATATTTTCTCCCCCAAAGTGTTGGTAAGTGATTCTAAACTATTTTCTTTCAATTACCCATTACATTTGATGAATTTTCAACCAAAAATTTAGAGTTTTCATGGTAGAATTAGGGGTTAGGGTAGAAACTATGGATTTCGGAAATTTGGGGATTTAGACCTCAATTTGAGGTCAGATTCCAAAATCAATTATATATTCGGGCTCGTGGGCGAATGGGTAAATGGATTTTGGTCCGAACCTCGAGTTTTGACCAAGCGGGCCCGGGGTCAATTTTTTGACTTTTTGGAGGAAAATTTGGGAAATTTAATTTGGGAAAAGTTGTGATTGAGAATTAAGTGGTCTTTGGAGCAAGGTAAGTGTTGTGTCTAACCCTGACTTGAGGGAATTAGGAACCTTAGACTATTTGCTATGTGAAATTCATGTGAGCGGCGTATATGTGAGGTGACGAGTACTTATGCGCCGCCAATTTACCTTTTTTCCATGTTTCTTCCATTTTTCTTATATTATCTCTTTCCTATGCCTAATTACTATGTGTTTATACTAGTGTTGTTAAATTGATCATTCTTATCATGTTTACGGGTTTTCTGGTGATTATTGAAAATTTATTTCAAAGTTGAGATTGATATTGTGGAACCAAATGTTGAAGTAAGGCTTGTACTTATTATTCTATCTCCCTGTTGTTATTTATGCATTGAATTATAGTAAGGGAGAGTTTTAATACACGAAGGGTGATGCCGTGCCATATTGTGAGTGTTAATGCACGAAGGGTGATGCCGTGCCATGCCATATTGTGAGTGTTAATGAGGGTGATGCCGTTCCATATTGTGAGTGTTAATGCATGAAGGGTGATGTCGTGCCATATTGTGAGTGTTAATGCACGAAGGGTGATGCCGTGCCATATTATGAGAGTTAATGCACGAAGGGTGATGCCGTGCCGTTTCTATTGACTTATGGTGAGATTGAGAGTAAAAGCACGAAGGGTGATGCCGTGCATTTTTCCCTTTACTGTATTCCTTGTTTCTGTTGATTCATAGTATATTGGTTATTCCAGTTATCATTCTGCTGTAGTTCCTTATCTCGTATTTCCCCCAGCATGTTTTCCCCTCCTGATATTTCTTGTCTAGCTCTTCATTACTGTTATTTGTATATACACTGTTAAAATTGTGTAGGTTGATTTGTAGGTGCCTTGCCTTAGCCTTGTCACTACTTCATCGAGGTTAGGCTCGACACTTACCAGTACATGGGTTCGGTTGTACTGATAGTGCACTCTATACTTTCTGTGCATATTTTGGTACCAGCTCGGGTTGATTGAGATTCTCTTTGCTGTTGGACCGCGCTCCGGAGACTCAAGGTAGATCTGTCGGCGTTCACAGATGTAACACCCCAGAAAATTTTGAAGTACTTAAGTGTAAAGCCCGGTAAAAAAAAATTGCAAAAAGAAAATAATGTTTCGTAGTGCCAAATTGGATTGAACAATGCACCAGAAAATAAAGGAAAATCTGCGTACCGCATAATGACCGCAGAGTGAGGCAGTTAATTGGACCATTTGGAAGAAATTATGCGGTCGACTATGCGACCGCATAACATTTATGCAGTGCACTATGCGACCGCATAACAGTTATGCGGACCGCATAGTGATCGCATATACAGACAGATTTTTGGTCATTTTGAACACTAATTATGCGACCGATATGCGGTCGGAACAACCATTATGCGGTCGCATATGCGACCTCAAAACCTGTTCCAGAGCTTCATTTTTGGGTTCTTAAAACCCGACCCTACTTCGTTAAATACACGTTTTGGGTCACTTTTGAGCTATAATTTGACATTTTAGAGTGAGAGAGAGTGCCCTAGAGTGAGAAGGTGTTCTTCAATAATTGTTCTTCAATCCTTGCTCAAGTTTTGGAAGATTAAGAAGGGAAACTCACTAGGTCTTCATCCTAGAGGTAAGATTCTACACTCTAACCCTCAATTTCGAATTTTGTCTAGAAGTGGGTAATTAGCAAGATAATTTTGGGCATGTGAGTTGTTTATTTTACATGCATGTGTTATAAAAGGATGTAGGAAGATTATTGAGCTAAAAATGGTAAAGATTGGGTTGTGGGATGATGGAATTCTCCATAAAAAGGACCTTGAAACCTTATGCACACCTAGTGTTTGATAAAATGCTCAAATGAGCTAGAACCATGATCATCTTCCTAATTTTGATTCAATTTGTTATATTTCTATAATAGATTGAAGTTGTTAAGAATTCCAGAACATTTTAGAGTTTAAGGAAGCTCAATTGAGGTATGTTGGCTAAACCCTTCTTTAAGAATTGGAATGCCCATTATCCTTGTAAGTTCCAAGATGTTGATTACAAATCGAGTACTCCGATAAGCCTTGTGATAAAGATATATGCTCAATTTGTGTTTCAAATACTCTTATCATATTGCATTATAAACTGGGGATGTGTTCTAAACTATGGATTGTGTATCCACATGTTATAATTTCAAGTCGTGATTTACGTGAAAGTTATTATGCCAAGTTGTCTAGAGATTGTGATTATGATACACCTCCACCCGCATATATTGGGGTGAGACGGCATGACCGCTTTGTGTGGGGATCATGGTATTGTGGGAATGCACCTCCACCTGTATACATTGGAGTGAGGCGGTACGACCGCTTTGTGTATGGTTTTGGTATTGTTGTGGCACCACCACCCGCATACATGGGGGTGAGGCGGCATAGCTGCTTTGTGTTGGTATTGGTATCATTGATGCATTTTCACCCGCATACATTGGGGTGAGGCGGCATAGCCATTTTGTGTTGGTATTGGTATCGTTGATGCATTTTCACCCGCATACATTGGGGTGAGGCGGCATAGCCTCTTTGTGTAGGTTCTTGGTACTGTAGTTATACATTCACCCGCATACATTGGGGTGAGGCGGCAGGGCCGCTTAAGTAGAGTTGTGGTATTGTATGTACACTTCTACCTGCATACATCGGGTGACGCGGCGGGGCTGCTTTGTGTGAAAATGGTTACAAAGGATCTCATCTTAAATCCTATAAATGTTATTGATAGCTTTTAATAAGCTTGCTCTGGTTTAAACGGTTATCTATATTATTCTATTGCCGCCCTGATTTATCATATTCATATTGTATTTCTAAATTCTTAAATTGGTGTTTGGTTTTCATACTAGGACTATTCGACGGTACTAACGTCCCTTTTGCCGGGGGCGCTGCATCTTTAATGGATGTAGGTGGTTCCACAGCAGGAGGTATTGATCAGTGGTAGCAGTACACCTTCTTCCCAATTGACTTGGTGAGCCCCACTTCATCCCGGGGTCATGTATCTTTTGTTCTTTGTGCATTCGTTTTTAGGTATAGTCGGGGCCTTGTTGCCGGCATTATCATTGTACTCTTCTTTATCTATAGAGGCTCCGTAGAGATAGTGTGGGTTGTGTATTAGTGCTGGGAAAGACAAACTATATTATGTTGTGGTTGTATTACTTATTCCATTTGAGACTTTAAAAATGATGAAAACTATTGGTAATGAGAATTGGTATTGTAGACATGGTCATGTTGTGTCTAATTAATGAAAATATGCATTATCTCCATTTATAGATGAGCTTAGGTAGAAGGAAATCTAACAGGCTTGCTCGGTCGGGTTTACTCGGTTGAGCGCCGGTCGTGCTCCTCAGTTTTGGGGCGTGACAACAGACCTTGAAGTCCCGGTCTATCTTTTCTGTTTTACTGTTTCTCTCATTCAAACAGTTGTATTTCTTTCAGACTATTACTTATAGTAAATTCTAGAATGCTAGTGAATTGTGACTCTAGATCCGGGTAGTAGTAATTAATGCTGTTTTTATATTATTCCGCAGTCATTATATTTTACCTTAGTTAATTTGCTGCTATTTACTGAATGGGATAAGAATTGGTTTAATGAATTCTCTAACGTTGGCTTGCCTAGCAAGTGAAATGCTAGGCGCCATCACGGTCCCGACGGTTGGAATTTCGGGTCGTGACATTTCTCTCCTTAGGTCGAATCCCTTTCAAAAAATATGTTAGATGCCCTAAAAGAGGCGTTTTTGACTTATATATTGCGTACAAAAGTCGTGGGCCAAAGTTCTCCTTTTCCTTTTCCGAATCATCTTCAGGGATTGATGCTGGGGTGGATGCTTCGTGTACGCCTCAACTTCAACTTCTCAGCATCGCATATTGGGGTGGATGCTTAGCATCCACCCTCTGTTCCTTCATCTCTGCTGTGCCCAGGTGCAGATGCTAAGGCGGATGCCTTATCCCGACTTCACTGCTAAGGATGCACCAAATACAGTTTTTTCCTAGGTCGGATGCGACACATCCACCCTATTCTCCTATAGCCGGATATCGAACCCACGAGGACTTGTGATTAACTATTAACTAAATTAGACAATCATAATTAAACAAGGATTAAACCCAAAAGTAGTGATGCTAAAGTAATTAAACTAAAAAGAAAATAACTAATGAACTTTAAATAGAGGAAGAGCATATTTTTATATTATCAATGTGACGAAAACGATCTAGGGTTATGGGCTATCTAACAATCCTATTGTATTCTTCA
The DNA here is from genome assembly GCF_000390325.3 of Nicotiana tomentosiformis. Lineage (NCBI taxonomy): Eukaryota > Viridiplantae > Streptophyta > Magnoliopsida > Solanales > Solanaceae > Nicotiana > Nicotiana tomentosiformis. The sequence continues at coordinate 393,957 of NC_090823.1, read as the reverse complement.
ATTGAATTGGCTAATTAATTTATCTAGTTTATTGGTTAACAGGGTTAATATTGCTCATAAGAATCTGTCGAGATCTTACTCGCCTATTCAAGTTAACCTAACGCCTATATGTCTATGGAATTAGAACTAACAAGAACCGATTTATAATTCCTGTAAATCAACTAAGTAAGGCAATTAGGTATATGTCTATCCTAACTGCGAATTTGTTTCCCGATGCCTAGGTTCAAGAACTTGCTCTACTCAATCGTATGTGCAATCTAGAATTCCCACCTTCGAGTTCAATTCTAGATTCGTAGATATTATTCAATTGGTGATCAAGAAATTAAATAATTAAGCGCAAGATATAATAAATAAATCAATATGATAAATCAAGAAAGCAAAATCAATATTTGAATGACAATAGTCAAGAAAACAAAATCAACTTCTCAGCATCGCATGTTGGGGTGGATGCGAAGCATCCATCCACTGTTCCTTCATCTCTGTTGTGCCCAGGTGCGGATGCTACGGCGGATGCCTTATCCCGACTTCACTACTAAGAGTGCACCAAATACACTTTTTTCCTAGGTTGGATGCGATGCATCCACCCTCTTCTGCTGTAGCTGGAGCACCTTTTCTTCATATATTTGCACTCCAAACATCCTAAATCATCACATACAACTTAATTAGTCATAAAACCATTAATTAATACATGTTGAACATTTTTAACACTAAATAGCACCAAAAAATAGTTAAAATATGGGTAAAATAATATTAAAACATTTATAAATATGCCTAACATCACCACCCCACACTTAAACCTTTGTTCGTCCTCGAAAACAAACCATCACTATAGTAGACAAAAAATAATTAAGTTCCTATCATTCAAACCACACCACTCCTATGACCAAGGTTGATTGCAACAATTAAACTCTATCATATGCATTCAAAACACACTTCCCTTTATCTTATGCCATATTTCAAAAATATTCTAAACAAAAGCAACATGCTCTTTACAATCCTAGCCTCAAAACCCAACTCAATGTTACAATGCACTCATGGCTTGAACACCCAACATCATAGAAAAGTCTAATAACGTAACCATCCCTCGTAAAACTATGTGCCCTCACAACAAAATCAAGGAGAGTGATTTGAATCCACACATTCGAATCTCATGATCAAATATTATTTAAGGACCTCACATATATCAAAGAAATCGCTCAATCTCACAAAGAAGTCACATGCACGCAATTGGTACCATAGGATTGCCCATAATGTAAACCTCTACTAATGTAGGCTCTCTAGATATAAAATCAATTAGGACTTTTTTATGATTATAATGTGGGCTAAGGGACAGGTAGGATATATTTTAGGAATAGTAACTAACTCTTCTAAGCACTTTAACACATCAAATGATATATTTTAAGCGGATTTTCTTCAATGCCACATCAGTTTCACAAACAAGATTACACCCCAAAAATATTCCCTCTTTCTTTAAGCACTACCTTAATTTATATCCCACTAGCAAAAACAAGACAACAATTTATTCATCTATATATATTTTTTTCTTTTTTTTTCCAACTATTCTTTTTTTCTATTTTCAATTTTCGCTAGTGGAGTATTATTGTACAAAATAAGTGCACATTTTTCCCTTTCATTGGTTTTACTTGAAAGCCACCCAAATTCCCTCATTACTTCTTTAAGCGCTCATTTCACAATTGAAGCACTTTAAGAGTATAAGGATAAAAAATTTCAATTAATAACAAAAGGGTATAAGCTCATAATGTGGGTGCCAAATAAAAGTATATAGGCTCAAAAAGTTTAACTAGGGATAGATTTTATTTGTGATATGAAGTTAAGCTCAAAAAGATCAAAGAAGGCCTAAAATCATTTTTCAAATCGAGCATCACCTATTGTAAAACCCGACAGTTCGTTTTGAGCTCCAGCACATCATTCAGTAGTTTGAGGCCTTGAGTAGCTTCACTTCAGGTATATTGACTTGTACGTATGGTCGGAATTGAATTTCAAAAAGTTCGAAATTGATTTGGAAAGAAAATTCTAATTTCGGAAGCTTTAAGTTGGAGGAATTGACTAAGTTATGACTTTTGAGTAAATAACCTTGGAATCAGGATTTTAAGATTCCAATAGGTTCGTATGGTGAATTCGGACTTGGGCATATGTTCTGGTTGAGTATTGGATCACCCGGGGAGCGTTTTGGTGCTTATTATGGAAGGTTGGTATTTTAAAAGTTTAAGGAATTCTTAAGTTTGACTAGAAGTAGATTTTAGTGTTATTGATGTCTGTTCAGGATTTCGAGCCTTGGAGTAGCTTCATCATGTCATTTATGACTCGTGTGAAAAATTCGAGGTCAATCGGACTTGATAAGACACGTTTCGGCACAAGATATAGAATTGGGAAAGTTGGAAATTTATAAGTTTGATTCGAGGTGCGATTCATGATTTTGATGTTGTTTGACGTAATTTAAGGCTTCGAGTAAGTTCGTATTATATTTTGGGACATGTTGGCATATTGGTTATGGTCCTGAGGGCCTCGGGTGGATTCCGGACGGTTAACGGATTGAATTTGACCTTATGGAATTGCTAGTGACAGCAAATCTGGTATAACCGCACCTGCAAGGTTTTGGCCGCAGGTATGAAGCTGCAGAAGCAGCCAAGGGGGTCGCAAAAGCGGTTTGGGGCCAGCTGGGCGAAGGGCCGTAGATGCGGAGTTGGGGGCGCAGATGCGCATCCACAGAAGCGGAGAAGGCATCGCAGAAGCGGGGCTAGGCCTTTGGTGCTGGATCGTAGGAGCGGTCAAGGCTCCGCAGAAGCGAGACCACATGAGCGGTCAGGACATTGCAAAAGCGTGATCGGAGGAGAGGGTTTTTGTCCGCAGAAGCGGACTTGGCTGGGCTTATGGAAAGCCGCACCTGCGATGGGAATGTCCGCAGGTGCGGAGCCATAGAAGCGGCTAAAACGCCGCAGAAACGGAAGGTCATCTGGGCGGAGGTGTTTTATAAAATCGGGATTTGGCCCATTTTCTTACATTTTTCACTTGGTTGGGGCGATTTTGGAGAGCTTAAAGGGGAAATTTTCATCAAGCAACATAAGGTAAGTGATTCCCACTTATTACAAGTTAAATACATGTTTTGTATGTGGATTAAGGCATGGAAATTAGTAGAAATCTTGGGATTTTGGTAGAAAACCTAGAATTGATATTTTAGGATTTTAACCATGAAATTGAATATGGAATTTGGGAGAAGTTATATATTTGAGTTCGTGGTGTAAAGTTTATCTTTTAAATTTTTTTGATTCCGGGCACGTGGGCCGAGGTTTGATTTTATAGACTTTTCGATCGGAGTTGGAAATTAATATAAATTGATATGGATATCAGAGTATATTTTGATTGTTTTTCACATTTGTTTGAATAGTTTTGGATCGACGGGCATCAATTTTGAGGTGTTAGAGAGGTTTTGGAGCCGGTTATGGAACTTCGTAGCAAGGTAAGTCTCATGTCTAACTCTGCGGGGTTGAAACTACCCCTAGGTGATATTTATTGTTATGTGCAACTAGTTGTGGGTGCTACGTACGCACGAGGTGACTAGAGTCCGTACATAGCTATAATATGTTTATGTCCAGGTAGACCTAGGATCTTATCCTGTAATATTTGAATTATTTGAGCTCATGTTGCTGAGATTAATTAATCGAAGTTACAGATGAAATCGATTTAGAAATAATTATATGTATACTAGGCCAAGACTTAACACTTTCAGTTGTGGGCAAGTTATTTGAGAAAAGGTAAAGATTATATCCATCTTTTTACCCACGTATGGTGTTGTAAGCACGTATCTCATAATTCAGTAACTTCATTCCTTTCCTTGTGGAGCAAGCCGAACACCTCAGCAGTATATAGGTCCATCTATGGTTTGTGCCGCTCGACTCTCGACAGTGTACACATATTCCGGATCGGGCCGAACGACGTCGGCAGAATCGTGTGTTATATCATTTGTTGCCCGAATATTCCCGAGTTAACCTCTCTACTGATGCCCAACATTTTATATGGTACTCGGGTTTATTTGATAATGACACTTGACAACTTTCGGAGATATTAAGATAGAATACAAGATTTAGAAATTGATACTTTAAAGGAAATAATAGGAAACGTTTTAAGATTTATAGATTTACTTTACTATTGCTGTGCACTTCATACATGTTATGGATTATTATATTATTTTCTTGGACCTCTAGTAAGTGTCGATGTCGACCCCTCGTCACTACTCCTCTAGGGTTAGGCTAGATACTTACTGGGTACGCGTTTATTTACGTACTCATGCTGCACTTCTACACTAAATGTGCAGGATCTGACAAGTTCATTAATGACCACCTTGGTGCATAGGCGCGCCTGCTGGAGACACTTCATGTGAGCTGCATTCCGAGATACACATTGCAGTCCATTGAGTTCCCATTGTACTATTCATTTTATTATGTCTTATTACATTTGGGACAGATGTTGTATTGCTATTGTACCCATTAGAAAAATGCTCATGTACTTGTGACACCAGATTTTGGGGGTTCCTTTGGGTTATTTATTGTTGTGGTTCACTTAAATATTTTCATTTACTTTGTAAGTTCTATTTTATATTGTTCAATTAAGGAAATATTATGATATCAAGATACCAAAATGAGTAATTAAATTGGTAGATCATCGTTGCTTGCCTGACGGCGGCGTTGGGCGCCATCACGACCTGTAGCGGGTTTTGGGTCGTGACAGCTTGGTATCAGAGCGTTAGGTTCACTTAGGTCTCATAAGTCATGAGCAAGTCCAGTAGAGTCTTGTGGATCGGTACGGAGATGGCTGTACTTATCTTCGAGAGGCTACGGGGCTGTTAGGAGCACTTCCCTTCTTGATTTCTCATCGTGCGGTTTGATTCAATTGAGGCATGTGCCTTTATTTCCTTCCTACTCAATCTTATGTGACGCGAAGAGATTATTATCAATTGGGCGTCGAGGAGTTGTAGTGGTACTGCAAACGTGGTGCAAGATGTTTACCCTGCGTGTTTGGGCAGGCTATTATCGTCACCTTATGGAAGGATGTTCTTTTGTTCCAGCTCAGTATCTGTATTTTCTATGGTTTCGAGACTGTGCACGAATTACTATGATATTTATGCGTTGTTATCGCACAATGTTGGTGTAATGGTAAGGTGCTCGTTTATCTGTTGAGGCAATGAATGACTTTAAGAGAGGATTTCTCAATGCATGATTTAGGGGTTAAGCATTTAATTGCAGCAAAGGAAAGGCAATCGGACTATAGATGTCTAGGTTTGGTGGATGAATTAGCGAGACTTGATATTTTCGAGTGTGGTAGAATTTTCATTGTGATGCGGTGTCATCGTCCTTGTTTGAACACATTACGGTTTGTCGGTGTTATGGTCTCCTTTGATTTTGCCTTCAGGACAGGGTGTTGTGAAATGGTGTCTGAGGGGGGTGGTTGTCAGAGATAGCGGTATGCAGCGGTTCAGAATCGAATTGGTATTTCTAATGTTGATGGCTCGAGAAAGATAATCTTTGAATTGGCTTAGAATCGGTAACAATCTATTGGTTCAGGTGCTACAGAGAAGGATTTTTGGTTTGAGGCAACATTTGGCAGCAAGGTATGAGGGAGGACATGGCAGGAAGTGTTTCGCGGTGGTTGAAGTTCTAGCAGGTCAAGTATGAAGAGCAGAGATTGAGAAGTTTCCGAAAGGAGAATGTTTAACCGAAGTAAGAATGGCAGATTAGCATATGGATTTCGTGGTGGGATAGCCACGTCCCTTGAGATAGTGTTGAAGGGTTTAGGAATCGTGATGAAAGGTGATTTGGTCTACGTATTCTATATGGAATAACGGTCATTGCACGGACAAAGATTGAATACGGTAAGAAGGAGTTTGCTTGAAAGGAAGAGGGGTGTGAAGAATTGATTATCATTCAGATGCAATATGACTTGAGTTCAGATGATATTGTTGAACTCTCAATTGATGTCAATAAGGAATGAACGGCCTTGTACAACTGGTGGACGAGCATGGGCTCAGGTGGGTTACTGAATGCGTGGTAGTTGCACCCAGTGCAGCGTCGTTGGAAGATGTCAGCATGAAATTCCACAAGTGGGTTATCTCTTGTGAACAGGTTAGCAGTTGTGTGATGTTGATGAAGCTTCTACGGAGGATTTTACTTTCTACCGGTAAGAGATCGAATATGTGATTGTGGTTGATGATTTAGAATGCTCATGAGATGTTTAACTAAAATATTTTTGAGAAATTTAGCGGGTTAACGATGCGAGATCATGTTAATTGAGAAGGAGAAATCTTAGTGGGTTCTAAATTTATGTAATTGTAGCCTAAAGTTAAGTGGGGGAGCCCCACCGTCTACGATTGGATCACGTGGTTGTTTTCTTGTGCGGGTTCTGGCAATCGGTGCATTGGTGAAGTATTTATGACTAATAAAATAAAAACATCAGGATTAATTCGAGCAAGGGACTTAATGAATGTGTGCTAAACTTCGTCTTATCGATTCAGGTGCAGGTTTTGGGAAGACTTAGAGTTTATGCTTCTTGTGGATGTAATGTGCAAGGAAAAGGAGTCAGCCGGTTGCTTCTTTGAGAGAGTATTCATGGGGTGACAGAGCATTGGAGTTTGGTTTTGTTCAGGATCAAGTCGGAGTGGGTGACTCTCAACAATGGTCCTGTGAGTTCAAGGATTTAAGTGCGGTGCCTATTCTATGATTATCACTGGATAAGCAGTGCAGTATTGGAGGAAATGAAGAAAAAACTTCAGAATTTTGGTAAGTCTTGTAGAATGGGTATACCAGTTGGAGGTGCCATTGTGCGCGCGATGAATGTAGGAGGTGATTCATGGGTATTGAGACGATGTAGTCTCATGATTCGGGTCTCTCAGGATGAGTGAAAATTGAGTTCATTATGATGTGAATGGAGCTACCGATATTTCTAAGTCAAGAGTAAATTTAAAGGAGTTGGGTCGGTGGAAACGGTTGAATCAGCATGATTGGGGCAATGACCAGTTCCTTTAGTGTGTGAAGTTAAACATGTCGTTTGAGGTTGTGCGTGCATGCTCGATAAACACCATAACCTAATTGATTTGGGAGGTATTTGATTCAAATGGCTTTGTTGTAAATGAATTGAGGAAGAGTTATGACGGTTTAGATCACGACTTGAGGTTGTATTTTCTACGGTATAGGAATTAAGTTGCGTGTTGCATGGGCTCTTTGGAAACGAGCTAAGTGAAAGGTTTCTAGACAATGAAGTGTTCATCCTACTAGTAATTCAGGGGTTATGATGAATTCTTGTATTCTCGCGTAGCGGCATGATATGTGCAGTGAACAGCATGGGAATTTGAAAGTTAAGGATAAGGGTTGCGGTTCAGTGTTGATAAAAAGGTCATGGGCTCGGATGAGCAGGGAAACATTCAGATGTTCAGAGTAAGCTGACATTTTCTTTAGTGTCACCTAAGGACGACGTCCTGTGTGAGAGGCTTTGTGTATTGATTTGCGGATTCTTAATTTGTGTTACAGATTTGAACAGTTGGTGGTAAGGATGTGCGAACTTTGCTACCTGAGCGGAAGGTCGTGGGAGGTTAGTCATTTGATTGTGAAAGATTAAAACCAAGTATGGGGATTTTGGTATTATCGCAAATGTGAGAGTTTATACGTGAGAGACGTTCTATTCCTTGGGTTGTGGACTGTGTGAGTTGCTCTGGATCGGGTAGATGTCCTTGTGTGTCATGGAAAAGGTTAGAGTGGATCCTTGAAAGGTTATTAGCCCAGTATGATATGATCAGAATTGGCTTGAGGTCCGTTGATGGGCCTAATGTGAATGTGTGCTCTACATCAGTCCGGGTGTGTTCATTCAGCATAGCGTTGCTTATGGAGAAGCCTTCGGGCATTGGGTGTTATTCCAGTCGTATGCTATTCCATGCAAATCTCTATTGTGCCATGTGGGTTGTGAGAGGGCTTGATTATTTGCACACGTGTTGAGGTCCCGTGTAGCTTGTGGTGTTATGTGAGCAAGATGGCTTTCGAGATGCAAGTCATTTATCGCACCTTAGTTGTGCTTGGGTTTGTAGTGTATGGCATTATCTGTCTCCCCAGGGAATTGTATTATGCACTCGACGTGCTTGTGGTCGAAATTCGGGTATTTTTTAAGAACAAGCGTTACGGCTTGATGTATATTTTCTTCTTGATTATTATGTGCGGATCGGGTGGCACGCCACCACGGGTATATATTGTTTGGATCGGGTTTCACGCTACAACAATGTCATGTTGGATCAGGTTGCATGCCGCAATAGCGAGATGTTGAGCATAGCTCCTTACACTTATTTTCTGTGCCTTATTTTCATCCCCTAGGTAGGTTCACAGCATCTATTCGGCCGATTCATTCGTTATGCGGGCTGGGTAGTCCTTCTCCAGAGTTTGATTTCCTTATGTGTCATATTCGAGTTATAGCTTGTCGGCGCGTTGATGGCGTCATATGAGATCTGAGTCAGTATTTGAGGTGGCTTATTACCTTAGCAGCTTGTACTGGGTGAGACGAGATTAGTAGACCTAAAATTTGTGCAACTAGATTTATATAAGGTATATAAAAGGGAAAATATCGTTATTCAGTTCAGAATGAGGTAATGATTCTAGTTAGGAGGAGAGACTCCATGAATTATTGATTCGGCAGGCGGTTAAAAGTTTCTACACGTCTCTTTTGTCATGGCAGTGAACATGACTTACATGTGTCATGAGGTGTATTGTGGGCATCGGATTCGTGGAATTTCAGCTATTGTGGTCGGGGAATGTTATTATAGGCATGTGAATTATGCGGGGCATGGTGTGAATTTAGCAAAAGGTGTACGATCGTGTGTTGGTATGGTGTGTGGTGATTGGAAATGTGTTCGTATGTTAGAATCAGGTCTTGTAGAGAAATTCAGAGGTTGGAATTTGGTTCTAAGGCTTATTGATTAAATAAAAGGGAGGATCTTCAGTCTTACTCGAGCTAACATGTTCAGCTGGATTGTGGTGGCACGGGCAGGTGCACGAGACAATGATTTTGGATAACTCAGGAGCAATCCTTAGCACGTTCGAGGACGAACATATGTTTATGTTGGGGAGAATGTAACGACCCGACCGGTCGTTTTGAGCTCTAGTGTGTCATTCAGCGGTTTGAGGCCTTGAGTAGCTTCACTTAAGGTATATTGACTTGTATGTGTGGTCGGAATTTAATTTCATGAAGTTTCAAATTGATTTGGAAAGAAAATTCTAGTTTCGGAAGCTTTAAGTTGGAGGAATTGACTAAGGTATGCTTTTTGAGTAAACGACCCCAGAATAGGGATTTGAAGGTTTCAATAGGTTCGTATGATGAATTCGGACTTGGACGTATGTTCGGGTTGAGTATCGGATCACCCGGGAGCGTTTCAGCGCTTATTATGGAAGGTTGGTATTTTAAAAGTTTAAGAAATTCTTAAGTTTGACTAGTAGTGGATTTTTGTGTTATTAATGTCCGTTTGGGATTTCGAGCATTGGAATAGTTTCATCATGTCATTTATGACTCGTGTGCAAAATTTGAGGTCAATCGGACTTGATATGATAAGTTTCGGCACAAAATATAAAATTTGGAAAGTTGGAAATTTATAAGTTTGATTCGAGGTGCGATTCATGCTTTTGATGTTGTTTGATGTAATTTAAGGCTTCGAATAAGTTCGAAATGTATTTTGGGACATATTGGTATATTTATTTAAGATTCCGAGGGCCTCGGGTGGATTCCGGACGGTTAATGGATTGAATTTAGCCTTATGGAATTGCTGGTGGCAGCACATCTGGTGTAACTGCACCTGCGAGCTTTTGGCCACAGGTGCGGAGCCACAGAAGTGGCCAAGGGGGTCACAAAAGCGGTCTTGGGTCAGCTGGGTGAAGGTGCCACAAATGCAGAGTCGGGGGCACAGATGCGCATCCGCAGAAGTGGAGAAGGCATCGCAGAAGCAGGGCTAGGCCTTTGGCGCTGGATCGCAGGAGCGGTCAAGGCTCCGCAAAAGCGAGACCGCAGGAGAAGTCAGGGCGCCACAGAAGCGTGACCGTAGGAGCAGCTTTAGTCCGCAAAAGCAGACTTGGCTGGGCTTATGGAAAGTCGCACCTGCGATGGGAATGTCCGCAGGTACGGAGCGGCAGAGGCGGCTAAAAGGCCGCATAATCGGAAGGTCATCTAGGTAGAGGTGTTTTATAAAAATGGGATTTGTCCCATTTTCTTTCATTTTTCACTTGGTTGGGGCGATTTTGGAGAGCTTCAAGGGGAGAGTTTCATAAAGCAACATAAGGTAAGTGATTCCCACCTATTACAAGTTAAATATATGGTTTGTATGTAGATTAGGGCATGGAAATTAGTAAAAAACTTGGGATTTTGGTAGAAAACCTAGAATTGATATTTTTGAATTTTAACCATGAAATTGGAAATGGAATTTGGGATAAGTTATATATTTGAGTTCGTAGTATTATGGGTAAAGTTTATCTTTTAAAATTTTTGTATTCCGGGCACGTGGGCCCGAGGTTTAATTTTATAGACTTTCCGAGCGGAGTTGCAAATTAATATAAATTGATATGGGTATCAGAGTATATTTTAATTGGTTTGCACATTTGTTTGAATAGTTTTGGATCCACGGGCATCGGTTTTGAGGTGTTAGAGAGGTTTTGGAGCCGGTTATGGAACTTCGGAGCAAGGTAAGTCTCCCGTCTAACTCTATGAGGGTGAAACTACCCATAGGTGATATTTATTGTTATTTAGAACTAGTTGTGGGTGCTATGTACGCACGAGGTGATGAGAGTCCGTACGTAGCTATAGCATGTTTTTGTCTGGGTAGACCTAGGATCTTATCCTGTAATATTTGAATTATTTGAGCTCATGTTGCTGACATTAATTAATCTAAGTTATAAATGAAATTGATTTTGAAATAATTATATGTATACTAGGCCAAGCCTTAACACTTTAAGTTGTGGGCAAGTTATTTGAGAAAAGGTAAAGATTATATACACTTTTTTACCCACGTACGGTGTTGTAAACACGTGTCTCGTAATTCAGTAAATTCCTTACTTTTCTTGTGGAGCGGGCCAAATGCCTCGGCAATATATAGGTGCATCTATGGTTCGTGCCGCTCGACCCTCGGCAGTATACACATTATTCCGGATCGGGCCGAACGAACTCGGGAGAATCATGTGTTATATCGCTTATAGCCCGAATATTCCCGAGTTAACCTCTCTACCGATGCCCGGGATTTTATATTGTACTCTGAGTTTATTTGATGATGACACTTGACAACTTTCAGAGATATTAAGATAGAATACAATATTGAGAAATTCATACTTTAAAGGAAATAATTGGAATCATTTTGAGATTTACATATTTACTTCACTATTGCTGTGCGCTTCAAACTTGTTATGGATTATTATATTATTTGCTTGGACCTCTAGTAAGTGTCGATGTCGACCCCTCGTCACTACTCCTTCGGGGTTAGGCTAGATACTTACTGGGTATGCATTTATTTACGTACTCATGCTGCACTTCTGCACTAAATGTGCAGGATCTGACAGGATCATTGATGGCCACCTTGGCATGTAGGCGCACCTACTGGAGAGACTTAATATGAGCTACATTCCAGGCTACGCATCGCAGTCCATTGAGTGCTCATTGTACTATTCATTTTATTCTGTCTTATTACATTTGGGACAAATGTTGTATTGTTATTGTACCCTTTAGAAAAATATTCATGTACTTGTGACACCGTGTTTTGGGGGTTCCTTCGAGTTATTTATTATTGTGGTTCGCATAAATATTGTCATTTAGTTTGTAAGTTCTATTTTATATTGTTCAATTAAGGAAAAATTATGATTTCAAGATACTAAAATGAGTAATTAAATTGGTAGATCATTGTTGGCTTGCCTGACAGTGGCATTGGGCGCCATCACGACCTGTAGCAGGTTTTAGGCCGTGACACCTAAAATTTCGCTTCAACTCACATACTGAAAAAGTTATCGACTCAATAATAATAACATGGACTATAAAAAAAATCTCACAACACATGGCACATGACTCACTAAGGATGGTCTCATTTCGACTCTCAAATTAATGCAAGTATTCACGGAGCCACGAGATATTAAGCATTAATCATAAAGTGAATACGAGTTAAGAAAATGAGGCACTGGTGTCACAAACATGTTATCCAATTCATAAATGCGTCATAAGAAATTTCAAAACATAGGGAAGGTAGTACATGCTAGAGCCTAAATATGATACTATCAAACAACTCAAAGGAACCTAGGTTCATCATTCTTCCTCCATTTATTCCCTAAATATAAATCTACTCTAAGAATTTAAAAAAGAACACTGCCCGGTTCAAACTACATCCCATAAAAAAGAACCGAAGCACAAAGAAAAACCACGGGGAATTATTACTACCTAAAGAAAAATAAAAGACATATTTTTTGAATTTTTCTGTTTTTCAATTTTTTTTTTTGTAAATTTTTGGTTAGACTTTAATTCCCTAAGAAAATTGTCTAGGAGATCCATCGTCGGGAAAAGTTCAAATTTTTCAAAAACAAAAAATTCGATTTTTCTAATTTTCCACATTTAGAAAAGAAAATTAAGCTACTAAACTACAATGCAACTACAAAAATAAAAATAAGAAATTAATATTACTAACATACTACTACAAAAATAAAAATAAGAAATTAATATTACTAACATACTACTACTAATTATCTAGAGGAATTCTTCCACCCCACACTTAAAAAAATACAGTATCCCCAATGAACAAATAAAGAAAAAATAATGAGGGTGGACAAGAAACTCCCCGAGCGGCCAAAGGCCGACGCAATAGCAGCTCACGGGGGTACTCAGACTTCTCCCAAGGATGGTCTTTTGTGCGGGTACCTCACACTAGTTTCAAACAACTAGCTCGCTTTTTCACACTTCCAGTGGCTTCTCTCCCATGCTCATAATCCTACAAAACAAAAACAAATACTACAAAAATAATATATAAAAACAAAAAACAAAAAAGAAAAGAAAAAAGAAAAGAAAAACTGTAAAGATGGGTTGCCTCTCAACAAGCGCCTAATTTAAAGTCGCGATACGACTTGAAACACTTTTTGCCTCCACCTTGAACTTATGAATTGTACCCCTAACATGGCATCCAGTTTGTGGCTATGCTCCTTTGGTGGGGCTACAAAGATAACCAGGCCAATTAAGAAATATTTCTCTCTATACTTTTCGGCCTTTAGATGAGGAGTATAATTCTTTCGCTCTGGCACGACAAATCCAAGAATGTAAGCACCTTGTTCCTCTTTCGTTGACTCTTCCAAAGGCTCAGATGACTCGAATTCCATGTCATCATCCAAACACAATGTCGAAAAATGTTTAGAATGAGGACCAACATGCCCCAACTCTGGAATTGTATAACTATTTACATCCTCATATTTACATGCACTAGAATCTTCAAATATAACATTATCTAATCCCTCATATGACCCTATAACGCTTTTCTCAACATTGGTATCCTCAAGAAAAATATGGTCTAATGCTTGGTATTCTCGGTTTAGCTCCTCAATTTGGTCTAGAAGATTTGTTTCAGCTTCACACAACTCATCATTAAATTGTTGGACGTTGAACGCATTAACCTTTGCACTCAAATCTACATCTAAGTTGTGCAAAGCCAAGCCAAACTTGTCAATTTCTTGTGCATGATCAACTCTCTCCTTCAACCAATCATTCAACAACTTTGTTAGAAGATAACGTTGTTATGCATATTCGCTTAATTGAGAATATCCGTCCCAATACAAACCCTTACTCCCATATTCAAATTCAGATTTCCAAGAGGTCCGGCCATGACAAGCCCAAAATGATGGGCCATAAAAGTCTTCCGTCAACCAAGCGTCTTCATGAATAACCTTACCTACGGATATTTTATCCCTAGATGTCATGTTGAGAGAACTAGAAACACACTAAGAGAAAGATCAAATTGTTATAAAAATAAAAATATTTAAAAAAAGGAAAAAAAAACTTGTAAAGATAAAAGTAAAAGTCTAATCTAGAAAATAAGCTAATTCTAAGTCCCCGACAACGGCGCCAAAAACTTGTTGCGGCCAAATGCACATGCAAGTATACGCGGTCGTCAAGTAATAAAGTGACTAAAAGTCGGATGTCGAACCCACGAGGACTTGTAATTAACTATTAACTAAATTAGACTATCCTAATTATCTAAATAAGGATTAAACCCAAAAGTAGTGATGCTAAAGTAATTAAACTAAAAAGAAAATAACTAATAAACTTAAAATAGAGGAAGAGCAGATTTTTATATTATCAATGTGATGAAAATGATCTAGGGTTATGGGATATCTAACATTCCTATTGTATTCTTCAATTAAATTGACTAACTAATTTATCTAGTTTATTGGTTAACATGGTTAATATTGCTCGTAAGAATCTGTCGACTTCTTACTCGCCTATTCAAGCTAACCCAATGCCTATATGTCTATGGAATTAGAACTAACAAGAACACATTTATAATTCCTGTAAATCAACCAAGCAAGGCAATTAGGTATATGTCTATACTAACTGCGAATCCGTTCCCTGATGCCTAGGTTCAAGAACTTTCTCTACTTAATCTTATGTGAAATCTAGAATTCCCACTTTCGAGTTCAATTTAAGATTCGTAGATAGTATTCAATTGGTGATCAAGCAATTAAATAATTAAGTGCAAGATTAAATAAATAAACCAATATGATAAATCAAGAAAGCAAAATCAATATCCGAATGATAATAGTCATGAAAGAACCACAACCCTAGAACGTGAAGTTTAGCTCCACATAGACATGGTAGTTAAACAATAAATCATACAAAGAAACATAAAACTTACTAAGTTTGACGGAAGAAGATGAAATCCGGCCTCCATGATGGCTCCTTGCTTTCCTTAGGTCGAATCCCTTTCAAAAAACATGTTAGATGCCCTAAAAGAGGCGTTTTTGACTTATATATTGCGTACAAAAGTCGTGGGCCAAAGGTTTCCTTTTCCTTTTCCGAATCATCTTCAGGGATTGATGTTTCGCCTCAGCTTCAACTTCTCAGCATCACATATTGGGGTGGATACTTAGCATCCACCCTCTATTCCTTCATCTCTGTTGTGCCCAGGTGCAGATACTAAGGCGGATGCCTTATCCCGACTTCACTACTAAGGGTGCACCAAATACACTTTTTTCCTAGGTTGGATGCAACGCATCCACCCTATTCTCCTATAGCTGGAGCACATTTTCTTCATATTTTTGCACTCCAAACTTCCTAAATCATTACACATAACTTAATTAGTCATAAAACCAATAATTAACACATGTTGGGCATTGTTAACACTAAATAGCACCAAAAAGTAGTTAAAATATGGGTAAAGTGATATTAAAACATATAGAAATATGCCCAACATCAGTCGTTACTTGTTTGTGTGTGCAGATAAAATGGCAAAGGCACGTGTGTCAAAGACAAGGGGAAGAGGAAGAGATAAATCTCCTTCCAAAAGATCTAGCAAAAGAATTAAGATATCTCAGGAGGATGAGCTACAAAAATTAATTGTAGCTGAAGTGGAAGCCAAACCTCTTCAGGTGGTAGAAGGAGGGAATGCTGGAGAAAAATAAAAAGAGAACAAAAATGAAGAGGAAATTGAGAAAGAAAATAAAGAGGAAACAAAGAATGTACTAGGAGGAAATGCTAGATAAGTGAAAACAGAGAAAGATAAAGAAGAGGAAACAGAAAAGGAAGATGAAGAGGAAACAAGGAAAGTAAGAGAAGAAAAGTTAAATGTTGATGAAGAAGAATCAAAAGAGAAGACAACAATTGATGAAAGAGAAGGGGAGACAGATATTGATGATGAAGCATCAGTAGCAAATACTGAAGAAGAAGAAGAAGAAGAAGAAGAAGAAGAAGAAGAAGAAGAAGAAGAAGAGGAAAAAGAAGAAGAAGAAGAAGAAGAAGGAGGAGGAGGAGGAAGGAGGAAGGAGGAAGAAGAATAAGAAAAAAGGAGGAAGAAGAAGAAGAAGAAGAAGAAGAAGAAGAAGAAGAAGAAGAAGAAGAAGAAGAAGTAGTAGTAGAAGAAGGAGGAGGAGGAAGAGGAAGGAGGAAGAAGAAGAAGAAGAAGAAGAAGAAGAAGAAGAAGAAGAATAGGCAACGACAGAAAGAAGAAAAAGAGAAAGAATGATAATGCACCTTCTCAATCTATTGAGGTAAGCTTAATATGTTTCAAATATCTCTTTGGATGTTAGAAACATCTCTCTAGATGTTTAAAGTTTCTATCTGGATGTTTGAAATATTTTCTAGGATGTTTCACTAAACATGACTGTAAAGAGATCTTTTTAGTTATTAAATTAATTATTCTTGTGCCTTTGATTAATCAACACTTTTAAATCATGTACAAGATGAGATGCCTGAGGATGAGTCTGACAGTTGCGAGGTTGAAATTTTAAAGATTCGATCGGAACTTCTATCCTTAGAGTACAAGACAATTTTTAGATGATAATGAGACTTTCAACAAGAAGATCACTGTGAGATCCTCACTAGGAGTAGTAGATATGGGTGAGTTCTGAAAGTTGTTGCAGGATGAGGGCATCGAAAACAAGTTTAGGAGTAGTCCTTTCGGACACTTTTTGGATTTGCATGAGAGGCCACTATTTCAAGCATCTATAATGCATGGCCTTCTACTCTGTAGAGTATTGTGTGAGAAGATGCATGAGTTATGGTTTGATTATAAAAGATTACCAGTTCACTTCGGCCTTCGTGAGTTCGCCATAATGAATGGACTCAACTATGGACATTCTTACACGAATTCGAAGCTTCAAAAGTACCTTCTTGATGGTGAAGAGTTGTGGAAACTTATTGCCAAAGGAAAAAGGTCTGTGACTTGTAAAATAGTGCTTGAGTTGATCAAATCTGAATCCGAAAAAATAAAAAAATAAAAAAATGCATTATGCTTGATTTGGTTTGTCCACTGTATTTTATTGGCAAAGGATTCGAATTGTGGTGTGTCCGAAACTACAGTTAGATTGGCCTCCACAGAAGAGTCTTTCAACAATTATCCATGGGGCCGAAATAGTTTCCAGTTGACTGTTGATTATTTTATGAAAGATATGAAAGAGCGTCAACAACCTAAGGGTGACTCGTATAACCTCTACGGTTTTCCTTGGGCTTTCATGCATATTATTATATTATTTTTGGATGGTATAAATGGATGATTTACTAATTTTATTGTTTAAGTTTATTTTTATAGGTATTATCTGATTTTTTGGATGGTTTTAATGGATATTTGGAACAAATCTTTATGGATGTTTGGCC
Organism: Nicotiana tomentosiformis; assembly: GCF_000390325.3. Classification (NCBI taxonomy): domain Eukaryota; kingdom Viridiplantae; phylum Streptophyta; class Magnoliopsida; order Solanales; family Solanaceae; genus Nicotiana; species Nicotiana tomentosiformis. The sequence goes on along the minus strand of NC_090823.1, from coordinate 376,596 downwards.
CTAACATTGAACATATCTCAAAAGCTATTTTAAACATCTATCACGATGTTTTCTCTCGAGTACTGTTAAATTAATAAGTTATGTTTAATCGAGTGATCTTATGGATGTTTGAAACATTTAACGCAGATGTTTCAAACATCTATCAGGATGTTTGAAGAAATTAGATGGTAGTTGAAGGTGGAAAAACACACAAGGACATAATAACATCAATATGTCACGACCCAAAATCCTAACCTGTCGTGATTGCGCCTATCTCAGTACTAGGCAAGCCGATATCATCAATAACCCACGATTTCCTTTAAGTTTGAAAACAAAATGTTTAATACAATACCAAAAATCTAGCAAATTCTGATACAAACATTCCCAAAACCTGGTGTCATTGAGTACATGAGCATCTATACATTACAAGCCTAGAAAACACGGTCTATAATAGTCTAAGACCAAATACAGTAAACAAGAGATAGGGAAGGAGAGACAAGGTATGCGAAACATGGCAGCTACCTCTGAATCTCCGAAAAATCAATTGTGCGAGAGAATCAACACCCACTGTATCTGGGATCACTTGGATCTGCACACGAAGTGTAAGGTGTAGTATGAGTACAACCAACTCAGTAAGTAATAATAATAAATAAAGAGCTGAAAGTAGTGACGAGCTTCTCATCTAAGTCCAGATATAGTTCTTTCCAATATAAAAGAGTAGGCATGCTCTCAAGTTCAACATTTAAGATTTCACTAAAATTTCAAATCAAGTTTGACCGAAACAGAAAATAATGTTTTTCTGAAATTTCCAAACTAGTGATATATGACAACTGAAATGCAGCAAATCATGAAATCAATGCATCCTCTCAGAGTAACAGTCACTCAATCCTCCCATTCACTCCAACTTCACAGACACTCTTTCCTCACAGTCACTCTTTAATCACAATCACTCATCACTCGGCACTCGCACTCGGCACTCGCACTCAGTAGGTACCTACGCTCACTGGGGGTGTGTACAGACTCCGAAGGGGCTCCTTCATCCCAAGCGCTATAACAAGCCAATCATGGCATAAATCAATAAAACATGTTACAGCGTGCAGCCCGATCCGGTAAATATCCTCACAATTAGACCCTCGGCCTCACTCAGTCATCAACCTCTCCAGTCTCTCGCACTCTCAAAAATCATGATAAGCAGTCCAACAACAATGATATGATGTATCAATAATGAACAAGAGAGACTGAGATATAATATGCAAGTAAAATCGTGACTGAGTACAAAATAGTAATTTAACAGATAATTCAACATGTACACAACCTTTGTGGGTCCCAACAGTGTCAACACATAGTTTAAACAAGATTTATAGTTCAATTTCCTAAATACGTGGAAAAATGTATGAGTAGCAATAATTTATTCAACAACACAGATCCATGGAATTGACCAAGTCACAATTCCTATGGTGCACGCCCATACGCCCGTCACCTAGCATGTGCGTCACCTCAAAACCAATCATATATCACAGAATCCGGGGTTTCATACCCTCAGAACCAAATTTAGAACTGTTACTTACCTCAATCCGAGCAATTCTTTATTCCAATGAGCCTTTTCCTCAAGATTCGGCCTCCAAACGCCTCGAATCTTAGTCAAAATAATTCGATACAATCAACACGAGGTGTAGGAATCAATTCCATATGAAAATGCTAAATTTCACAAATAAATCCAAAATTAACTAAAAAATAAACAGTGGAGCCCACGTCTCGGAACCCAACAAAAGTTATAAAATATGAATGCTCATTCAACCACGAGTCCAAATATACAAAATTTCTATTTTAATCCTCCAAATCATGAAATAAGTTCTGGAAATAATGTTAGATTCATGAATAATGGACCAAATCAAGTTAAGATCATTACCTTAGTCCAATTTGTTAAGTTTGCCTCTGAAAATTGCCCAAACCGAGCTCCCCAACTATTTTTATGTCAAAAATGGCCAAAAGACCTGTTTATAGAGCCTATGACGTTTTCGAGCACCACACGTAGCGTGGGGCGCTGCCTGTGGCGCCATTTCCATTATCCCAAAAATTCCCAGTGCCATGGCTAGCACCCCATGCTACCCTGGATGCTGGCGGCGACGAAAAATCGTTCCCGACACGGAAATAGGCATAACTCTCTCATACGATGTCCGAATTCAACAATTCTTTTTGGTATGGATCCGAAATTTCAATACCGATCTAATGCTTGAATAAAATCTGAATTTGGAGCTTATTTTCTTAATGTGATACTACTTATTCTCGAAGAAACGATGTCAGAACATTCTACATTCGATGCCAAAACCTAGCAAATCAAGTCTGATTGACCTTAAAGTTTGCACACAAGTCATAAATGACATAATGGGGAAACGGGGTTGTAATACTCAAAACGATCGGTCGGGTCGTTACATTCTCCCCCTCTTAAACAAACGTTCGTCCTCGAACATGTTTAGAATTATACCTAGAGTCTCAAATAGGTGTGGATACTAGCTCTCTATCTCCCGCTCAGTCTCCCAAGTAGCTTCTCCAACTGGCTGACCTCTCCACTGCGCTTTCACTGAAGCTATGCTCTTTGATCTCAACTTTCGAACCTGCCGGTCCAAGATGGCCACCTGCTCCATATCATAAGCCAAATTACCATCCAACTAAACCGTGCTGAAATCCAAAACATGAGACGGATCTCTGATATACTTCCGGAGCATAGATACATGAAATACTGGATGTACACCCGATAGACTAGGTGGCAAAGCAAGTTCATAAGCCATCTCTCCAACATTCTTAAGTATTTCAAAATGTCCAATATACCTAGGACTCAACTTGCCCTTCTTCCTGAATCTCATAACACCCTTCATAGATGAAACTCGTAGTAGTAACTTCTCTCCTACCATGTAAGCAACATCGTGAACCTTTCGGTCAGTATAACTCTTCTGTCTAGACTGCGCCGTGCAAAATCGTTGTTGAATCAATTTAACCTTTTCCAAGGCATCCTGAACTAAATCAGTACCTAATACCCTAGCCTCACCCAACTCAAACCAACCCACCAAAGACCGACACCGTCTCCCATATAAAGCCTCATACAGAGCCATCTGAATGCTTGATTGGTAGCTAGTATTGTAAGCAAACTCTTCCAGAGGCAGAAATTGATCCCAAGAACCCCAAAATCAATGACACAAGTGTGTAGCATATCCTCCAATATCTGAATAGTGCGCTCAGATTGCCCGTCCGTCTAAGGGTGAAAAGTTATACTCAGTTGAACCTGTGTACCTAATTCTCGCTGTACTTCCCTCCAAAATTGTGATGTAAACTGTGTACCTCGATCTGAAATGATAGACTCTGGCACACCGTGCAGGCGAACAATCTCGTGGATATAAATCTCAGCCAACCACTCCGAAGAATAAGTAGTACCAACTGGAATAAAATGCACGTACTTGGTCAATCGATCCATAATCACCCAAACAACATCAAACTTCCTCAAAGTCCATGGAAGCCCAACTACGAAGTCCATGGTAATACGCTCCCACTTTCACTCTGGAATTTCAAGTCTCTGAGGCAATCCTCCCGATCTCTGATGCTTGTATTTCACCTGTTGAAAATTTAAACACCGAGCTACAAACCCAACTAAATCTTTCTTCATTCGCCTTCACCAATTGTGCTGCCTCAAATCTTGATACATCTTCGCGGCACCTGGATGAATGGAGTACCGCGAACTGTGAGCTTCATGGAGAATCAACTCATGCAAACCATATACATTAGACACACATAGCCTTCCTTGCATCCATAATACACTGTCATCTCCAATAGTGACTTCCTTGGCATCACCGTGCTGAACCATGTCCTTAAGGACAAGAAGATGTAGATCATCATAATGACGTTCTCTGATGCGATCATATAAAGAAGACCGAGAAACCACAAAAGCCAAAACTCGATTCGGCACGGAAACATCTAATCTAACAAACTGGTTGGCCAAGGCTTGAACATCCAAGCTAAAGGCCTCTCTGCTATCGGTAAGTATGCTAAGCTGCCCAAACTCTCCGCCTTACGACTCAAGGCATCGGCCACCACATTGGCCTTTCCGGGATGATAGAGAATGGTGATATCATAATCCTTAAGCATCTCTAACCACCTTCACTGCCGCAAATTAAGATCCTTCTGTTTAAATAGATGTTGTAGACTCCGGTGATCGATATAAACCTCATAATTGACACCGTACAAGAAATTCCACCAAATTTTCAAGGCATGAACAATAGCTACTAACTCAAGGTCGTGGACTGGATAATACTTCTCATGTACCTTTAATTGCCTGGACACATAGGCAATCACCCTACCGTCTTGCATCAGTACTGCGCCGAGACCAATGCGCGACGCGTCACAATACACAGTATAAGACCTTGAACCTGTAGGCAACACCAATACTGGAGTTGTAGTCAAAGCTATCTTGAGCTTCTGAAAGCTATCTTCACATTCATCCGACCACGTAACGGAGCACCTTTCTGGGTCAATTTAGTCATAGGTGATGCAATAGACGAGAAACCCTCTACAAAGCGATGATAATAACCGGCCAAGCCGAGAAAACTCCGAATTTCGGTAACTGAAGATGGCCTGGGCCAACTCTGAATTGCCTCTATCGTTTTTGGATTTACCTTAATTCCTTCACTGGACACTATGTGTCCCAAGAATGCCACCAAACTAAGCCAGAACTCACACTTAAAGAATTTGGCATAAAGTTTCTCTTCTCTCAGCCTCTTTAGCACAATACTCAAATGTTGTGCATGTTCCTCCTGGCTACGTGAGTACACTAGGATATCATCAATAAATACCACGAAAAATGAGTCAAGATACGGTTGGAATACACTATTCATCAAGTGCATAAATATTGCTGAGACGTTGGTCAGCCCAAAAGACATCACAATAAATTCGTAGTGACCATAACGAGTCCTGAATATCTTCTTTAGAATATCCGAATTCCAAATTTTTAACTGGTGATACACCGATCTCAAATCAATTTTGGAGAACACCCTCGCTCCCTGAAGCTGGTCAAATAAGTCATCAATACGCGACAAGGGATATTTATTCTAAATTATAACTTTGTTCAACTGCCTATAATTGATGTACATCCGTATAGTACTATTACGCCCCAAACCTGGGGAGGCGTGGCTGGCACCCGGTGCCGAGCTGGCCCGAGCGAACCACTCTGTAACTCATGATCATTCGACCAAAACTAGAATATATATAGGTCGAGTTGGCTGAACTCATTCCTTTTGTAACTATCATGGGCCAACATGGCCACAACTCATAATGTATAACTATAAGTGGGCAACACTGTATCACTGAACCATTTTTCTTAAAACATTAATACATATGGGCTATCAAGGCCTCTGACATACTGTACAAAATGAACCTCTGTCTACAAAGCCTCTAAGATTATTTGACATCAAATAGGATAGGGTACCGGCCTACCCATAAGTCCGTAGCAAACCTCTGATACGATGACTCGTAGACTCGGCTGCACTCCGAATGAGGTGGAGTCTTACCGATCCTTTGCTGAATGCCAATCTCGTCTACTATGAGGGCTCGTCAAACTGATTATTTATACCTGTAGGCATGAATGCAGTGTCCCCAACAAAAGGACGTCAGTACAAATAATGTACTGAGTATGTAAGGCAGAACCAAAACGTAACAATAAGTCAACATTAATTAAAAACATAAAAGAATCAACCTGAATCTCTGAAGTGTCATCGTATATGCATACTTATACTTATATATATATATATATATATATATATATAAAATACTTTTCTTTGAATCTATTATCCATATCGTATGATGCATGACTGCCCAACTGATCAGTGGTAACTACCCGACCGGCCGTAGCTCGGTGGTAAATATATAACACTGCCCAACCGGCCGTAGCTCAGTGGTAAATGTATAACTGCCCAACCGGCCGTAGCTCGATGGTAAATGAATATGCATGCATGCCCAACCGGTGGTAAATAATGATACATAACTGCCCAACCTATGGTAAATGCATAACTGCCCAACCGGTGGTAACTGCCCAACCGACCGTAGCTCGATGGTAAATGAATATGCATGAAGATGCGTGTTTCACTATATTATAAACATTAACATCTCTATCATTATACCTCAATAGGGAACTAGATACATACTTAGACATGCTTGAATATAACTTTACCAGAATGAATAATATAGATATCCTTAACTGCTAAGAGTAGAACCACTTATGGAATAACATTACGTTTACGTATAGTTACTTGGATCATTGTCACGCCC